>NC_064856.1:34514011-34864636 GCF_024139225.1 Suncus etruscus | reverse complement strand
GTTTATATAGGCCAGAAATAACACATAATTCTACATGTTGCAAACTGTTGGTTCTTGCACTAAAGGTGATATTTAGAAAGGTTTTCTTCCAGCAAATGTGCAGCAATACGAGTTTGGGTTTTTCTAATAACCATGAAAGTGATTAGTTACCTTGAAGAATGCCCCTTCTGTGCCTGGCTGGCTCACAAGCTCATGACTAGGAGTTCTAATCCATTAGTAAAAGGGAGATCCTAAGGCTTTGCAGATCATGGAAAAGAAAAGAGACCTGAAGTCTATAAGTCAAAGGGTTTGTAACAGTAAATTAACAGAAAAATGAAATGGAATTTTTTTATAATATCTCTATCAGATCTCAATCCATAAGTTATGCTGAGGGAAACATAGGCAAAACACTCTGTGATATTGAAGCTAAAGGCATCAAGTATGCAATGTCATTGGCCAAGTAAACAGAGGCAAAGATAAATAAATGGGCCCACATCAAATAGGAGATTCTACACCTCAAAGTAAATAACACTAGAATAAAAAGACAGCCTAAGACTAGGAGAAAATATTTCCCCAATATTCATCTGATAAAAGGTGAAAATTGAAGATATATTAAAGTACTGGTAGAGCTTTACAAGAAAAACACATCCAACTCCATCAAAAAATAGGTGAAAAATTGAACAAAAATTTTCTCAAAGCACATATTCAAATAGCCAGAAAGCACATGAAAAACTGCTCTGTAACACTTATCAGGAAAATGTAAATAAAACATATGTCAAAACAATGATATATCATTTCAAAATGGTGAAACTGGCACACATGACAACAACCAGTGTTAGTGTGGGTGTGAGGAAGAAAGATCCTCATATTCATTACTCATAGGAATGCCGATTTGCTTAGTATTTTGGGGGAAAAATATGAACACTTCTCAAAGAACTAGGAATCAAGCTTCATATGACCAATAAATTCCACCTCCTGGCATCTGGACCAAAGACCAAAAAACTGACTCAGAAAAGACATATGCCTACCTATGTTCATTGCAGCTCTACTTACAAAAGTCAAAATCTGGACACAATTCAAGTACTCAAGAACAGATGATGGGATAAACAAACCATATGGTACATATATACATGGAATACTAGTCAGCTGTAAAAAAAAACTACATAATTTGAAGTGATGTGAATAGATATGGAGAATATTAAACTAAGTGAAATTGGCCAAAAGGTCCATCACTCAATGGACAGAAAAATCTCTCATAAATGGAATATAAAGAAACAAAGTATGGGTATGATACTTCAAGGCATCAGAAACTGAGATGTGGGGGGTCAGGCGGTGGCGCTCGAGGTAAGGTGCCTGCCTTACCTGCGCTAGCCTAGGAGACGGACCGCGGTTCGATCCCCCGGCGTCCCATATGGTCCCCCAAGCCAGGAGCGACTTCTGAGCGCATAGCCAGGAGTAACCCCTGAGCGTCACCGGGTGTGGCCCAAAAACCAAAAAAAAAAAAAAAAAGAAACTGAGATGTGGTCTTTAGTATAATGCTTACCATACGAAAGTAAAGGGGGGAGTGTAACACTAGGACATCGGTGAAGGGAAGTGGACATTCTCATGGAGGGTGTGTAGGAGGTGAAAAAGTTTTGAAGTATATGTTGTTAATTTTAAAATTAACACAAATGTGTGGATTAAAACCTTAATGAGAAACAGTAACCTCTATCTTGTCATTATATGTTTTGTTTAAAAGTTTTGGTAATGCTCATTTTTGCTTTCTGCTCAGGGATTGCTCTTAGAAGTGTTCAAAGTAATCGTAAGTGGATTGAACCTTAGATAACTACTTGAAATGTAAAAGCCGTAGCCTCTTTACTATTCTCTGGCTCTTTCCTAAGTGTTTTTCTCATTTATAATTATCAATTAAATTTTAAGGATTTTTAAATGGAATTTTTAAAATTTAAATTTAAAAAAGGAAAATACCAGGTTAGTCTTATTTAAAAGAAGATATAAAAAAAAACCTCATTACTTCCACACTATCATTTACAATTGGTTTAGGAACTACAGTCAGAAAAATATAATATAATGCAATAAAATGAAGGAAGGAGTATGGCTATTGGAGAGAAGAGTAGATGATTTACTATCTAGAAAATTAGCAAAAAATCTTTGATTTTTCCCACTTACCAAAACAAATTAGCTGAAAAAATAATTAAAATTAGTTAAACTATTACAAAATAAAGCTAGTTAATAATTAAAGATAAGTCAAGTGCATAAGGACATATGATTTAACTGAAGAGAATGAGAACTCAAATGTTTAAGAAAATATCAACAGAGTTAATCATGAGGAAGAGAAGAATTTTAATTATAACATTTAGCTGACTATAAAGGTACCCTACAAATCTGTGATAAAAGTAAGTAGTAATAGATGCCAGGAGACAGTACAGTGGTTAGGGTGCATATCTGTCATGTGTCCAACTCAGCAGTTTTGATTTCCAGCACCACATGACCCCCAAGTATGCCATATATAGTCTTGGACAATCCTATGCACCTTCAGGGATGACTTTTGAGACCCAGTACTACTGGGGTTGATTCTGGTATCCCAGTAATATAGAGTTAGAGAAGTATCACATACTTTTTTGTTTGTTTGTTTGTTTTGTTTTTGGGTCACACCCGGCAGCACTCAGGGGTTACTCCTGGCTCTACACTCAGAAATCGCTCCTGGCAGGCTCAAGGGACCATATGGGATGCTGTGATTCAAACCACTAACCTTCTGCATGCAAGGTAAATGCCTTACCTCCATGCTATCTTTCTGGCCCCAGTATCACATACTTAGTCCTTTGCATTAAATCAGCTGCCAACAGAGTGGAGAATTGCAAGAGGTGCATCACTTAGATATATCCCATCTCTCCCCTCAAAAATTATAGAGATAAATTAAAAGGAAAACAAATAAGAAAGACTTTTGCAGAACATAAGGGAACAAAAACTTAAAGACACAGTAACAGAAAAAGACAAATATTTAAAAAAATATATCAAGGGCAAAGTATTAGAGGGTTAGAGTGAGACTACAGTGGGGGTAGGGTACTTGTCTGGCATGTGGCCAACCTGGGCTCAATCCTCACATTCCATATGGTACCCAGAAATTCCTGAATGAAAAACCAGAGTAAACCCTGTGCATTGCCAAGGGTAGCCCCAAAATAAACAAAAAAGGGCCAAATATCTGACTATTTATAAAATAATAAAAATCTCTGACTACTTAAACACAATTAAAATTTTATATATAAATAATAAAATATAATTTTAAACAAATAATTCCTTTGTTCCTTTATTCCTATTAAATTAAAAGAATGAACACAGTGTTGGTAGTTATGATGGAATAGGGATTTATGATTATTGTTGGAGATATAAGTTTATATAGCATATATATATTATTATTATTTAGCATGTTGGTTATTCTCAGCACTAAACAGTTAAAACTGTGAACATCTGTTATGATGACATACAATCTAATGCTTTATCCTAATATAAAAAATTTAGCATTGAGGCTATTCAAAGGTGAGACCAAGGAGGTGTGAAGGAAGCAATAAAAAATACATGCGAAATCTATAGTCTATAAATGTAGACTCCTCAAAAGCTTAAATATACTCAGGATTCCAGTACAAAGGAACACACCCCAATCCCACCACCTATCTAAGCCTCATGTCTAAACACCTGCCAGACAATTCTTTTCACCCTCAAAACAAAATTAAGAAACATAAAGGGCACAAAGCACAGCTCTAAAACACAAAGTAAGCATGAAACCCAGACATAGAAAGAGTGCTGCAATTACCAACCCAGAAATGTAAAATTGTGATTAATAGGTTTAATATTCTTAGGACCCTAATGAATTATGTAAACACATGCAAGAATGCATAGGTAATATAAGTAGAGAGATGAATGTCTGAGGGAAAAGGTAATACCAAATATCAAAACTACTCTAACAGAAAAAAAGAATGCCTTCAAATATAGGCTTATTAGGAGACTGAAAACGACTGAGGAGAGAGTTTCTAAGAATAAGAATGTCTCAATAGAAATCTTCAAAAAATGAAACCAAAGAAAACAAAAACTAAGGGTCTGGGAAACCAAGTCCTTGAGAAAAATATATCTTTTCCAGAACATGGAAATGGCAACAAGATACATAATATATGTGTAATGGGAGTTACATAGAGAAATAAAGAACTAAAGGAATAGAAGAAATACTTAATACAATAATAGTGACTGAGGATGCCCTGATGTTATCCGATCAAGGAAGTTAAAAAAAAACATTAGAGAATAATGTTAGAAAATTGACATATATCAGTTTTGAAGTAAAAAATTGAAGTTAACAAAAATATTTTAAAGAAGAAATACTGTACTCAGACTAGAAAAACCTGATTTACAGAAAAATACAGACAAGACTTATAGGTAAGGAACCCTGGTTTGTTTTTCCAGCATTTCATATGGTCTCTTTTTTATTATTATTATTTCATATGGTCTCTTAAGTACTATGAGGGATCATGCCTGAGTGCAGAACCAGAAATAAATAGTTCCTTAGCATGGCTCGGTATGTCACAACCTCTCCCCTTGCCAAAAGTTTAATAAGTAAAATTAATCAAGTAGCAACACCGATTAAGAATAACTATATGCAAGGGTGAGACTAAAGTGGTAGATCACATGCCTTGCTTTGTCTGATTTTAAACCTGGAAATTTTATGGTCCTTTGATCACTGTTTAGTATGGCCCCAACAGCAATAGCAAAAGAAAATAATTATATCAGATTTCTTAAAACCTTAAAATTTAAGGAAAGACTGGAATAAAATACTTAGAGTGTTGTGGAAAAAAAAAAAACAATAACTAACCAAACCAGAATCCTTTACCCTTCAAAATAAACTTTACATTCTAAGAAAAATATTTTTAAGTACTTAAAATTGAAGAAATTTGTTGCCCATGTATCATCCTTACAAGAAATACTAAAAGAACTTAATTTGTTCTTTGAAGGGAGAAACAGAGACGTGAATTAATGGAGGCTCAGGGCAAAGGAGATGGACACACGTGATATTAAGGAATGATAGACCTAAATAACAAGAGTCAACCTCATTGAAATCATGAGACCAAACTTTAATATCTAAACAAAAAAAGATATTTGTCATGATGACAGGCTTGGGTCAAGGAGATATAGAAAGAAATCTGAGTCAGTTTAATTTATGGAGGTGGCCATATTAATGTCAGACGACACAAACTTTAGACTCAGAAAAGTTGTAAGGAACAGAGATGGACACTTCATACTAATCAAGAGATATGTATAACAGGAAGAGATAGCACTACTAAACATATACACACCCAATAAGAAACCAGCAATATATTTAATACAATCATTGACAAATTTGAAAGAGGATATCAATAATAACACATTAATTGTGAGAGACCTCAACACAGCCCTGTCAACACTTGATAGGTCAACCAGACTTAATTCCAACAAAAATATACTAGCCGTGAGAAGAGAAATGGAAGAGGCCTAATATATATATTACTCCATTCCTAGAATCATGGACACACATTCTTCTCCAATGTACATGGGTTATTCTCCAGGATAGACCACATGCTGGCACATAAAACATACCTCCATAAAATCAAGAGGATAGAAATCTTGCAGGCTACCTTTGCTGACCACAAGCTCTGAAATTAGATGTGAACTACCAAACGGACACAGACAAGAAACTTTAAATCAAAGAGGAAATCAAAACTTTCCTGAAAACAAATGACAATAAATACACAAACTATCAGAACCTATGGAACACAACAAAAGAAGTACAGAGAAGAAAATTTATAGCTTTGCAAGCACACATTAGGAAGGAAGAAGGGGCATACCTTAATAGCTTAATGACACGGCTTACAAAATTTGAAAATAATCAACAAAAGGAACCAAAAATAGCTAGACACAAGGAAATAACAAAGCTTAGAGCAAAAACCAATGAAGTAAAAGACAAAACAACAATTCAAAAGATCAACGAAAGCAGAAGTTGGTTCTTTGAAAAAAATAAACAAGATTGATAAACCACTGGCAAAGCTCACAAAGAAAGAGAAACTTGATAACCCATATCAGAAATGAAAAGGGAGAGATCACCATAGATATTGTAGAGATTCAAAGGCTAATCAGAAACTACTTTGAGAAACTATATGCAACTAAACATGAGAACCTGGAAGAAATGGCTAAATTCTTTGACTCTTATAATCTTCCACGGTTGAATAAGGAGGATGTAGCATATCTGAACACCTCCATCACTATTGAGAAAATTAAAATGGTAATCAAATGCCTGCCCAAAAACAAAAGCCCAGGCCCAGATGGATTCACTAATGAATTTTTTCAAAACTTTTAAGAGGAACTACTGTCAATCCTTGCCAGACTCTTTCATGAAATTGAAGAAACAAGAATACTTCCAAATAGTTTTTATGAAGCCAACATCACCTTGATACAAAAATCAGACAGAGATGCTGCCAAAAAAGAAAATTACAGACCAATATCCCTGATAAACACAGATGCAAAGGTCCTTAATAAAATCCTGGCAAATAGGATCCAATGCCCCATCAAGAAGATCATTCACCACAACCTAGTAGGTTGCAAGGAATGCAAGGATGGTTTAACATCCATAAATATATCAACATAATACACAACATCAACAAAAGGAAAAATAAAAACCACATGATCATATCAATAGACTCAGAGAAAGCATTTGATAAGGTCCAACACCCATTCTTGATAAAAAAATCTCGGCAAGATGGGAATGAAAGGACATTTCTCAATATAGTTAAGGCCATCTACCACAAGCCAATGGCAAATATCATCCTCAATGGAGAAAAACTAAAAGCCTTTCCTCTAAATTCTGGTACAGGACAAGGCTGTCCGCTCTCACCACTCCTTTTCAACATAGTTCTGGAAGTACTTGCTATAGCTATTAGGCAAGAAAAAGATATCAAGAGAATCCAAATAGGAATTCAAATAGGAAAAGAAGAAGTCAAGCTCTCACTGTTTGCAGATGGCATGATACTCTACTTAAAAACCCTAAAGACTCTACCAAAAAGTTTCTAGAAACAATAGATTCATATAGCAATGTGTCAGGCTACAAAATTAACACACAAAAATAAATGGCATTTTTATACACCAATAATGATAGGGAAGAAAAATGACATTAAGAAAACAACCCCATTCACATTAGTGTCTCACAAACTCAAATATCTTGGAGTCAACTTCACTAAAGTCATGAAGGATCTATACAAAGAAAACTATTATACCCAGCTCCAAAAATTAAGAGAGGACTTGCGGAAATGGAAACACATACCCTGCTCATGGATTGGCAGGATTAACATCATTAAAATGGCAATACTCCCCAAAGCATTTACAGATGTAATGTGATCCCTTTAAAGATACCCATGGCTTTCTTCAAAGAAGTAGATGAAACACTTCTGAAATTCCTTTGAAACAATAAATACCCTCGAATAGCTAAAGCAATCCTTAGGAAAAGAAATATGGGAAGCATTACTTTCCCCAATTTTAAACTGTATTACAAAGCAATAGTTATCAAAACAGCATGGTATTGGAATAACGCCAGATCCTCAGATCATTGGAATAGGCTTGAGTACTCAAAGAAAGTTTCCTGGACATATAGTCACCTAATTTTTAATAAAGGAGCAAGAAATGCAAAATGGAACAAGGAAAGCCTCTTCAAAAGGTGGTGTTGGCAGAACTGTTTAGCTACTTGCAAGAAAGCAAATTCAGACTCCCAGCTAACACCATGTACAAAGGTAAAATGAATTAAAGACCTCGATATCAGACCTGAAACCATACGGTATATAGAACAACACATAGGCAAAACACTCCATGACATTGAGACTAAAGGCATATTTAAGAAGGAAACATCACTCTTCAAACAAGTGGAAGCACAGATAAACAGATAGGAATATGTTAAGCTGAGAAACTTCTGCACCTCAAAGGAAATAGTGTCCAGGATACAAGAGCCATCCACTGAGTGGAAGAAACTATTCATCCAAAACCCATCAGATAAGGAGCTAATATCCAAAATATAAAAAGCACTGACAGAACTTTACAAAAAAATCTATTCTCATCAAAAAATTGGGAGAAGAAATGGACAGACACTTCACTTTGACAAAAAAGAAATACAAATGGCCAAAAGACACATGAAAAAATGTTCCACATCACTAATCATCAGGGAGATGCAAATCAAAACAACTATGAGGTACCATCTCACACCACAGAGACTGGCACACATCACAAAGAATGAGAACAAGCAGTTCTGGCAGGGAAGTGGAGAGAAAGGAACTCTTATTCACTGCTGGTGGGAATGCCGTCTAGTCCAACCTTTATGGAAAGAGATATGGAGATTCCTCCAAAAACTGGAAATTGAGCTCCCATATTATCCAGCTATACCACTCCTAGAGATATACCCAAGAAACACAAAAATACAATTCAAAAATCCACTGCCTCACACCTATATTCATTGTAGTGTATTTACAGTAGCCAGACTCTGGAAACAACCAAAATGCCATTCAATAGATGAATGGCTAAAGAAACTGTGGTAAGGGCCCGGAGAGATAGCACAGCGGTGTTTGCCTTGCAAGCAGCCGATCCAGGACCAAAGGTGGTTGGTTCGAATCCCGGTGTCCCATATGGTCCCCCATGCCTGCCAGGAGCTATTTCTGAGCAGACAGCCAGGAGTAACCACTGAGCACCGCTGGGTGTGGCCCAAAAACCAAAAAAAAAAAAAAAAAAAAAGAAACTGTGGTACATGTACACAATGGAATATTATGCAGCCATCAGGAGAGATGAAGTCATAAATTTTCCTATACATGGATGTACATGGAATCTATTATGCTGAGTAAAATAAGTCAGAGGGAGAGAGATAGATGCAGAATAGTCTCACTCATCTATGGGTTTTAAGAAAAATAAAAGCCATTTTTGCAACAATCCTCAGAGACAAAGAGAGGAGGGCTGGAACTTCCAGCTCAATTCATGAAGCTCACCACAAAGAGGGGTGAATGCAGTTATAGAAATAACTACACTGGGGGCCGGAGAGATAGAATAGCGGGTAGGGTGCTTGCCTTGCATGCGCTCGACCTGAGTTCAGTCACTGGCATCTCACATGGCCCCCTGAGCATGCCAGGAAGGTATCCTGAGCAAAGCTAGGAATAGTCCCTGAGCACCAACAGGTGTGGTTAAAAAAAAGAAAAAACAAAAGAAATAACTACACTGAGAACTACCATAACCATGTGAATGAATGAGGGAACTGGAAAGCCTGCCTAGAGTACAGATGGGGGTGGGGTGGGATGGAGGGAGATTTGGGACATTGGTGTTGGGAATGTTGCACCGGTGAAGGGGGTGTTCTTTACATGACTGAAACCTAATCACAATCATATTTGTAATCAAGATGTTTAAATAAACATATTATATTAAAAAAAAAGAAAAGTACAATCTTTCAAAGTCCAAGGTACTATCTTAATTGTCTTGCATTGATTAAAGAACTTCCTTCACTCCATACACTCTGACTTCTCCAGTAGCTTGGAAGGTCACCCTTTACCTTCATATTTCTAAGTTCCCATCTGTAATCTAAGCCTCTGGCTTGATTCTTTTTCAAGTTTGAAAATTCCCAAAATTCTTTACAGACAATGGTTCTCATCACATCTTAGGCATATATTTCACCCCACTCTCCACTATTGTACCTTGACCTAGCTCTCTCTGCTCATCA
Source organism: Suncus etruscus (assembly GCF_024139225.1). Lineage (NCBI taxonomy): Eukaryota > Metazoa > Chordata > Mammalia > Eulipotyphla > Soricidae > Suncus > Suncus etruscus. The sequence goes on along the minus strand of NC_064856.1, from coordinate 34,854,903 downwards.
CACCTCACACTGTACATACTTGTACATCCTACTATTAGCACACAGAGTTAGGAGTAGCACTGGTTAACTCCAAGGAATTCATGCTATCAAAACCTTTCTCATAATTCCATATACCTAACCCACCTTAAAGTATGCACAAGGTAATGATAGTGGTAAGAAATCACAGAGTCTTGGAGGCCAGTGATATAGTACAGTAGGCTTTGGTCCTTTCCTTGCATGTGCCCTACACTGTTTAAATCCACAGCATCTCATATCGTCATTGATCAGTGTCAGAAAAAAATTTCTGAACAGAGAACTGGGTGAAATATCTGGGCATCACTGCGTATGGTGCCCAAACAAACAAAAACAAAAAAGAAAATTAAACAAAAAATAAATCATAGAGCCTTAAATTACCCAAGGAGAGGAATTAAAATTAAATTAGCCCAAGGAGAGGAAGACCTAAAGTAACATCTAAGGTAGTAGCATTAAATACATATTGGGTCTCAAACTAGCAAACCAGAAAAGGGGAAAGATCACTGAGAAAAGACCAGCAAAGGAAGGAAAGAGAAGTGCTTCCAATAAATGAACTACAAACATTTATCTTCAGTGCAGAGGAGACACAATATGGAAGTCATGTAGTAGTCTACCAAATTCATTGAGTGAAGGTATAGCTTGGAAGTTCTACTAGTACCACTCTGATAACTTTAGAGACACTGATGAAGGAGTTGAATCAGCTCAAAGAAATGATGAAAAGGCCAAAAAAAATCATGTTATGAGAGCAGAAATGAAAAAAAAAAAACTACAAACATGAGAGTGACTGAGTATTCTGGTCAGCGAAATAGAAAATTCAAAGGAAGGAAGATCTCAGTAGCAGAGTAACAGCAGCTGCAGGGAAAAATATCAGTGAGATCCAAGATGAGATGTAAGAAATTTCTAGAGAACAAAAGATGATAGAAAGACACTGAGGATTGCCTCACTACAATGAGTGATGAAATTCACTTTCTGTAAAACTTGTTGATGGAGTCTTAACGATGAAAATAAGATGATTCCATGGCAACAGTTTTCATTCATAAAATCATTAAATACAGTCAGACAGGTTCTAAACATGCTTATGCTTCCTAATCAGCCATGTTATCTGTGTGTCTGGTTAGATCCATTTCACTCACATATCAGGCATTTTTTAGTAAATCAGAGCTCTTAGACCAAATTCTGCCCAAGTTATTTTTGCCTTTCTCAATCAAGATTGATTGGCACATAATCTTTTCTTTTTCCTAAAAATGCATGCTTTGAAAAATACATCAATTGCTCTAGTAATAATAAAGTGGGTTTGCTTGACTTTCAGATGACCTCAGGGTGGTCTCACACACTGAAATCTGGGCTATGAACACAAAATCTTTGTTGCCTTTCTTCCTGCAGCTTATTGGGCAACACATTTTCAAAGGATACGGGGACTTTGGTAGATTCACTCCCCCACCCCCCCAAATGGACCTGTTTTAGCATTTCTAACTAATCTACCCAATTCCCTCAAGGAATGTGCATAAATTCTGCCAGTGGAAAAATAAAACTGAAAACAGTTGAACTTTGATAACAGTTACTTCAAAGCGGAGCTTTGGAGCTGACCTCCAGCAAGCAGGAAACTTGTGTTTCCAAAGAAATCTCCTGAATGTCACTGAGGGTGACTGACTGTTCAAGCTGTGCTTCAATGCCACTTTAAAGGTAGTTCTTGTCAAATGTCACTGCTTAGTTATCAAGGACTCGGCCAGAAATACCATGCTCAGGATAAAACCTTGGAGCATTCCTTCAGCAGGTTGCGATAAAGCAAGCCTTTGTAGTCCAATATTTTACTTATCTAAACGAACTAATGGATAATATCAATCCAAAATACCCAGACACACAGTCCCTGAAGGACCACAAATAGTTCTGGATCACTTCACTCTTCTCCTTTGTTACCTGCAGTCAAATGGATTCTGAGTAGTAAGAAAGAACCAGAGACCAGAAAAAAGAGATGACATCAGAGACATTTTCAGGGCTGAATACACACTTAGTTCTGCCCCAGTTGCTACAGCCTCCTCTTACTACAGCCAGTAACCCTGATATCCTATCTGCATACAAGCTAGCCATAGATAGAATATTCAAATCACTTTGTATCACAGAGAAGAGGAAATTTAAAGCAAATGATCAGACCTTCATCAGCCTTTTATTGCAGTAACAACAGAATATTTTTTTCTCCAATAGCTGCAAGCAGTGTTAGGAGAGGCTTGTAATGAATTATAGTCACCATTAATTGCCTTCTGTCCTGATGTGGTAATAGGAATCCAGGGCAGTCCAGAGTCTGAGATTGCCTTTTCTCCTTACTTAGTTCACCACTTGAAGTGGCTAAAGAACCTATCAACGGAGGCCATGCTCCATGAGGAGGTTGCAAAGGTTTTTTGAGTAGTCTCAGATTTGAAAAGAATCTACATCATAAGGTGACCCAGCTGAAAAACTAGAGCTCAGAGGACAGACTTCATCAATGCTGGAGCACTTTCAATCTTCATGTTTACACCTGTGCATACACACACACACACAAACATACACACAACAGAGGTCATTCTGGTTACTCTCATGATCTGGCTACTGTGTACTGTGAGTGCTTTAGGAACACACTTTCTGTGTTCATCCATCTTCCTTAGCTCTAATTTCAACCTATAAAACATAATACAGGGTTATTAAATGTAGAAGAAATTAATGGATCAGGGAAGCTGGGAGAATAAACTCATTTGCTCAATAGAAGACCAGCTAATGCATTGCCCAGTTAAAGCTGATTTTCCATACAGAATTTCACTGCCAAATACTCATTCAAGACCTGGATGCATCTCACTGTACCATGGTGGGCCTTCTAGTGAGTGAATGGTGAGTGACCTTCCAAAACTTTCATTCAATTCAAGAGAAGCAGGCAGCTTTCATGTAAATGTAAATGACAATCACATCAGAGCAAGATATAGGGCTGTGAAGTGGTGATAAAGGCCTCATCACATGGGTCTTGCCTGCTCCTAGATAAGAATGAATATACACTAGTTGGGCCACTTAGGCTGAGAAGTCAGTTACAAAAGCCCTAGAAGAGTCAGAAAACCTGGAAGGAAAGAGCAAGGACCAGGATGCTAGTATAGCTAGGAGTGGAGAAAATCAGGACCAAGAGTTACAGTGTTTGGAGAAGCGAGTGTGGGATCATAGGGGATCTTATTGATGAGTAGATAGAATGTTGACTCTAGAAAAGAGGGGAAACAAGTGGGGGTTTTGAGAAAAGGCATTTAACATGGAATGAAAGGGTCTCTGCTCCAGCATTGAAGAGGGAAGACTATCAGGGAGTGTCAGCAGTGAGAGTGCTGTGACTGTCACCAAGAGGTAACACAAACACTATATAGGTTTAAAAGGGTATTTTGACTAAACTGCCATATCTCAAGCTTTTCCTATAAATAAAAAATATTCCCTTTGTAGTTTTTCTGGATACTGTCATTAATGCCAGAGAAGGCTCAGTAATTGACATTCAGAAGCCCCCATACTCAACAGCTGGGCCTATTCCTCTCCTAGTTAGAAGACTTAACTCTTGGGGCTGGGCGGTGGCGCTGGAGGTAAGGTGCCTGCCTTGCCTGCGCTAGCCTAGGACGGACCGCGGTTCGATCCCCCGGCGTCCCATATGGTCTCCCAAGAAGCCAGGAGCAACTTCTGAGCGCATAGCCAGGAGTAACCCCTGAGCGTCACAGGGTGTGGCCCAAAAACCAAAAAAAAAAAAAAAAAAAAAAGAAGACTAACTCTTCTGGGAGTTAGTTGCCTTAGTCCAAGTGTTTTCTCCACACAGGTCCAGGAGCTGCTGCCTAGCCTTGAACCTGTGGTGGGTAGAGGAAGCTAGGGAGAGTCCAGGCCCAGAGACTCCAGAAGGTGGATTGAGTCTCCAGTGATCTTTAGTCAGTAATATAGCTCTCAAGAAGAACAGAATGAATAGAAGCTGGACTCTCATCTGTTCCTGAATACTGGTAGGTCCCAGTTTTTCCTGAAAGCCTATCTCAGATATCTATACCCCCACTCCCCAAGTAAGACTAGCACAGACAAGGTGACTAAAGGGTTTAATGAGGTCTCTGCAAGGGCTAAACACATTTCACAACTTCTGGACAATATTCCTAAAAGACACAGTCACCAAAACATCAAGAACCAGTCCTTACTTTACAACTTTTCATGTAGAATTTGTTTTAGGAGGGAAGTTTACATTCTGGTGAGTTCCTGGGATCATACAGAAAGAGACATTACTTTTACAGAACTATAATATTTTGTAAATCAGGAAGATAAGAGAGGGCACAGAGCAAATATTTACTGAACATCTACTTCAATCTCTATTCTCCTAAATTCCTTTAGTCACTAAATTATATTACCATCTCCCATTTTATAGTTTAAAAAAGTCTCAAAAACTAAATACTATTTCCAATCATTATGAGAGCAAAATTAAAGTATCATGATTTAAATCTGACTTTAGAGCACAATGTCTGTCCACTGTTGCTTTTTATGTATCTAAGTCTTTGCCCTGGATCAGAACAGTTTGGTATTGGTGCTGAGTTAGCTGACAAAAGAGAGAATTTCTCTGAACAAAACAGTGGTAAACATTTAGCTGCATCATCCACAGGGTTTTACAGTGACAATGAACAGGACCACCTGAGTTGATGGTTTGAAAAGATTTTTTTTGCTGGTTGGAGAGATAGTACAGTTGATAAGGTACTTGATCCAGCCTAAATTTGATCCCTGATATATTTTGGTTCCCCAAGATTGCTAGAAGTAATCCCCGAGTGCAGGGCCAGTAGTAGTCCCTAATTACGACAGTGTGGCTCCAAAACAAAAACAAAAAGGATATTTTATAATTTAAAGTATCCCGTTGGCCCCTAAAGTTAGGTAGTAGAAATGGGATTAAAGCTGCAGATCAAAGGGCATTGCTGCTGTGCACAAGTCCTGTAGTTTTCTGTATTTTCAATAAATATATAGGAATTCAAGTCAACATAGTGAGGCTCATGTACCTGTCCTAATTTAGGTCAAAAGTAATTCTCTGAGGACAGAATGACCTGACAAAATCCCACTGCCTATTATAATCCTGAGCATTACAGAATCAATTAACTAAGGGGAAGCCATGGATCTTCACATTCAACTTCAAAAAGTAATTCAAATTTTCTTTAACTGTATATTACATTGACAAAACATACTAAAGATTTACTGAATTTTATAGGTGGATAAAAATAAAATAATATGAAGTCAAATGCCAGAGAAAGAGTGAAACTTGGATCCCCCAATTGCTCACCTCCTTATTTGTATTACTGCCATGGACAACCCCAAAGGTAGGTATAGTCCTGACATAGAAAATGAGGAGTTAGGAGGGAGGTGTATGGGGAGGAGGGCAGGCATATATCTGCCTTCTAGTTTCCCCTTTGATTCTGGAGGCCAGATCTTGCCAGGTATGGGGTTTGGGGAGGCCCCATACAAGAGACCTCCCTAGCCTAGGGAGTGCTGGAGTCATGGCAGGCCCCCAGCTGTACCTGTCTTTTTCCCCTGCCTCCAGGCCTTCCCTGGGTGCCAGTTCAGATGGCCAGAAGTGGGTTTAAGTGGACCCTTAGGGGTCCTCAGGCTTCGCCCCTCCCTCTGTACTCCATGGGGGAGGTGCATGGGGAGGAGGTCGGGCAGACATCTGCCTTCCGAGTTCCCCTTAGATTCTGGAGGCCAGCTCTTGCCAGGTATGGGGTTTGGGGAGGCTCCATGCCAGAGGCCTTCTCCCAAGCCTGGGGAATGCTGAGAGGCTTGGCAGGTCCCTAGTCATCTCCCTCTTTCTCCCCTGACTCTAGGCCTTCCCTGGGTGCCGGCTCAGATGGCCAGAAGTGGGTTCAGGTGGACTCTTAGAGGTCCTCAGGCTTCCCCTCTCCCTTCGTACTCCAGAGGGGAGGTGCATGGGGATGAGGGCAGGCAGATATATGGCTTCCGGTTTCCTCTTTGATTCTGGAGACCAGCTCTTGACAGGTTTGGAGTTTGGGGCGGCCCCATGCCAGAGGCCTTCTCCCTAGCCTGGAGAGTGCTGGGATGCTTGGCAGGCCCCCAGCCGTCCTTGTCTTTTCCCCCTGACTCCAGGCCTTCTCTGGGTGCCAGCTCTGATGGCCAGAAGTGGGTTCAGGTGGACTCTTAGGGGTCCTCAGGCTTCTCCCCTCCCTCCATATTCTAGGAGGGAGGTGCATGGGGGAGGAGGGCAGGCAGATATCTGGCTTCTGATTTCCCCTTTGGTTCTGGAGGCCAGCTCTTGCCAGGTATGGGGTTTGGGGAAGCCCCATGCTGGAGGCCTTTTCCTTAGCCTGGGGAGTGCTGGGATGCTTGGCATGCCCCAGCCATCCCCCTTTTCTCCCCTGGACTCTAGGCCTTCCCTGGATGCCAGCTCAGATGGCCAGAAGTGGGTTCAGGTGGACTCTTAGGGGTCCTCGGGCTTGCCCTCTCCCTTTGTACTCCAGAGGGGAGGTGCATGGGGAGGAGGGCGGGCAGACATCTGGCTTCCGGTTTCCCCTTTGATTCTGGAGGCCAGCTCTTGCCAGGTATGGGGTTTGGGTAGGCCCCATGCCGAGGCCTTCTCCCTAGCCTGGGGAGTACTGGGAGGCTTGGCAGGCCCCAGCCGTCCCCTCTTTCTCCCCTGGACTCCAGGCCTTCCCTAGGCGCTGGTCCAGGTGGACTCTATAGTGGTCATCAGGCTTTCCCCCTACCTCTCCCTACACTAATAGGAATGTGCTTTGGGAGGAGGGCAGGCCGTTCTAGCACTGGTTTATGTTGGGACAGTCACTGGAAATTTTTTCTTCTTGGTCTCCTATTGATAGTATTGTATGCATATATTTTATAAATGCATAATATCCATCTTGTATTGTGACCTTGATACTGCCCTACTAAGCTCATTTCTAATCTTTTACTGCCTCAGTATTTTCCCCCATCTTCCCATGTAGGTGCAGCTCGTGACATGAAGCTCACCACATAGAGTGATGAGTGCAGTTAGAGAAATAACTACACTGAAAACTATCATAACAATGTGAATGAATAAGGAAAATAGAAAGCCTGTCTTGAGTACAGGTGTGGGTGGGGTGAGGAGGAAGGAGATCTGGGAAATTGGTGGTGGGAATCTTGCACTGGTGAAGGGGGGTGTTCTTTACATGACTGTAATTGTACAACTACAATCATATTTGTAATCACGGTGTTTAAATAAAGATAATTTAAAAAAAAGAAAATGAGGAGTTGGCAGTTAAGTGTTCTTTACATGACTGTAATTGTACAACTACAATCATATTTGTAATCACGGTGTTTAAATAAAGATAATTTAAAACAAAGAAAATGAGGAGTTGGCAGTTAAGCACAGTTATATGTTCCAATCCTACAACCAATCATGAGGTCTTTGAAAAGTGCTTGTAAAGCATTTGTAAAGTGCTTGCCTAGGGTGCAACCCCATAAGACCAACCCCTATCCCACCCCTACCAAGGGGCAAATGCAAGGGAGCCAGAATACAGTCATTGCACAACTCTAGTCCTCAGAAGAGTTATAAGAGAGCAGCCTTCAGCTTTTCCCAGTGGAACTTTTAAAATGCAATAAAACATGCTTTTTATAGCTGCTTTACAAAAATAATTATTCATTATCTTTATAAATGGAACAAAGCCTTTGGTTTCAGAATGACTTTAATTAAAGCCATTTTAACAGTACTATTCAAAATTCATAACAGAAGGTAAAAATCTTGCTTTGATCCACCTGCTCCATGTATTTTTAACTAATCAATCTCAATACCAAGATGTTTTCAAGTTAACACCACATACCATTTTCAGTGACTATTTTTCTTAGGGTACTACAGAAATAACAAAACGCTTCTCAGGGCAAACCAAGCTGACCTGACCTAGGGTGCCAGCTTGACTTGCCTGAGAAAAGAATCTGACCTCTGGAAGAGTAATATAAATGGGGGCTATTGAGGAGAATCAAACTTCCAGGCCCAGGAGACATTAGTTTAAGGTCATGTGTCTATGAGAGGAAACATCTGGGCAGTGAGGATGCCAGCAAACATAAACCATGCAAAAAGACGTCATGTGATGTTTGAATCCTTTGAAGGCTTTCTCTTAAACAAGTGGAGAGAAAGTGCATGGTAGGAATGGCATTACCAGTGTCCCATGATCCAAAGGAAAACAAAGCAGAGATAGTTGCTAACAAGCTTATCAATCAGAGTGGGAGAACCCCAGTATGACTTTCACTGGGAATTTTGCCCTGGAGTTTTTAACTATCATTATCAATTCAGAGAATTCTATAAAATAAAGTCCTTGAGAAATATACTGAGATACTACATTTCCCATCTCACTGCCTGTGGGAACAGCCACCATATCTTACAATAGGACACTCCCATCAGACTATCTTGGACCTTCAATCCTTATAAAAAAGAGCTCTTATAATTGTGTTTCCCACCAGTAGTGGTGGCTCACAGCCTACCGATGGTTGTGGTAATGAAATTTAGAAAATTCAAACAAAACCAACACTGCTACAGAGTGAATCTAAGGAAGCCTAACAGTTTGATCTGACTTTTAAATAAGTCAGTTATCATTTTGACTGATAGTAATAAGTCAAATAATAAGTCAAAATAATTTTTCAACACCAAATACTAAATCCTATGATTGAATGCTCAGATTCTTGCTAAGTAGATGACCAGCAATGCTCACCATCTTTTAAACTAACTGTTAAGGAACCTTAATTTTTTTATTTGTAATTGTTCTTTCTTCCACTTGATTTTAGACTCTTGGATGCTATCCTTAGGTAGTTCTTCGCAGAGTTGAGGTCCAGTGTCTTTCTTCTTTTGAATGAACAAGTAAGTCCCTTCCTTCTATCTTCCTGTTCATTGGGCTCTGATTTTCATCCTGAAGCTGATCTTTCTAGGTAGATACTGGTAAATCAGAGCAGGCTATGGTGGTGGTAGAGAGAGAGGCCTTTGCACAGTTCAGGAAAGGCTGGAAGTGAAGTATTTTCCAAAGAATTTCTGTTTATCCCTAATACAGAATGAGACTGTCTTCTTAGCAAGGACATGAGCAGACCAAAGTTTCTAAACATTCTGAATCTGGTCCCAAGCATTATCGTTCTCCAAGGGCTCTTCTCTGAAGGCAGCTCTCAATGGCCACTGATCCGAGAAGTGAAAAATACATAGGGTCTGCTCATTTGACATTGTATTCCAGAAAGTCTGTACCTTTAGTTTTAAACAGGAAGGGGGTGGGGATAAAGAAAAAGAGCGGTGGAAGCTCTCTAAAGATGCATCAGCTAAAGGACAATTGGAATTAGCATCAGAACACCTTTGATGAAAGGAAGGAAGAAAGAACTGAGTCTCTGAATGAATGATAGATTATTCACTGTCAGGGGAAAGAATGGAGCAAGACACAAATAGCAGCCAAGTGCAGGACATGCCAATTTTTCTCTAAAATGGTGTGCATGGTACTGTAGCAGCCCTCCAGGGAGCTCAGTGCTACAGCCAAATTCTTCAGGAACAGATGTGGGGGGTTGAAAGAAAGAGAAGGGGAAAGAGAGTTAGAGACAGAGACAGAGGGAGACATACAGGGACAAAGGACGAAGATAAAGACAGAGAGACAGGGTCAAAGATATAGCCAGTGGCAAAGAGACAGAAAGAGATGGGGGTGAGAGAGAGAGAGAGAGAGAGAGAGAGAGAGAGAGAGAGAGAGAGAGAGAGAGAGAGAGAGAGAGAGAGAAGTTAGAAAGACAGGGACAGAGAAAAAGAAAGATAGAAACAGAAAACAGTCAGCAACAAAAACAGAAAGATAGAGACTGAGACAGAAAAAGCTCGGATAAATAGAAAAAGAAGTTGGAGGAAAAGGAGAGAAAAGGCTTGGCCACCAGCATTATATAGTGATATAACCTCTCTAAGTTTTGCTTTTAAATTAGAAGACAGATTACAACTTCCCAAGGAATCTCAGATACTGTAAAGAAGTGCAAGAACTCAGTATGAGTAATTAATCACCAACTACTTCACTTGCTACCATCAGAAATAAATACTTTTAGGGTACTCAGCATCCTCCAACCTCTCATAGGACCAAGAGGAATGGGAGGACAAAGAGAAATGGAGGCATGGAAATTTGGAAGGAAAAATGCCCATGTAGCCTACTGTCCCAGTTAGGAAGAGACCATCTGGTCCAAGGACCTTTGTTCCAAATACTTTACAATACTTAAGACCCATGGAAGACCAGAAACCAGGCCCTGAAATGCAGCTCCACTATTAAATTCTGTTTAACTTGGACCAACCAGTGTCCCTCTGGGCAAGACTGACTGATGTGACTACTTTGAACAACTTTAAGCATCATTCCTTTGCCCTTTGCTCCTGGACCAGCAATGATACATCTTTTCCTGACAGGAATCTGTGCAGGAAGGAGTGTCCTTGGAGACAGTGCCCTCTACAACCATGAGTCTTGAATGATTCTAAAGTTTTGCTTTGAAATTTGTGTAGGCACCATACTTCAGGGTCATGGAGTCTTTATCTTGTCATCAAAAAGTTCCTGTCAGTTTTAGCTGTTGCTAACATCTGGATAGTGCTACCTCTTTTCAAAATCAAAACTTGGGGAGATAGAAAAAATTTTTCTCCCCACCCAAAGCCATAGTTACTGGAGATCTTAACAGGAGCCCAGACTTCTAACATAAAACAAGCCAGGATCTGGTTGCCAATCTGCCCAATCTTAACCTGGATTTGGTCTAGCAAGGAATGTGTAACTGAATGGCTTTGGACAGAGCCCAATCTTACCTTAGTGAAGGTCAAGCAATCCTTATCCTGGTCTCTGTCCTTCATCTCGAAGTCATAAAGTGCTTTGCCCTGGGGTAGGGCCTGTGGCAAAGGCCGGAGGCACTGCACATAGCTGGCAGGCAGGAAGCCATGTACTCCATGCAGCTCTCCATGGAACCAGTGCTCATCCACCCTGCGTCTCAGGATTATCACATCACCCTTGTTGAACTTGAGGTCGCCGGGTTCTTTCCCCTCATAACTGTAGAGGGCTTTGCCGTAGGGAAGCTGGGAGGGATTCTGAAATGGAAAAAATTCCCAGGTTATTATTTTTGGCGTGGTCTTCCTGCCACCCAGGAGGTGTGTGCTTGCTTCCCTGGTGGAATGAAGGCATCCAAGTCCAGTGAATACCTACAACATGTCCTCCCACGGGAAATATTTCAAGAAGCACCTACCTGTGAAAGAAACACACAAGCCCATGATTTTGCCCAAACAAAGAGAGTATCCATACTAATAATTCCTCCTCAGAGCCTAGTTGAGAGAACAGGCTTGTCCCAGGCTCTTCACATGGACTGGAAAGGACCATGAAGCAGAAGCTAAATGATCTTGATTCACAAATAAGAACACTGAGACATTTTTGGTACAAGGCTACTCAACTGGTCTAGGTCAAAGCAGAATCTCCATTCGGGTGGTCTAGCTGTAGGATGCTCTTACCCAGCACTGTATGTTGAAAGATGTTCTCATGGTAATATCTGTAGCTGGCAAATTTCTAGAAGTTGTCATCTAACAAAATTTTCCTGACTTCATCAACTAAAACTTCACAGCAACTTATAATATTGTCAAGGGGGTGATCAAGTTGAAAAACAAAAACAGGCCTAAACCTACTGAGCTTTGTGGCCTTCCAATTCAGTGGTATGTGCTGAATATGCAAAAAAATGAGAAAACTTGAGCATGGAAAGCCAAAGCCATTCCCAGGACCCTGGTCCCTACTGAAGCAGCACTTCTAACAAGTGGTCCCCAGCTGTCTTCAACCACAACACATACATTTTTAATGCTGAAAGTAGATTGATCCAGAAATACTACTTCAAGAGTATAAAGAAGCATTGTCTTTCTCTCTCTTTTTTTTTATTTGTCTGCATTTGATTTGGGTGTCAGACCCAACTGAGCTGAGGAATTACTCCTAGTTCTGTGCTCAGGGACCATTCCTGACACTAATCAGGGAGACTGTATTTGATACCAGATATTGAATACAGAGTCAATAACATGCAAGCAATGAAGTTAATACCTGTACTATCTCTCTAGTCCTCAAAATAGCATTCTTTTAATGTTTAGTTTATCATTTATCTCATCAAAAATTAGGCAGCACATCCAAAGGTTTACCATATTTGGTCTCAAATACTAATTCTGAAATACAAACAATTCTTGGCAATCTCCTGGTCTTAGCAGTAAGACTAAATTCTAAAACAATTTGACATCACGTCCAGTTCCTAGGCTGCTTTCACTTAACTAGATTTTTTTAAAATAAAGATTTGCAGAATTAGGCCCTTCTTTTTACAGGTCTGAATCAGTACCTGCTCATCTTAGTAAGCACTGCTAAAGGCCAGTTCTTTGTCACTGGAAAATCAAACAAAAACCCTCCTATTGTCTCTATGTCAATGGCCAGCAATTTTTCTAACAGAAGGAGCTTTTTCTTACCAGGAATGCCTATGCCAAGGCTTTCTTTAGTATTCAAATCAATCTATAAAGCACAAAAGCTTAAAGCAGTAGTACATGGAAAGAGGCTTTATAGAGCATTTAATAGCATGTTAGAAACTCAATCACTCTACATTTATGTTTTAGCAATGTCAGATCCAAGCAGTTGAGAGAGAACCCGCTGGCAAATTGACAAACAGCAACCACTAAGCAATTAATAGCAACACCAGAGGACTTTTCATTGCAGAACTAAAGGAAGAAAAAAAATCCTTTGCTTCCAATAACATGGTCCTCAATAGCGTTTTACTATCAGCACAATAGATTGTAACAGGCCCCAATTTTAGTGATTTTAGAGAGGGAGAAAAATGGGTAATTTGCAATACAAATACAGGAATAGGAAAAGATTAGAAGGGAATGTTGGCTGTAGTCCACTCCCAAAATTCCATTGCCAGTCAGTTCCTGGTCCAAGGGTTCACAATTAGGAACATTTGGTCCCCTGGGGGATGTGAGGTGATGTCTTGAGACATTGATTGTCACAACTAAAAAGTGGATAAGGTTGGCATCTAAGAGCTAGAGGGTTTACATCACAAAGAATTTCCCTGCCCTGGAACAAGCATTGTGAGGGGTAGAAAACCTACCCAAGTTGTATAGTTTAATTTGTTAGAAAGCAGAGCAACTATTTTCTTTCACTCAAATTTAATATTTAGGAGTTAAATATCACATTTATTTTCACAATGGGAGTGTTTTTACTCAAGCATACAAATACACTGTGAGGTAAGAGGTGTAAGCAATTGGAAGAAAAAAATTGAGATGTGGGACCTATTAATCTTAAGTTTCAACAAATTTAACTTTGAAAACAGAACTCAAGGGAAATAATGGTGGTTACCAAGATCAAACAGTCATATGAACATTGAGTAGAAATAAAAAATGATCAGACTTAGGTACCAAATCCAAAGCCAACGACAACAGGTTCGATACTCAATCTACAATAAGCTAGACACAGAGAGGATGGACCACTTACACTAGCAGCCCTGGGAGCAAAGGAGGTGGGTATGGGATGCATGCTGGGAATGAGTGGGGAGAGGGAGGACAACATTGGTGGTGGGAATGCCCCTGATTCAATGTCACTGTATACCTAAAATTTTACTGTGAATGATTTGCAATCCACTTTGGTCAAAATAAAATATTTATTAAAAAAAAAAAGAAAAGAAAAAGAAAAAAAGCACTTTTGTCACAGCCTTCATTTTCTTCCATTTTCAGATGATGGGGCATTTCTCAGAAGCAATAATTGAATCTCCTAAGGCTTTTGGTCACATGCCCATGGGACTAAGAGCTGGAAAGAAAGAGTAGGTGCTTGTGCTTCTGTGGGTTCTCCCTTCCTGTGCATGCCCCTACTGGCTCCTGTGGTTTGTTCTCTGATTGGGTTATCACCAGCTCTAGTTCAGATGGCACAGCTGGCTTGCAGAAACAGGGGCAACAAGGAAAAGCCTGGGTAGAGATGAGACAGTAATAGATACCACACAAGGACTTAGCTTCTGAAACTCTTTGAGCAGTGTGTTATCTCTGTTCTGATAATGCATGCTCTCTTGACATGCAGGCAGTGGTTCTCCACAATGAGCATGTTCCCATCAATCTTAGCACTGTGACTTGAAGTCAGGCCACAATCTATAATGCCACCATCTCTCCCTGTCTCTGTTTGTTGATTTTCAAAGCTCCCTGGGCTTGCAACTTCCCTTCTAAGTGGAGCGCTCGTGTCATTAACCATTTTCTTGATATTTTTTTCTGTACATTTTATGGCTCACTAAAGCCATACTCTGTCTCTGGTTTTCTTAATTCTGCAGGACCCCTACTCTCCTCTTGCTGTTAAGAGAGCATCTAGGTTCTTTTGTTTCCTCTGTGAGCTTAGAATTGGAGTTCAGATTTGACTGGACTCCAATTCTAAGCTCACCCAAAGAAAATTCAACACTTTATCACTGTCTCTTAAGATTCATCTCTTCTGCCTTAGCCAATACAAACCTTTGCCAGGGTTACTCAGGTCCCAGTAGCATATTTTGATTTAATAAATAATAATAATAATAATAAATGCCCTAATGCAAAGTTGATCTTCTCATTCAGTTGTAAACCCCATCCACCCACCCATTACTTGAGGAGGGCTGTCCAAGTTCTTAGGCATGGCAGCAAGGTTCCCTACATGAATTTTAGCACAATTTCTAGTTACAGGCCCTGGTGCTCCTCCTCAACCCTTGGACCTGCCTATAGAGAGCATCCTCATTCATAAACAATACATGCCTCTGGAGTCTTTAGGATTTTGCTGTATCCTCTACCCTCTTCCATCTTGTTTCTCTTCAAAATGACCAGCTTTTATACACAAGGAAGCTAAACAAAGCTGAAATGCATTTCCTGCTAATCTGGGGACTGAGGAGAGGCCTGGCTTTTAGAGGGTGCCATACTTGTTAATTCATGTCCTCAAGTGTCCTAAGATAAGGTCTAGATACAATAGGGTGGGAAACTTCTAACTGAAAGTTCTGGTAGTTAAACTCCCTGCTACCAATATGCCTCATCAATTCCAAATAAATGTATCATCCAGTTCCAGGGGAGAAACATTCATACAGACAAGGGAAAGAAAAGGGCCCTGCTCTTCACTGAACAGTACAGTGAAAGTAGAATCAAAGGAGAGAACAGACACACAGATCTGACCGCAGCTGCTCAGACAGAGAGATGCTAGCCACATGATCACGGTCAGAGGGATGCAACATCACTACTGTCTGCTCTCATAGAGCGTAAGAATAAGGCTATGAGAGAGAAAGAGAGAGGGGGGTAGATGAGGCATAAATGAACCTATGCCATTTTGCCACCCATCTACAGCAAACAAGCAAATCTGAAAAGCAAAACTAAGATGGACTGCATGTCTTTTTTAAACTATGGGACACATGAGGTGGGGAGTGGGGCAAAAAATAAAGTCAGGATGCTACCTAAAGACAGTGTGTGAGGGGGGATTAAAATCTAATAGCTTGACTCTTTAATTCTAGAAATATATATAAAAGCATATTCTTACTTACAGTATCCTTCCATTTTGAAGCTTTTATAAAATCAGATGATTCATTAAAGCCAGAGACAGGCTGCAGTGACTGCTAGGGGAAAACTTCTGCAAATGTATGGCACCAACCAAAAGAACATCTACAACTACAGTAGCCCACCCCAACTCAGTAAAACAGAGCATGTCTCTCCCATAACCATTTCCTTTCTGTTCCCAGATTGTAGCTCCCCCCCACCCCAAGAACATAAATGCTCCCTTAGGATTAATTGTATTCAAACACTGTCATTATATGGGCTCAAGACATTAAAGAAAAAAAAATAAATGGAAAGGGAGAAGTACATCTGGAATGTCTACAGGATAATTAATACCAGCTATCCCTTCAAGGCATTAATAATAATTAAAACTTATAATGTCAATTTCATGGCTCATTACTCAGATGCAGCACACAATTTGATGAGGCTTATCCTGTGGAGATAAAGGTGCTCGTGCACTCAGCAGCTCCCTCTCTACAGGATCAACACAGCAGCAGGCTTTGACAAATATGCTGCCATGGCATCATGTGGCTCACTGGTGCTTACTTCCCTGAAAGAATGGGTAAGTAGGTTCCTGAATCACACTAAATGTAAAGAGGATATGGCCTGGTACTGGGTGGCTTTACTCCTACAAATCTCCCAGAACTCTAAACTAAAAAGCATGGGCAAGAATTCATAAAAAAGGGGCCGGAGCGATAGTACAGTGGCAGGGAGTTTGCTTTGCACTTGGCAGACACAGGACAGATCCAGGTTCGTTTCCCGACATCCCACATGGTCCCCCAAGCCTGCCAGGAGCAATTTATGAATACAGAGCCAGGACTAACTCCCTAAACACCTCTGGATGAAGCCCCCAAACCAAATTAAATAAATAAATGTTAAAAAAAAGAATTCACAAAGATCTTACATGTCTTTTCAGCTCTAAGAATATGACATGCTTTTCTAAATCTTAGTCCTACCCAATACTCATCATAGTTCTAATTATAATAAAGAAAGAAGGCCCCAGACTCTAGCTTCTTAAATGTTGTGTTGCAACCCTATATAGTGTCATGTAACTTTTGAAAGTTTTATCTTAAATATATGTCTAATTATCAGTTTGTTTACCTATTTCATTCTACCTATTGTTTGTCTATTTCATATTTCATATATTTGTATATTTCAAATATATTTCATGTAAACATTTCTATGATTAAAAGGGGAAATACACCAGCAGAAGATGAAAAAGAGTCTTAAATGACAAAGGACTTTGGGATGAATTTCAAAGAAACAGTATAAGAATCATTGGCAACCCAGAAGGTCAAGGAAGACAACTTCTAGGAAGAAACGACAATCAAAGAGCATTGAGAAGTTTCCAGAACTGATATGCACTGAAACCCACATCATGGATGCCCAAAGGGTTCCAGTTAATAGAGATCCAAATAAAATACTCCAAGACACATTCTAATCAGAATGATGAAAACCATAGATAAGTGATAGAATACTAAAAATAACAATATCAAAAATGAAAAATACATGTAAAAGAGCATCCTTAAGATGCACAGCAGATTTATAAAAATCCTGTCAAAAGACAATAGTAGGATAATATATATATTCCATATATATATATTCCATATATATATATATATATATACATTAGTCTCACCAAGAATACTTTACCCAGTCAGACACTCATTTAGGTTTGAATGAATGATACATTGTTTCCTGATTAAAAAAGAACTCAGAGAGTCAAAAAAAGTCCTTAAGATCAAAAGTTAGGGGGAAACTCTAAGACAAAACAAAGCCCACAAACACACCATACTTTTACAAAAAAATGGCACAAAATTCCATGACAATCTCTCTCAATGTCAATAGACTAAATGCATCAGTTAAGAGACACATGGTTGCAAAATGGATCAGAAATTTTAATCAAGCGTTCTGTTGTCTGCAGGAAGCACATTTAAATAGAACAAACATAGACTCCAAGTTAAAGGTTGGAAGACAATTATTTTAGCAAACACCTCCTTCAAAAGGCTGATATAATAATAGCAGTTCACAGAGATTTGAGGCTCAAAAAGTTTATGAGAGAGCAAAGGTCATTTCTTAATAATCAAGGGATATTTAAATAAGGAGGATATCACAGTCCTTAGCACTCTTTAGCAGCATACAATGAGGGCCAGAAAAATACTTAAAGAAACTGCTAGTAGACCACATACTGTAAACATACCTCCACAAAAATCAAAAGGATAGAAATTGTGTCAACTATCTGTCCAGACTATAATTATAGTAGTGAATTACAAATAGAACCATAGATAACTTTAACACCTAGAAATTAAACATCTCACTTCTGAATAATCAGTGCAGCAGAGAGGAAATCAAAAACAAAATCTAAAGATTCCTAGAAAGAAATGAAAATAAGGACAGAAAATATCAGAAATTGTGGGACATGGTAAAAGCTGTATTGAAATGAAATATAATTAAGCATTATAGCTTTGCAACCATTCATCAGGAAGAAAGCGCCTACATAAATGACTAGATGGCACAGCTTAAATAAACAGAAAATGACCAACAGCAAGAGTTGAAAGCAGGCAGAGGAAAGAAGTAATAAAACTTAGAGTAGAAATTAATGAACTGGAAACCAAAACAACAACACCGAAATCAATGAAAGGAAGAGATGGTACCCAGAATAAAATAAACAACATTGATAAACTATTACGAAGTCTCATAAAGAAAATAAAACAAAGAATCCTAATAAACCGAATCAGAAATGTAAGAGGGGATGTCACAACAGACACTAAAGAAAATAAAAGAACAATCAGAGATTACTTTGAGAATCTTTAACACAGAAAAACTATAAGAAATGGATAAGTTCTTGGACTCTTATAACTTTCCAAAGTTGAACCAAGATGATTGAAGTTTCTTAACAGACCTAATACTATTGAGTAAATTGAAATGGTAATCAAAAGTATTCCCCAAACAAAAACCAGGCTCAGATGAACTCACTAATGAATTCTTTCAGACCCATATAGAGGACCTATGGCCAATACTTTTTAGGCTCTTTTAGGAGTTGAAGAAACAGAAACACTCCCAAAAGCACACACACACACACACACACACACACACACACACACAGAGAGAGAGATTACAGATTGATATACATGTTGAAGAACAGCAAATATCTTCCCCAAAATATTAGCAAATGAAATCCAATTATGTTTTAAGAAGATCATAAAACTACGACCAAGTAAAATTACCCCAGAGATGCAAGGATAGTTTAACATAAGCAAGCCAATCAACATAATAAAATAAGTCATGTGAACATATCCATAAATGAAGAGAAAAATTTGAAAAAAAAATCCAATACCCATTCATTATACAAACTCAATAATAAAGGAACTAAAAAAGTTTTCTTCTATGTAATCAAAGCCCTTTACCACAAGCTTACAATAAACATTATATTCAATGGGAAAATCTAAAAGCTTTCCCTATAAAATCTGGTAGAAAACAAGGTTTCCCACTCTCGCTACTGTTACTGGGAGTATTTTCCATAGAAAGTAAGCAAGAAAAAAAATGTTAAGGCATCCACATAGGAAAGGAAGAAGTTAAACTCACTATTTGTGGATGACATGATACTATATTTAGAAACTTCAAGAGAATGCAATAAAGCTTCTAGAAACAATAGGTTTGTATAATAAAGTGACAGTTTACAAAATTAATATGTAAGAAGCTATAGCTTTTCTATATACAAATAATAGAAGTGAAGAAGAGATATTGAAAAAACAATTCCATTTACTATTATGCATTAGAAAATCAAGTACCTCAAAATCAACTAAAAAGGTAAATCCCTATTAAAAAAAACCTTGAAACACAACTTCAAGAAATAAAAGAGGACATAAGAAAATGGAACAACAACACTGCTCATGAGTTGGGAATATTAACATCATCAAAATGGCAATACTCCCCAAAGTGTTATACAAATATAATGCAATCCTTTTAAGAATACCCATTAAAGTTTTAAAAAATAGATCAAACACTTCTGAAATTCACATGGAACAATGAACTACCATAAATAGCTCAAGCAGTCCTCAGGAAGAAGATAGAAGGCATCATTTTCCCCAACTTAAATTGTACGACAAAGTGAGAGTAATTGAAAATTCATAGTTTTGGAATACAGACAGTCCCTAAGGTCAATAGAATAGACTTGAATATCTTGAGGCAGATCCTCAGTAAATGGCATAAGTAAATTGGCATAAGACCTAAAACTATCAGATACTAAAGGAAATGTATGTCATGGAGGTAGAACTCTCCATAACATTGAAGCTAAAAGAGTCTTTAAGGTTAAAACACCACTGATAAGGCAAATAGAAGTAAAGATAAACATATGGGATTAAATTAAAATAAACAGCTCCTCAAAGGAAATAGTGACCAGGATACGAAAACTACCCACACATTGGGACTCACTATACACCCAATACCCATTTGAGAAGGGGTTCATATCAAAGATATATAAGGTCCTTGTAGAACTTATTCGGAAAAAATCATCTTAACATCATCAAAAATGGGGAGAAAAGATATACAGAAAGTTCCTTAAAAATGAAATATAAATAAGTGTTTCTAATAAGATAGACAAGTCAAAACATAAATGAGATATGATCTCATACCACAGAGATGGGCATACAACAAGAATAACAGATACAAGTGTAGCTTAAATGCAAGGGAAAAGACACTCTTATTGGGAAAACAGATTTTTCTAGCCTTTTGGGAAAACAATATAACCATGCCTCAAAAAACAAAAGAAAAGAAAACTAGAAATTGAGTTTCTATATGACCCTTCAATACAACTCCTGAGATTATAATCTAGGGAGTTAAAACACAATGTAAAAACAGCATCTGCACCCATGTTCATTACAACATTATTCACAATAGCCAGAATCTGAAAACAAGCTAAGGGCTGGAGAATAAATGAGTGGCTGAAGATACTATGATACATCTACACAATGGAATATGAAGTCATAAAATTTGCTTATATAGAAATGGATATGTTGAGTGCAGTATATGCCGGGAGGGGGTGTGGCACTGGGCACTCCATGGTCTGGCCGAGTGTGCTAGAAATAAGAGAACCTTCAGAGACTCAACAGCCCTATTCCTGCACACGGGAGAAAGTGAGGCCTGGAGGGTCAGAAAAACAGGATGCGGAGGGACTACAGAGCATGAAAACCGGCAAGGCTTTGCAAAAGCCGGCTCCCTGTGTGTGACAACAGGCGGGGAAAATCCGCGAAAGTACACCGGCCCAGTGGGGCCCAACTGTGAAAAACTGTGAGTGTGACCTGTCTATGTCTGTCTACTGTCCTCTTGCGTGAAACTCTTGCGAGTGGGGCAAAAAGAGGCTCCAGCGGAGCACGGCCGCGTAGCTTAGAGGCAAGTCAGCCCATCCAGAAAGGGAGGAGCCAGAGGAGTGTGCTGCCTGCATCATATAGACAATGAATACCACCACATCACATAGAAAAACCCACAATACAAGTGTGACAATGGGGAAAAAACGCAGGCCAGCATCAGACATAGAGAATGAACATGACAATTCTGAGGACCAGATAATGACCAACCAACTAATCAACCTCTCAGATAAGGACTTTAGACTAGCAATATGGAAGATGCTCAACGGACTCCAAGAAACCATAGATCGAGTTGAACAGAACACTAATAAGAACCAAGAAAATATGAAGACAGAAATCACAAAACTCCAAACTGAAATAACATGTCAACTAACAGGACTGAAAAAGTCAGTAAACGAAGTGAATGACAAAATGGATAAGCTCTGGGACAGGGTATCAGAAGCTGAGAATAGACTTGGTGCTGTGGAAGATGAGATACATAACAATTCCATACAGCAGGAGAGATTGGACAAAAAACTTAAAGCAAATGAGCAGACAATGAAAAAAATAGTCAAAGAATGGGAACAGATGAAAATAGAAGTCTATGATAAGATCAACAGAAACAACTTAAGAATCATTGGAGTCCCAGAGACCCAGGAAGAAAATTTCCAGGAAGAATCAACGGTCAAGAACATCATTAAAGAGAAACTTCCAGAGCTAAAGAATATATGTGATCAAATCCTGCATGCCCGAAGAGTACCAACCAAAAGAGACCCCAGAAAAACCACCCCAAGACACATCCTAGTCGCAATGACAAATCCCACAGATAGAGACAGAATTCTGAAAACAGCAAGATCAAAAGGGGAAATCACATTCAAGCAAGCTTCCCTGAGATTTACAGCAGACCTGTCACCAGAAACACTCAATGCCAGAAAGCAGTGGTGGGATATTGTGACAAGACTGAATGAAATGAATGCTTCACCCAGAATACTATACCCAGCAAAACTCACTTTCCGGTTTGACGGAAGAATACATGGTTTCACAGACAAAAAACAGCTCAGAAACTTCACAGACACAAAACCAGTCTTAAGAGAAAAACTGAAAGACCTAATCTAAGACAAGACTACCCAAAAAGACACACCAAATTTTGAAATAAAGATGGCATTAAATCCCAGGACAATTCTTTCTCTCAACGTCAATGGACTAAATGCACCAGTTAAGAGACACAGAGTGGCTAAATGGATCAAAAAACTCAATCCAACCTTCTGCTGCCTACAAGAAACGCACCTGAATAGTCAGAACAAACATAGACTCAAAATAAAAGGCTGGAGAAAAATTATCCAAGCAAACAACACCCATAAAAAAGCTGGAGTGGCCATACTAATATCAGATAATGCAAACTTTATACTCAGGAAGGTTGTAAGGGACAAAGACAGACATTTTATATTAATCAAGGGTTACGTAGAGCAGGAAGAATTCACTCTCCTAAACATATATGCACCGAATGAGGGGCCAGCAAAGTATTTAATACAACTGTTGACAAATCTGAAAAATAATATCAACAACAACACAATAATTGTGGGGGACCTTAACACGGCTTTGTCAACACTGGATAGGTCAACCAGACTGAAACCCAACAAGAATATACTAGACCTGAGGAGAGAAATGGAAGAAAGAGGCCTAGTGGATATATATAGAACATTCCATCCCCAGAAACCTGGATACACATTCTTCTCCAATGTACATGGGACATTCTCCAGGATAGACTGCATGCTGGCACATAAAACATACCTCCATAAGATCAAGAGGATAGAAATTTTGCAGACTACCTTCGCTGACCTCAAGGCTCTGAAATTATTTGTGAATTCCAAAGGGACTCAGAAGAAACAGTTTAACACCTGGAAGTTAAACAGCCTCATGCTCAATAACCAGTGGGTCCGAGATGAAATCAAGGAGGAAATCAAAAGGTTCCTGGAAACAAATGACAATAAAGACACAAACTATCAGAACTTATGGGACACAGCAAAAGCAGTACTGAGAGGAAAATTTATAGCTTTGCAAGCACACATCAGGAAGGAAGAAGGAGCTTACCTGAGTAGCTTAATGACACAGCTAATAGAACTAGAAAATGCTCAACAAAAGGACCCAAGAATAGGAAGACAGAAGGAAATAACAAAGCTGAGAGCAGAAATCAACGAAGTGGAAACTCAAAAAACAATCCGAAAGATCAACAAAAGCAGAAGTTGGTTCTTTGAAAAAATAAACAAGATTGATAGACCACTGACAAACCTAACAAAGAGAGAGAGAGAAACTTGATAACTCGTATCAGGAATGAAAAAGGAGAGATCACTACTGATATGACAGAGATTCAAAGGGTAATCAGAAACTACTTTGAAAAACTCTACGCCACTAAAAATGAGAACCTGGAAGAAATGGATAAATTCTTGGACTCTTATCATCTTCCACGGTTGAAGGAAGAGGATGTAGCATATCTAAACACCCCCATCACCATTGATGAAATTAAAACAGTAATCAAATGTCTGCCGAAAAACAAAAGCCCAGGTCCAGATGGATTCACTAATGAATTCTATCAAACTTTCCAAGAGGAACTACTGCCAATCTTGGCAAGACTCTTTCATGAAATTGAACAAACAGAAACACTTCCAAATAGCTTTTATGAAGCCAACATCACCTTGATACCTAAACCAGACAGAGTCACTACCAAAAAAGAAAATTACAGACCAATATCACTGATGAATGCAGATGCAAAGATCCTCAACAAAATCCTGGCAAATAGGATTCAATGCCTCGTTAAAAAGATCATCCACTACGATCAAGTAGGTTCCATCCCAGGAATGCAAGGCTGGTTTAACATCCGTAAATCTATCAACATAATACACAACATCAATAACAAGAAAAATAAAAACCACATGATCATATCAATAGATGCAGAGAAAGCATTTGATAAGGTCCAACACCCATTCTTGATCAAAACTCTCAGCAAGATGTGAATGGAGGAAACCTTTCTCAATATAGTGAAGGCCATCTACCACAAGCCAGTGGCAAATATTATCCTCAATGGAGAAAAACTGAAAGCCTTCCCTCTAAATACTGGCACAAGATGAGGCTGTCCTCTCTCACCACTCCTATTCAACATAGCACTGGAACTACTTGCTATAGCGATTAGGCAAGAAAAGGATATCAAGGGAATCCAGATAGGAAAGGAAGAAGTCAAGCTCTCACTGTTTGCAGATGACATGATACTCTACTTAGAAAACCCTAAAGACTCTATCAAAAAGCTTCTAGAAACAATAGACTCATATAGCAAGGTGGCAGGCTACAAAATTAACACACAAAAATCAATGGCCTTCTATACACCAATAGTAATAAGGATGAAATGGACATTAAGAAAACAACCCCATTCACAATAGTGCCACACAAACTCAAATATCTTGGAATCAACTTGACTAAATATATGAAGGACCTATACAAAGAAAACTATAAAACTCTGCTCCAAGAAATAAGAGAGGACACACGGAAATGGAAACGCATACCCTGCTCATGGATTGGCAGGATTAACATCATCAAAATGTCAATACTCCCCAAGGCATTATACAGATTTAATGCCATCCCTCTAAAGATACCCATGACATTCTTCAAAGAAGTGGATCAGACACTTTTGAAATTCATTTGGAACAATAAACACCCTCGAATATCTAAAGCAATCATTGGGAAAAAGAATATGGGAGGAATTACTTTCCCCAACTTTAAACTGTACTACAAAGCAATAGTTATCAAAACAGCATGGTATTGGAATAAGGACAGGTCCTCAGATCAGTGGAATAGGCTTGAATACTCAGAAAATATTCCCCAGACATACAACCACCTAATTTTTGATAAAGGAGCAGGAAACCCTAAATGGAGCAGGGAAAGCCTCTTCAACAAGTGGTGTTGGCACTATTGGATAGCCACTTGCAAAAAATTGAACTTAGACCCCCAGCTAACATCATGTACGAAGGTAAAATCCAAATGGATGAAAGACCTCGATATCAGCCCCAAAACCATAAGATATATAGAACAGCACATAGGCAAAACACTCCAGGACATTACAGGCATCTTCAAGGAGGAAACTGCACTCTCCAAGCAAGTGAAAGCAGAGATTAACAGATGGGAATATATTAAGCTGAGAAGCTTCTGCACCTCAAAGGAAATAGTGCCCAGGATACAAGAGCCACCCACTGAGTGGGAGAAACTATTCACCCAATACCTATCAGATAAGGGGCTAATCTCCAAAATATACAAGGCACTGACAGAACTTTACAAGAAAAAAACATCTAACCCCATCAAAAAATGGGGAGAAGAAATGAACAGACACTTAGACAAAGAAGAAATACACATGGCCAAAAGACACATGAAAAAATGTTCCACATCACTAATCATCAGGGAGATGCAAATCAAAACAACGATGAGATACCACCTCACACCCCAGAGAATGGCACACATCACAAAGAATGAGAATAAACAGTGTTGGCGGGGATGTGGAGAGAAAGGAACTCTTATCCACTGCTGGTGGGAATGCTGTCTAGTTCAACCTTTATGGAAAGCGATATGGAGATTCCTCCAAAAACTGGAAATCGAGCTCCCATACGATCCAGCTATACCACTCCTAGGAATATACCCTAGGATCACAAAAATACAATACAAAAACCCCTTCCTTACACCTATATTCATTGCAGCACTATTTACTATAGCAAGACTCTGGAAACAACCAAGATGCCCTTCAACAGACAAATGGCTAAAGAAACTGTGGTACATATACACAATGGAATATTATGCAGCTGTCAGGAGAGATGAAGTCATGAAATTTTCCTATACATGGATGTACACGGAATCTATTATGCTGAGTGAAATAAGTCAGAGAGAGAGAGAAAAACGCAGAATGGTCTCACTCATCTATGGGTTTTAAGAAAAATGAAAGAAACCCTTGTAATAATAATTTTCAGACACAAAAGAGAAAAGAGCTGGAAGTTCCAGCTCACCTCAGGAAGCTCACCACAAAGAGTGATGAGTTTAGTTAGGGAAATAACTACATTTTGAACTGTCCTAATAACGAGAATGTATGAGGAAAATGGAGAGCCTGTCTAGAGTACAGGCGGGGGTCGGGTGGGGAGAAGGGAGACTTGGGACATTGGTGATGGGAATGTTGCACTGGTGATGGGTGGTGTTCTTTACATTACTGAAACCCAAACACAATCATGTATGTAATTAAGGTGTTTAAATAAATTAAAAGATATATATATATATATATATATAAAAAGAAATGGATATGTAGATTATTATACTTAGAAAATGAGTCAGAGGAAGAGGCCTAGATAGAATGATCACACTTTTTTGTAGAATACATTAAAAGCAACAGTATGCTAATAATCTACATAGACAAGAGGTGGGAGGACTGGTTCATGGTAGGAAGCTTGCCACAAATAGCAGGTGAGTGTATTTAGGGCAGAGAAGAAAGCACTATGACACTGATAGAAATGATCACCCTGGAAAAGAATTTGGTGCTGAAAGGTGTTAACATTATCTGAATGGTACACTTTCACTGATAACATTAGAAATAACAGAGCCTAAAAGAATGAGTGAAAGAGAGAAAGAATTAAACTGTCTGCATAAGGAGACATGGGGAGGGCAGGAGGGAAACTGAAGACATTGCTGGTGGGTATTGTGCACTGGTGAAGGAATGGGTGTTGGACAATGTATAATAATAAGAAATATTCAACAACTTTGAAACTGTGTATCTCATGGTGAGTCAATTCAAAATTAAATAAAATATCTGTTCACAAGCAGAAAAATTTTAAGAAAGTTGCTTCTTGACTCTTAGGTGCCTAGAACAGATACTGGATCTGTGTTATGTTTTGTCTTACAGATGCACATGTTCATCATATGTTTGAAACAGATTCTAAATATATGAAGTTGTGAATACAAAAGCAACTCAATTTGCACCTGGATTAAGTTTCTATATGGAATAAATTCCCCCTAACATTTTTTCTAAAGATGTGTGGTTCAGATTCCATGTCACAAATATACCTGTTACTAATAGTGGCTGAGTTTGGATAAATGGGAGGAATCCCAATGATTGATAGATGTGGAACAATATATACAGTATGAGAAAAGGCCTGGTGAAACTAGAACCAGATACAGCTTTGCCTCTTATAGAGCATGATAAACCTGGCAACAGCGTGGGAAATGTGTCACAAGAAGTTTTAGGAAACATGAGCAATTCTAAAAGTGACATTGCCTAACTGAAAACAAACCAACTACTGCAGCATCTATAATAGTGACAGAAATATATCCATCTGCATCATAATTTCTAAAAAAAGTTTCAACTGAGGCTATAGTCATACAACTAAACACTTCATCTTTCAGTCCTGCCAAGTTATTGATATGTGTCAGATTCTAATCAATGGATATAAATCAAAATGATTTAGGTATAAAAACTTTGGATCAGCTTTATAGTGATATAAGAAAATTCTACATCCTGTTTCTTATGACCTGAGGGCAGATTAGTGAATGGGAGATGGTTATACTCAGCAAACTATAGAATTGGCTCCCAGGATGGCCTTGCAAAACCATGACAGGGGTGAGTAAAAGGAAACATTATTTCATGTGAGTTGCCATGCTTGGGGGTTTCTTAAGCAAGAGTTTAGCTTGACTCCTAACTTGTGATCTAAGGTCTCAATTGCCAAAATACTTACCTTTAAAAAAAAAAATTACTGTGCTGGCTTTCATTCAGTGACTTTCATTTAAGAGCAGAATTTCAAATATAAACACTCGCAGACATGGTATTAATGCAAATGGCACAAGTTCTTGCTTAAACACTTATTAAATATTTGAATGTACCTATATTATAGTTTACAGTGTTATCTATGATGCTGTTGGTATCCTTGCCAGGAGATTACAGGATTTTATTGCTTAGTTATATTTCAAGATACTTCCTCCCATTTTTTGCTTTGAAGTTATGAGTACTCACTTTTGGCTTACTTTTACTTCATTCCGATATTATTTTCTCTTTCCAGAAAGAGCAAGAGAAAAATATCATTTGGTCCAAATATGAGTGGGATGATGATACCACTAAGCTATTAACCATCCGATGCATTGTGAAGTGCAATCCATTACTAAGAACTGTCGTGAGTGTAGCTAATTTTCACTGAGAATATAGAGGAAAAGGTAAATACATTATAAAACCAAACATTTTACCTTCTTCAGATTTTGTCAAAAAATAACACCTTTCATGTTTCCTGGCTACTTTGTGTGCCCTGTGTGCCAATTCACTAATGTTACTGATATTACAAGTTTATAGAAAACAAAACCATTAGAGAAATGGGGTATCCAAGAAAACTATACTGTTCCCTAGAGACATCTGGGGATTCTGCATGAGTGCAGTCATTTGTATGTAGAAACGTGGTTGTCGCCAGATGCGAGTATATAAAGCAATGCCATTGTTATGCCATATAAGGGATGTGGTTACTCAAACCTCTTCTCAAATTAGCTGAAACAACTTTATAATAAAACCATCATGTTATAAAAAATAAACTTTTCAAAATAGCACTCTTCTCTTCAAAGAATTTATGCCTTAGAAGCTTAATTAACTCTACTATGAAAAATGAAGCCAATTTCTAAGTCACCCAAACTTGAAACCCTGGAAAAGAAAAAGAGAGGGTTCAAACTCAGTTTATTTGAGAGAACCCAGGAAAAACAGAACTGCCAAATTAAGTTAATCCTGGGGTTCGTTGTGCCACAGACAGGTCATAGTAAGTATTTGCAAGTATTTATTTAGTGACTTAATTCAGGCCTCTGGACTCTCCATTCAGATAGACTTGCACAAATCAAACTGTTTCTTAAATATACACACCATGTACCGATTTTCACTGCTCTGCACTAAGGAGAAGGGAAGGTGAACATCTATTATATTAGCATAAATTAAGAGTTGGCAAACTATGGCCTATCCACCTTCATTCTTGTTAAGTTTTATGGGTACAAAGTCATGTGCCAACATTTATTACAGCAGAATTGTAGTTGTGGAAGAGATCCTATGAGCCACCCTGTAAAGAACGTTAGCTAGGCCCATTCACAAAAAGCTGCTGACTCCTGAAAGTTCACAAGGGCCCAAGGTCAATGATTCAGTCTCCACTCATTTTAGTTCAAAGCAGGCAATCACCAAGCCTCTGCAGGCAAGAGCAACACTACCGCTTCCAGTCAGAGTAGTGATCTGGAAATCTGAGACAGCTCTGACACGGGGTGATTTTATAAGTGCCTTTAAACAAAGCTCTTCAATTTTCAGTGTCTTTCTTTTCTCATGCATTAGCGAAAATAAATGCCCTTATTTCCTTGTAATGTCAGGAGAATAAAATAGATGATACGTAATGAGTATTTTATCTCTACAAGAAGAAGGTGCCATCAAATGATAAACACAGATTGTTTGGTTGAGGTGCTAAATATGCCAGGATTCTGGATGCTGCAGTTAGAAAAAGTAGAAATTCTAAGTAAAGTAAATAAAAATCAGGACCCAAGAAATTGGTCAATGGTTAAAGTACTTGCTCTTTAAGGAGCTGTAGGGGTAATGTTAGGATTATTCTCAGTGAAACTTGGTCAATCGGGCAAGATGATTCAGTACTTGGTGTTGAAGACATAGTGCTACGTGAGCTAATACGTACCTTGGCCATACCCAGTAGCGTTCCTGGGTCTTTCTGGCTGTAGTGAAGTACTGGGGAAGTACATGCATGAAAAAGAATGTAGAGACAGCAAAGCATGACCCTCTATCACCTGAGCTATCTTCCTGGCCCCTGAAACTGCCTTTTTACTCATGTTGTTTTGTATTATTCTAACTTTATTGCATAAATAACATTGTTGTAGTAGTGATATATTTTATGGTTTTGGTATACATTACTATACTTTCACCATATCAAAATACCAAGCTCATCCTCCATTGTCCTAGTATCACTTCTATTACCTCTCTTCTCATTTCTTCCCTCTCTACTTGTTAATTATTTTTCTGCTCAAAATCCAAGAATTTTTTGTCAGTGCTCTCTATTCCTCCCCCTTATATATTGGACAGATAAGAGAGATCATCATTTATTTGTCCTCCCTTTATTATTATTATTATTATTTTTTTTTTTTTGGTTTTTGGGTCACACCCGGCAGTGCTCAGGGATTACTCCTGGCTCTATACTCAGAAATCACTCCTGGCAGGCTCAGGGGACCATATGGGATGCCGGGATTCAAACCACCGACCTTCTGCACACAAAGCAAACACCTTACCTCCATGCTATCTCTATGGCCCCACTTTATTATTTTTTACTTAACATAATGCCCCTTGATTTGTTCAAATTAGAGCAAATTATGAGTTCATTTTTCTTATAGTTTCATAGTGCTCCATTAGTATAAAAGCATACCTTCTGAAATAAAATTTTTGCCAAAAAGTATTAGTTCTTTGCTAATATTTATTTACTTGCCACTGTACAAGAGTACTCTTTTGTTTTTCTCTATTTTTCTCTTTTTAAAAATCTTCTTCTTTTCCTTTCCTATTTTTTGGGAGTTTTGATTTTGGGCCACACCTAGAGGTGCTTAGGGGTTACTCCTGGTTCTGCACTCAGAAATCAGTCCTGATAGACTCACAGAACCAAATGAGATACTGGGGATAGAACCCAAGTAAGTCACATGCAAGGCAAATGCCCTTCCCACTGAACTATTGCTCCTTTTTAAAAAATAACTTTGCTCTTACCTGAAAACAAATGTATTTCCTAATATCCTCATTGGAAATATAATATTTTTTTTACAAATAACTTGTTACTGTTATCTTTCTTATCTTCCTTTTAATGTTTTCTTTCTTTTCATCTTTAAATAACTATTCTCACTTATCTGAAAACAAATGTATTAGGTCAGCTATGTGATGCATTTTCTTTAAATAAAGTAAAAAAAAGAGAGAAGTAATGGCTTTAAACTATATTCTAAAGTTATAGCAATCAAAATGTGTGACATCATAATAAAGACTAGCTTGACACCAATCTCTCTCTCTCTCTCTCTCTCTCTCTCTCTCTCTCTCTCTCTCTCTCTCTCTCTCTCTCTCTCTCTCTCCAGAGGAGTTCAAATTGGTGCTTTCATTGGTTCAGATTGTATAATTTTTATATTTCCCATTTTCTGGGATGATCACCTTCACATGCAAAAATAACCATTAAAATTTTATGGCCACCTTCTTGATGAAGGTCACTCAAAGGAATTTGAC
This sequence comes from Suncus etruscus, assembly GCF_024139225.1. Taxonomy (NCBI): domain Eukaryota; kingdom Metazoa; phylum Chordata; class Mammalia; order Eulipotyphla; family Soricidae; genus Suncus; species Suncus etruscus. Next base: position 34,823,762 of record NC_064856.1, on the reverse strand, counting down.
TGGGGCAGGGACATATGTTTTCTCCTTGAGAAAGAAGTTTTTTGTTTTTTTTTTTTTTTGGTTTTTGGGCCACACCCTGTGAGGCTCAGGGGTTACTCCTGGCTATGCGCTCAGAAGTTGCTCCTGGCTTCTTGGGGGACTATATGGGACGCCGGGGGATCGAACCGCAGTCCGTCCTAGGCTAGCGCAGGCAAGGCAGGCACCTTACCTCCAGCGCCACCGCCCGGCCCCGAGAAAGAAGTTTTGGACTATTGTCCTATGTGCTCTGATTAAAAAACAAACAAACAAACACTGGAATGAGAGTCTTGCTGCCTGCTCTCTGCCCAGTACAACTCTGGCCCAACCCCAGGGAAGCCCAGTCAGGCTAGTGGCTGAGAGTCCATTCAAGCTCCTGTAAACTCATCAAAACTTCCTTTCTGGATTGGTGGCACATTCTTATATATCCAGTCTATTTCTTGAAAAGTTGAGAGGTCAGGAAGGAAGGTAAAGACTTCCTGTCCACAGTTGTGCTTTTTCAGGAAGGAAAATAGGTACAGATGGTTCCTGCAAGGTCCTTAATTCATCCAAAAATGTCAACATCTTTATTTTTCCACATCACTATTTTGGTACTACTCCCAAATAAAATAATACAAGAAAGTACGAAAATAAGATATTTAGAAACATCTATATAATTTTCCCCAAATTTCAGTTTTAAGAGCTAAAAAAATAGGTATCTGTGAGCAAAAGCCTTACAAATTTTGTGTAATGTTGATTAGTTAGTATTTCTTAGTCTATTATTCTGTTGTTCAAAAAATATTGCAGATCCTTATCTCTAATTACTTTGTTTTAGGTATAATGCAATTTGGTGTAATGTAAGTATGTCTGTCCCAGCTTTGATTTGTTTTGTTTTGTTTTCCAGTGGCTTGTAAAATTTTTTCCATCCTTCTACTCTCAGCCTGTATCTATCCTTAGGTTTTAGATGTGTTTCCTGTAAGCAGAAAATAGATGGGTTTTGTTTTCTGAGCCATTCTGCCACTCACTCAGCTCCTACACTTTTTGATGGGAGAGTTCATTCCATTGACATTAAAGGATGCTATTGACATAATGAACTGTTGTGCATTTTTGTTGCTTCTACAGTTGGTTTTTGGATTTATGAAAAATGACCTTCTGTATTTTGTTTAGAGTTGGGTATCTTACCACTATTCTTGCAAGTTCTTTGTCTGAGAATGTTTTTATCCCTGTTTGCCGTCTAAGTGAGAGGTTTACTGGGCAACAGACTTTAGGTTGAAAACTTATTCCATTGAGTAATATGATATGTCCTTCCACTTTTCTTGCCTGGTCTATTTCATATGCAAGATCTGTCGTGATTTATATGTTCTTTCCTTTATATGTAAGTTTTCTCCTTTACTGCTTTAAGAAGTTCATCCCCCTCTTTGTATTTTTTCTTGCCTTTTTTTTTTTTGCCATTTTGATTACTATGTCTTGATGTTGCTCTGTTTGACTGTATTTTGTTTTGTTTTTTGTTTTTTGTTTTTTTTTGGCATCTTGAATTTGCACAAATGTCTCCTTCCAGAGAGTAAAGAATTTTTCTGCAATTATCTTTCTGACTACATGTTCTTTCTCTGTCCCTTTTTCTTCAACTTCTGGTATTTCTATAATTTAGCAAATATTCCTCTTGTTTTTCTTCATTAAGTATCTTATAATTTATTCTATTCTTTTGTATCATCTTTCTTTTTTAACTTCCTTATCAGTGCTGGCTTGTAATTTGCCTTCAAGTTTCTCTATATGTTATGCCGCCTTGATAGCGTATTTAGTTCCTTCAATTTAGTTTGTCTCAATTCTCTCATCTAAAAAAGTTCTTTCTGAATTGATTGAATTTCTAATCTATTTATTGCTTGGTTCTGATGGCCAGTGCTTCCGTAATTTATGTTTCCAGTGCATTGAGTGTTGATTTTAGGTTTTCATCAAGTTCTAACATTTGATGGACTTGCAGATTTGCCTAGGTTTCACTGCCTGTCTGCAACTAAAGGTGAGATTCTTAGTTTCCCCATTGTTCTTTGCATTTTGTGGTTGTTAAGGTTGAAGTTTTAAGTCTCTGTTTCTTGAGAAGTGATCTGTTGAATTGTTCTACCAAATGACAAATTAATAATATGTTTGGTTTTCAGGCCATTTTCATTACCATGCAGAGTTATTTGAGTATGCTGAGAAAAATATTGACTAGTTACTACATTGGTTTAACTAAGTTTTGAGGCTGTATACTCTCTGAGAAAACAGAAATAAGGGATATATTTAGACATGTATTCCTTCAGACATGCTAGATTCAGCAAGGTTTTGGTTTACAGATTAGACAAATTTTTGATCTAGTGACTTTTTCTCCAATGTCTTGTGGGGGTAAGGGTGATGACACAATTAAAGAGCTTGAGGTCTTGAATTGGCATGCCTGAGCATTTAAGTTCCAGGAGGTCAGATCCCCTATAAATCTATCTTAAAGAGATAGATAGATAGATAGATAGACAGACAGACAGACAGACAGACAGACAGACAGACAGACAGACAGATAGATAGATAGATAGATAGATAGATAGATAGATAGATAGATTTTTCTAATATAGAAAACAATAGCACTTTCTAGCACTACAAGTAGAGGAAACTTCCTTTACTGATTGATCTCTGGGCAAATGGTTACTTTTTCCTTTACCAAAATATTGAATATTTTGATCTTACTAAATAATTTCAGAACTCCCTAGTTATCTTACTATTTAAAAAATTAGAAAGCAGAATACTATCTTAAACTTTTGTTGTGGTTTCTAGGTATTCTACTTCATAAACATTGTATACTCAAACATTTTATGATGGATATTTAAATTTTATGTTTGGCAACATCACAATATCAAACTGAGATATGACATCCTGACAATGAGGAAATGGAAACAACTTGATCTAAGAGCAGGTTGTTTTATCTCATCACCTAACGATAAGATGAAATCAGAAGACACGTCATCCTTTAATCTGTGTAAAAGCCAAGATCACTAATACAGAAAGCTGACTGTACAACAATGACTAGGCAGAACTTATCCTGGAACCAATAAGAAAGACCCTAACCTAGGTTTTGGCCTAAAATCTGTACAACAACCAAGATCTCTAATTCCAGAGGCCTGACTGAGACAACTGCAACTGAGCAGAACTTCTGTCAAACATAATGAAAGACTCTATCCTAGGATCGGTGCAAAAATAAAGACCACCAATTACAGAAGACTGATTAAAACAAGTGATGGAACAGAATTTCAAGAACCATAAAGAAAGATTCTATCCTAGGCTTCCTCCTACAACCTGTGCAAATACCAAGATCTCTAGTTACAGAAGCCTGATTTTATCATCCTGACTGAGCAGAAAGATTTCTGACATGATAAAAAGATCTAGGGGAGGGAAAAGAACATGAATGGAATCTATAGTTATTCCCATGACAGTATTCTTCAAGGATGGAGAAACCCTGTATCTCTTAGGCCAAGGGAATTCACTTTCTAATCTCCCCAATATCTACTGTGGTTGTGCAAAGAAAAATAAATAAATAAAAAAGAAGCACAATTTCTTTGTTTTTATTTTTATTTTGGAATCATGGTTATTGTTTAGTTGTTGTCTTTATTGCTGTGGTGCCTTTTGATTTTTTTTTGTTTGCTTTTTTTGTCATTGTAGTTTGTTTTTGTTTTGTTTGATTTTCTTTTGAGTATCTTTTATATTTTTTGTCTTCTGGGGTTTTTTTCTTCTGTTTTCCCTTTCTTCTCTTAAATTGATATTTATCACTTCTAGATGGACTCTTCCCATTTTTTGTTTGTTTTTGCCTCTTTTTTGCCTATAAACAGAACCATATAACCTAAATCATCTTGTTCTGCCTCATAAATTGAGGAGGGGAATGGATGGTATCAAGACCAAACAGTCATAAGAACATAAAAATAAATTATCAGACGTGGGGCCGGAGAGATAGCATGGAGGTAGAGCATTTGCCTTGTATTCAGAAGGACTGTGGTTTGAATCCCAGCATCCCATATAGTCCCCCAGCCTGCCAGGAGTGATTTTTGAACACAGAGCCAGGAGTAACCACTGAGTGCTGCCAGATGTGACCCAAAAACAAAAAACAAAAATCAGACTTAAAACACCAAATCCAAAGCCAATGACAACAGAATTACTACCAATCTACAACAAGCTAGACACAGAGGGGACCACTTATACTAGCAGCCCAGAGGGCAAAGGAGGGTGATATGGGATGCATACTGGAAACAGGAGTAGAGGGAGGATAATGCTGGTGGTGGGAATGCCCCAGATTCAATGTCACTATGTACCTAAAATATTACTGTGAAAGATTTGTAATTCATTTTGGTCAAAATAAAGATTATTTTTAAAAACCACAATATCAAACTGAGTGTCTATCCCACCTTCAAACTTTAAAAGAATTTGTTACTATTCTAAGTGCTTCCTTAAAAGCTACACCTTTCTATTAACTTAACATTTTAAACTGAGTATTTTCACAGATTTTGTTTAATTTTCATGTTTATCCTCACAAGCACCAAAAGGCAGGAAGCAATTCTAGTAAGTTGCATATGTTCAATCAACAAATCAATTTTGGGTCCATTAGATGTGCCTTGTAGAGACAAATCAAGGTCCCTTTCCTCACAGTTCTTTGCTACAATGCAGGTCACAACTAAATAACAAGAAGAGGTGAGAAATGACAGGTGTTAGTGAGAACTGAATTAGAGGTGTCTTGAAAGTTTAGAGCTGCATATCAGAGACCACATATAGTCACCTGGGACAGTGAAGCACAAACTTTTCAGTCCATGGAGGCTGATAGACACCAAATGCAGAGTTCATGGCACTGTATTGCTGCCAAGAAGACCAAAAAGATCCAAAAGTTTCAGGGAAACTAATGTAAAAACTGTGACATCACAATAGGTCTGAACAAAACAGATCAAAGTATGGTTGTCTGCAGACATAGATGGATAAAGATATACACTGAAAAACTCCTTTTTTTTTATTTGCATGAAAAGATTTTATTCTTAAAGTCCAAACACATCAAACAAATCCCCTTACACAGTTCACCGGAAAAATGACTCAGAAAGCAAAAGTAACTTAAAACATTGTACAAAGAATACTAAATAAGTAGGTAAACAGTACTCATGGTCTTTAGTGATACACATTCATTGGACATAATATAAACCCTTCATTATTTAATTGTAGGTCACCTTTTCCTCTCTGGAAGTTCAAAATTCTATTTTCAATTCAAGAAGAAAAGATGAACTCCTATATACATATTTCAACTATAGAATAAAATGTCTGAAACAATATCCACAAAGAATAAAAAAACAGACAAAAAGAATTTGGAAATATTTTGGAGAACTGATCCACACATTTGATTCGGTGGAAGGTGGTTTCTTTGAAAGGAAAGGGTACCTGATTCCTCGAGGAAGGGAAATCGGTATACTGTCTATGGTTATGAGGGTAGGAGTAATACACATGAGAAGCCATTACTAACAATATCATAAACCACAAAATAGCAATTAAAATTAATTAAAAGTTGCTATCATATCTGAGAACTGAACAATGAGTTTTTAAATGTCTACACATGAGCAGCAAAGTATGGAAACAACACAATGAAAGCATAAGACATAAGGAACACAAACAACTATTTGGAATATGCTAATGCTAAAATGTTAAATAGTTTTTGGAGAAGTATCGTGGACACTAAATTTTCAGTTCTGGATACAGTGACCTACTGTGCAGTCACAATATCCAAAGACCAAAAAATGATAGTACTTTAAGATGCCATTGGTCTTCTAGAAATTAATATATAATCATTAAATTATAAATATATAAATATTTTATATTTATGTAACTCTACCAGAAGAAATTTCTTTTACGAAGTAATTTTATTTCCCCTCTAAGTCTTTTGATGAGGTCATATACCTTCAGGGTGGCTTCCAGGTTGATATTCATATACTTGACCATGACGTCAACAGTGAGTAGTAGCAGAGCTACCCCATTGATGTCATGTTGCCTGAAGCTGTGAGCAAGAAGGCTGACGTTCTCAGAAGAATTTTGTTTCAGAAAGAGAATCACTTCATTCACTGACCAGGTTGAAGGATCAGAGGAGTTAGGCTTCAAAAGGCCCTGGTGACTTCCAACCCAGGGGCCTGCATTTGAGGTGAGGGTGGAGAAGACACATGTGCAAACTTATTGGTGGGAGTTCTTCAGTGGCAGTGAAGTGGGCTGAGGTGGATGATGATGGGTCAGAGTTGCTTCATCGGGGGCAGCACAACTTTAGCAGAAGCTGCTGGAACTTGAGCAGACTTGAGGTGGCCAGACTTCCTGTGCGGAGAAAGGAAGGCTTGCAAGAGGTGCTGGGCAAAGCTAAGGCTGCATCAGGGGTGACCGGGATCTCTCTGTGGGGTCTCGAGATCTTCTGCTGCTGGAGGGGTGCCATCTGCTTCTGCGGGGAGCCCCTGTGCAAGCGATGATGTTGCCACCAGAGGGGCCTTCGAATCACCCTCAGCCTTTGGGGGCATGCCCAGCAGAATCAGATCCTGACGTTGGCCATTGGGGTAACCAGGACAACAGTTTCTCTTCTGTTCCAGGTGGCAGTTCTGACTCCTTCGAGTATAGACTCGATATGGGAAACCAAAGAACTTGAAATCTGCCCACAGCAATGCCATCTGGGAACGCTTAATTTTGGAAACTTTGGCATTTAGAACTTTGGCATTTAGGACGGCAAACTTCTTCTTCATGTACATCCATGTATAGGAAAATTTCATCACTTCATCTCTCCTGATGGCTGCATAGTATTCCATTGTGTATATGTACCATTGTTTGTTTAGCCACTCATCTATTCAAGGGCATCTTGGTTGTTTACAGAGTCTGGCTATTGTAAATAGCGCTGCAATGAATATAGGTATGAGGAAGGGATTTTTGTATTGTATTTTTGTGTTCCTCAGGTATATCCCTATGAGTGGTATAGGTGGATAGCATGGGAGCTCAATTTCCAGTTTTTGGAGGAATCTCTGTATCCCTTTCCATAAAGGATAGACTAGATGGCATTCCCACCAGCCGAGAAAAAGAGTTCCTTTCTCTCCATATCCCACCAGCACTGCTTGTTTTCCTTCTTTGTGATGTGTGCCAATCTCTGTGGCGTAAGGTGGTACCTCATAGTTGTTTTAATTTGCATCTCCCTAAAATTAGTGATGTGGAGCATTTTTTCATGTGCCTTTTGTCCATTTGAATTTCTTCTTTTACAAAGTGTCTGTTCATTTCTTCTCCCCATTTTTGATGGGGTTAGATGTTTTTTTTTCTTGTAAAGTTCTGTCAGTATCTTGTATATTTTGGATATTAGTCCTTTATCTGATGGGTATTGAGTGAATAATTTCTCCCACTCAGTGGGTGGCTCTTGTATTTTGGGCACTATCTCCTTTGAGGTGCAGAAGCTTCTCAGCTTAATATAGTTCCATCTGTTTATCTCTGCTTCTACTTGTTTGGAGAGTGCTGTTTCCACCTTAAAGATGCCTATAGTCTCAATGTCATGGAGAGTTTTACCTACATGCTGTTCTATATACCTTATCGTTTCAGATCTGATATCAAGATCTTTAATCCATTTGAATTTACCTTCATACATGGTGTTAGCTGGGAGATTGAGTTCACTTTTTTGAAAGAGGCTAACCAATTGTGCCAACACCACTTGTTGAAGAGGCTTTCCTTACTCCATTTAGAATTTCTTGGTCCTTTATCAAAAACTAGGTGGTTGTATGTCTGGGGAACATTCTCTTGAGTACTCAAGCCTATTCCACTGATTTTAGGGTCTGTCTTTATTCCAATACCATGCTCTTTTGATAACTATTGCTTTGTAATACAGCTTAAAATTGGGGAAAGTAATGCCTCCCATATTCCTTTTTCCAAGGAGTGCTTTAGCTATTCGAGGGTGTTTATCATTCCAAATGAATTTCAGAAGTATTTGATCCACTTCTTTGAAGAATGTCATGGGCAACTTTAGAGGAATTGCATTAAATCTGTACAATGCTTTTTTGGAATGATTGCCATTTTAATGATGTTGATCCTGCCAATCCATGAGCAGGGTATGTGTTTCCACTTTCGCGTGTCTCTCGTATTTCTTGGAGCAGGTTTTTTATAGTTTTGTTTGTATAGATCCTTCACATTTTTAGTCACATTGACTCCAAGATATTTGAGTTTGTGTGGCACTAATGTGAATGGGGTTGTTTTCTTAATGTACATTTCTTCCCAATCATCATTGGTGTATAAAAAGGCCATTGGTTTTTTTTTTGTGTTAATTTTGTAGCCTACCATATTGCTATATAAATCTGTTATTTCTAGAAGCTTTTTGGTAGAGTCTTTAGGGTTTTCTAAGTAGAGTATCATGTCATCTGCAAACAGTGAGAGCTTGGCTTTTTCCTTTCCTATCTGATATCTTTTTCTTGCCTAATCCCTATAGCAAGTACTTTCAGTACTATGTAGAATAGGAGTGGTGAGAGAGAGGACAGCCTTGTCTTGTACCAGAATTTAGAGGGAAGGCTTTTAGTTTTTCTCCATTGAAGATAATATTTGCCATTGGCTTGTGCTAGATGGCCGTGGCTATATTGAGAAAGGTTCCTTTCATTCCCATCTTGCAGAGAGTTTTCATCAAGAATGGGTGTTAGACCTTATCAAATTCTTTCTCTGCCTCTATTGATATGACCATGTGATACTTATTTTCCTTGTTGTTGATGTGTATTATGTTGATAGATTTACGGATGTTAAACCATCCTTAGATTCCTGGGATGAAACCTATTTGATCATAGTGAATGATCTTCTTGTTGAGGTATTGGATCCTATTTGCCAGGATTTTGTTGATGATCTTTGCATCTTTGTTCATCAGGGATATTGGTCAGTAAATTTCTTTTTTTGGAGGCGTCTCTATCTGGTTTTGGTATTAAGGTGGTGTTGGCTTCATAAAAGCTATTTGGAAGTATTCCTGTTTTTTTCAATTTCATGAAAGAGCCTGGCCAGAATTGGTAGTAGTTCCTCTTGAAAGGTTTGAAAGAATTCATTCTTGAATCCATCAGGGCCTGGGCTTTTGTTTTTGGGAAAATTTTTGATTACGGTTTTAATTTCCTCAATAGTGATGGGGGTGTTTAGATATGCAACATCTTCTTTATTCAACCATGGAAGGTTATATGAATTCAAGAATTTATCCATTTCTTCCAGGTTCTCAGATTTAGTGGCATAGAGTTTCTCAAAGTAGTCTCTGAATACCCTTTGAATCTCTGCAGAGTCTGTAGTGATCTCCCCCTTTTCATTTCTAATACGCGTTATAAAGTTTCTCTCCCTCTCTTTCTTTGTGAGTTTAGCCAATGGTCTATCAATATTGTTTATTTTTTCAAAGAACCAACTTCTGCTTTTGTTGATCTTTTGCATTGTTTTTTGGGTTTCCACTTCATTGATTTCTGCTCTCAGCTTTGTTATTTCCTTCTGTCTCCCTATTTCGGGTTCCTTTTGTTGATCATTTTCTAATTCTATAAGCTGCATCATTAAGCTATTCATGTATGCTACTTCTTCCTTCCTGATGTCTGCTTGCAAAGCTATATATTTTCCTCTCAGTACTGCTTTTGCTGTATCCCATAAGTTCTGATAGTTTGTATTTTCATTGTCATTTGCTTCCAGGAAAGTTTTGATTTCCTCTTTGATTTCCTCTTGGACCCACTGTTTGTTCAGTAGTAGACTGTTTAATTTACAGCTGTTAAAGTTTTTCTTGTGTGTCCCTTTGTAGTTCACATCTAACTTCAGAGCCTTGTGGTCAGCAAGGCTGAGGTATGTTTTATGTGCCAGCATGTGGTCTATCCTGGAGAATGACCCATGTACGTTGGAAAAGAATGTGTATACAGGTTTCTGAGGATGGAATATCTATATCTATCTATCTAATATATATATCCTAGGCCTCTTTCTTCCATTTCTCTTTTCAGTTCCAGTATATTTTTGTTGGGTTTCAATCTGGTTGACCTATCAAATGTTGACAGGCCTCTGTTTAGGTCTCCCACAATTATTGTGTTATTATTGATATCCCTTTTCAGATTTGTCAACAATTGTATTTAATACTTTGCTGATCCCTAATTTGGTGCATATATGTTTAGGAGAGTGATTTCTTCCTGCTGTACATATCCCTTGATTAGTACAAAATGTCCATCTTTGTCCCTTACAAATTTTCTGAGTCTAAAATTTGTGTCATCTGATATTAGTCTGGCCACTCCAGCTTTTTTAAGGGAGTTGTTTGCTTGGATCATTTCCCTCCAGCCTTTGATTTTGAATCTATGTTTGTTCTGACTATTCAGGTGTGTTTCTTGTAGGCAGCAGAAGGTTGGGTTCAGTGTTTTGATCCATTTTGCCACTCTGTGTCCTTAACTGGTGCATTTAGTCCACTGACATTGAGAGAGATAATTGTCATGGGATTTAGTGCCATCTTTGTGTAGAAGTTTGGTGTGTTTGTTGGTCTGTCTTGTCTTTAAATTAGACCTTTCAGTTTTTCTCTTAAGGTTGTTTTGAGTCTGTAAAGTTTCTTAGCTGTTGTTTATCTGTGAAGCCATGTATACTTCCTAAAAACCTGAAAGTGAGTTTTGCTGGGTGCAGTATTCTAGTTCAAAGCATTTGTTTCATTGAGTTTTGTCACTATATCCTACCACTGCCTTCTGGCCTTGAGTGTTTCTGGTGACGGGTCTGCTGTAAATTTCAAGGATACTCCCTTGAATGTAATTTCCCTTTTTGAACTTTTAGTATTCTATCTCTATCTGTGGCAGACTAGGATGTGTCTTGGGGTATTTTTCCTGGGATCTCTTTTAGCTGGTACTCTTCGGGCATGCAGGATTTGGTCACATGTATTCTTTAACTCTGGTAGTTTCTCTGTGATGATGTTCTTGACTGTTGATTCTTCCTGGAGATTTTCTTCTTGGATCTTTGGGACTCCAATGATTCTTAAGTTGTTTCTGTTGAGCTTATCACAGACTTCTATTTTCATCTGTTCATATTCTTTGAGTGATTTTTCCATTGTCTGATCATTTACTTTAAGACTTTTTTCCAATCTCTTCTGCTGTATGGAGTTGTTATGCATTGCATCTTCCATCTCACTAATTCTATCCTCAGCTGCTATTACCCTGTGAAAGAGCTTATCCATTGACTTCTTCAATTTGTCTACTGAGTTTTTCAGACCTGTTATTTGACCTAATATTTCAGTTTGAAGTTTTCTGATTTCTATCTTCATATTCTCTTGATTCTTATTAGTGTTCTGTTCTATACTTTCTTGGAATTCTGTGAACATCCTCCATATTTCTTCTCTAAACTTCATATCTGAAAGACTAACTAGGTGGTTGGCCATTGTTGGGTCATCAGAGTTGTCATCTTCATTCTCTGTGCCTGATGTTGGTCTGCATAGTTTCCTCATTGTCACACTTGTATTGTGGGTTTTTCTATGTGTTATGGTGGTATTCACTGGCTAGGTGGAGTGCGCGACCATGCTCCTCTGTTTTGACCCCTTAAGAGGTGGGCTTAAGCGGCCCAGCAGAGTCAATTTTATCTACATTCTCCAGCCAGGGAAGACTCACCTCAACCAAAGCAAGCCCTCAGGGGATGAATGCCAGAGACGATCAAAGTTCCCAGGCTGGGCCAAGTCGGAGGAAGCCTCAAAATGTCTGCCATCTATAAAAAACTTCTTTCTTTAGCAAATAATAAGGAAGCAACATTCTGCTTATCCAAGGTGGCTGCCCAAATATTTCCACAGTACCTCCTTCAAAGTGGCTACATTTAGTTTGTGTATGTAGTTTTCCACATGCGTGCTTGTGTGGTATAAAGAGGAACAAGTTCAAGAAACAGTCAAGATATGTGCTTAAAGCTGCATTAAATTCTAAATTAAAGCAAGGAATGTGATCATTCCAAAAGCAAGCATACTTGTATTGCATTATGAAACATTCTGATAAATATGTAGTAAGAACATAACAGTTCATTTTCTAAAGTGAGCAGGACATAATCATCATTATTGGGGAGTGGATGTAACTTGAAATACCATAGCATGTAAGTTGTAATATTAAACATCTTCAAGCCTCAAATCAGATCACATGGCCAGTGAACATATAAAAATTAATAAAAAACAGAAAAAACTTTCCCACAAAATCCTGTTATAGAAAAGGGAAAGGGACCCAGAGATACCTCAATAAAAATGTGTTTTTACTGAAGAAATATATAAAAGAAGATAGTAGATAGCAGAAAAATTCCATTTTCATGGATTGGAAAGAATCTATATTATTAAAATAATTATCTAAGTTATTAAACAATAATAAATTGTTATTTATAACAATTAATAAATTGTTATTAATAAAGTTAGTAAGGAATTAGAAGTGACCACAAACAGCCAAAGTAACGCTGAAAAATATGGTGTTATCTTTTTAGTAAGTTGGAGCTGTATTAGAAAGATATGATAATCAAAACTTCATGGCACTGGAATAAAGTTAGGATCTCTAATCAACTAGTCATAATATCCAATGACAAACACCATAGATGTGGGTGGTAATTTTTTGATAAATGATCTGCAACCATGAAATGGAATTAAAAAAGCCTTTTCAATAAATAGTGCTTGGGAAACTGCGTGAAAAAAAATTAAAACTGGATCCATATCTCAAACTTTACACAAAAGTCAACTCAGAGTAAATCAAAAAGACATTGGGATCTACTGGAAACTTTAAAGTATGTTGAGGAAAACATAGGCAAAGGCTACAAGATTTGGATCTTAAAGGAATCTTTAATTATCTGATATCTTTGGCACATGCAACAAAATTTTAAAAATAAACAAATGGATTATATACAATTAAAGAATTTCTGGTTGGCAAAAGGTAAATGGGATAAAACTAAAATATATCTGAATAGGAAAAATTATTCACACTTAATAAAACATGTAAAGGGATTTATATCAATATAAATGATTTATATAGAGAATATAATGATAAATACAACCAAAAAACATTTAAAACTGTGTAAAACATGATAGAACCAGAGAGACTGTAGAGCAGGTAGAGCCTTGCATGTGGCTGACTTGGGTTCTATCCCCAGTATTCCATATGGTATCCCAAGCACTGCTAGGAGTAATTGTTGAGTATAGAGTCAAGAGTAAACCCTGAACTTCACTGTGTGTGGTCCCAAAACAAATGTACAATATCCTTTAACAGTGCACATTCCCCCTCATCAATGCTCCCAGTTTCCCTCCCTCTCCACTATCTGACCTCTTTCCTGACTTCCTCTATGGCAGACATATTTCTTTTCTCTCTCTCTTTATCCTTTTGTTCTTATAGACACTGGTGTACATTATTGTTACTAAAGATGTATAATGCACTCACCTGCTATCTGTGTCAAATTTCCTACCATGGACTTGTCCTCCTGGCCCTCATCTCTATTATTTTTAAATTTTAATACCATACTATCTGTTTTTATATCCACAAACAAGTATGATTATTCTATTTCTATCCCTCTCCCTGTGATTCATTTTGCTCAGCATAAGACAAATTCTTTTCCAGCACACATTCTCAAAGACAGACCACATGTTTGACATGAAACATGTGTCAGTAAAGTCATGAAGACTGAAAAAATATCGAGCATCTTTTTGGATTACAATGGAATACTAATTGGAATCAACAATAAAAATTAAAATGGAAAAATATTTGATGACTAAACAACATGTAAGAGAATAAAGAAATCTAAAATCTTAAAATTTAAGTCCCAGAATCAATGAAAATGAAAAAATAAGCTAACAATATAAATAAAAACAACAAAAGCAGTACTAAGAAAGAAGGTCATAGAAATATAGATTAACATAATGAAAAAATAAAATTTAAATAAACAACCTAAACTCAAAATTTAAAGTATTAGGAACTAATAACAAAGTCATAAGAAGGAAGGAAATAAAATTAGTGTACGTATATCAGTAAGAGAAAGAGTTCATAAGGCTAGAGCACGTGTAATTTTTATTCAGAAGACCCAGATTCAATCCTCAAAAACTGAAAGGTTCCCCAAGCATTATAAGGAGTGATTCCCAATAACTACTAAAGAATTAACTTCTGAGTATCAACTAATTCTGTCTCCCAAATTATAGCAGAAATAAAAATGGAAAATATTATTGAAACAAAGAGCTGTCTTTTCAAATAATAAACAAAATTAACAAACCAAGAACAAAGCACAAAAGAATGAAAATCCTAAAAATAGGATAAAAAATAAAAGACAAGCATTTATAACAGATTACACAAAAATATTAAGGAATATGAGACCACAATGAGAACCTTTTGCTACTAAATTGGATAAATTAGAAAAAAGTTAACCAATTCTTAGAGGAATAAAGCCTACTAGAACTGAATTCTGAAATAACAAAAATACTGAACATACCAATTGTAATACAATTCAAACCAGTAAAAGGCCTCCAAAAACAAAAGTCTAGTTTGAGATGGTTTTACTTGTTTTACCAAACATGGAAAAGAAATGACCTGTTATTGATCATTCTCAAATTCTTCCAAAAATTGAGGAAAGAGGAATTCTTCTGAATAGTTTCTTTGAGGCCAATATAACCTGATACCAAAAGGAGACAAGAACATTACACAAACATATGATTAATGTCTGATGAACATAGAGGTGAATATCTTAAGATAATATTAATAAATTAATAAATCTTAAGAACATATTAATAGAACAGACACTTTCTCAAAGAAGAAATAAAGATGGTCAAAAGGAACATGAAAAAATGTTTCACATCAGGGAGATGCAAATCAAAACAACAATGAGGTACTAGCTCATGCCACAGAGACTGGCACACATTACAAAGAACAAGAACAACCAGTGCTGGCAGGGATGTGGCAAGAAAGGATTCTTATTCACTGCTGGTGGGAATGCTATTTAGTTCAGCCTTTCTGGAAAACAACAATATGGATATTCCTCAAAACATTGGAAATTTAACTGCATTTGATCCAGCAATACCACTCCAGGGATATACCCTAGGAACACAAAAACTCAATTAAAAAAATGCCTTCTAACACATATGCTCATTGCAGCTCTATTTACAATAGCTGTAATCTAGAAATAACCCAGATACCCAATAACAAATGAGTGGCTAAAGAATATGTGGTACAAATACACAATAAAATACATGCAACTGTCTGGAAAAATGAAGTCAGGAAAATTTCCTATACATGGATAGGCATGGAAACTTATGAAGAGTGAAATAAGTCAGAGGGAGAGAGACAAACACAGAATAGTTTCACTCACCTGTGGGATTTAAGAAAAATAAAAGACACTATGTTAACAATACCCATTGACAGTAGAGATGAGGGCTGGAAGGACCAGCTTAAGATATGAAGCTTACCACAAAGCGTGGTGAGTGCAGTTAGAGAAATAAGTACACTAACAACTATCATAACAATGGTTATGAGTGAGAGAAATAGAATGCCTGTCTCGAATATAAGTAGGGATTAGGGGAGGAGGTAGATGGGGGTACTGGTGGTGGGAAGGTTTCACTGGTGAAGGAGGGTGTACTTTTAATGACTGAAACCCAACTACAGACATCTTTGTAACCATGGTGCAAATAAAGACATTATAAAGAAAATATTAATGAATAAAGTTCACTAATAACTTTTAAAAATGAGTCATCATGACCAAGTGTAATTTATTCCAGGTACGCAAACATGATTAAACATACAAGTAGGTTAGTATAGTATAATATATAGCAACAAAAAAATCATATGACAATATCAACGTAAGGGGCCAGAGCGACAGCAGAGAGTTGACCTGGCATTTCATATGGTCCCCTGAGCCAGCCAGGAGTAATTTCTGAGCACAGAGTCAGAAGCAATTCCTGAAGACTGCCAGGTGTGGCCCAAAACAAAAAATATTAACAATTAGCTAACAATTGATAAACAATATAAACATTAGTGGAGAAATATTTTTACAAGACTCAATACACATTTATGATAATACAAAATCAACAAAAATGTGAAAAAGTCTGGGGACATAGCTCAGCAGTAGAGAATACCCATGAGACATATACAAAAAATTTTAAATCATACCCACTGGCAATAATATGAGTCTTTCTTTTATGTATGCGTAGGAAGAACACAAGTATGTGTATTCTCACCACTATTATTCACTATAGTATTAAAGTCCTATACATGGGGCAGGAGTGACAGCATAGTGGTAGAGCATTTGCTTTGCACGTGGCCAATCTGGGACAGACCCAGCTTCTATCCTCAGCACCCCATATGGTCCCTCCAGACTGCCAGGAGTGATTTCTGAGCACAGAGCAAGGGGTAACCCCTGAGTGCCAGCCAGGGGTGGCCCAAAAAACAAAACACAAAAAAGTTCTATAGGCATCAATATGTAAAAATAAAGGATTAAAATAAAGAAAATAATTATCAAGTCAACTAAATATATTCCATTTCTATATGCAAATATCTAGAAGAAAAAGCAATCAAGAAAGACATCCCATATATCACTATAGTAAAATTAGTGAAAGTATAACGAATCAACAATAAAGGTGAAGATTCATACATCAAAAACTATAAGTCTCTGTTCAAAGATACAAAAACAAGGAAATGCAAAAAAAAAAGCATGATAAGGACCTGAGTGCTAGTACAGTGGGTATAACCTTTGTTTTGCATGCAGTTGGCCCAGGTTCTATCCTGATCATCCCATATAGTCCTCAAAGCCTTTCAGGAGTGATCCAGAAGCACTGTCAGAAATGGTCCCAACACAAACCAAAAAAATTCTATGATTATAAATCAGAGGAATTAACAATATTAAAATTACTATCCTGTCCAAAACACATTTCCTATCAAAAATTACTATCAGAATTTCAGTAATATTCTTCAAGAACATAGTAAAAACAATGTTAAATTTGCATAATAAATCAACCCCTCCCCAAATAAAAATTAGTATTCAAAAAATAAGATAAAATGGGAGGCATCATGATTCTCAACTTTAAAATATACCAGAAAGTCATGGCAATCAAAACAGTGTGGTTCTGAACTATATAGAGCAGAATCTATAACCAATGGATTAGAATTAAGATCTGAAAAATAAAACTTGAGATATTTAGTTGCTAATTTACTACAAAGGATCTATGAGCATTGAAAGGAAACAGAAATATCTCTTCAACTAAGGATGCTGGGGAAAGTTTTTGTCACATGCATAACAATGAAATCAGGCCCATTATTTTAAAGTATGGACAAAAATTAACTCCAAATTGAGTAAAAATATAGTTAGACTAGAACTCATAGGATACATTAGAGAAAACATGGGTGAAATATTAAACAAGTGCCAAAGTAATAGTATAGCACATAAGTTGCTTACTAACCTGGGTTCTATCTCTGTCAAGTTCTATATATCTACAAGAAATGCACCGATCCCCTAATCCAGAAATAAACCCTCAGCAGCCCTGGTGTAGTCCAACTCCTGCCCAAATTAAATGATTTTCTAACCTACAACCACATTTAATTATGCGTTAGTATATATATAAATACATCCTCATTTAAAATTACATATACATTTAAAGAGAGAAAGGGTTAATCAAAAAGGTTTATTCCCAAAGATATATAAAATATGCAAAATTCAACAACAATGTTAACAACAGCAACAACAACAATAAAATATCCTACTGGGAAAAATGCAGAGAAGGGCTGAACAGACATTTCTCTAGAGATATACAGATGGCCAACAGACATATGAAAAATGCTAACCATTAATCATCAGAAAAATGCAAATCAAGACCATTATGAAATATCAGCCTACATCTGTGGAAATAGCCTATATCAAAAAGGCCACAAACAAGTGCTGCTGGGAGTGTGGAGAAAAGAAACAATTATTCACTTTCAATGGAAATATAAACTGGTTACCCATTATATAAAAATATAATAATTCTCAAAAAATAATTATTCTCAAAAGCGAAAAAACCAGCAACTACAAAAATAAGCACAATAGCAACAAAAAGACAACAACCAAATAGTAACCATGAGAATGAAAAAAAAAGTCAGGACGTTGGTATGGCCTTCCAAGTTTTTATTTCTGTCATTTTTATTTAAAGTTTTCTCATTTATTTTCACATATTCTCTTGATTCCTAGTGGCTGTCCATTCCATCATTTCTTTGAGTTTCCTTAACACTCTCAGCATTTCTTCTCTATATTCCTTATCAGACAGTTTATATACCTGACTTGTTCAGGTTGGGTCTTCAGAACTACCATCTTTGCTTACTAAGTGTGATGGTGCTCTACATTGTTTTCCCATTGTGACCTTTACAACATAATGTTTTCATTATGTTTTGTGATATGGCTCATTGACTGGAAGACACGCATGACCAAATGGTGCTTCTGAGTCACAAAGAGGACCCTGTGTCTGCTCTGTGTGTCTGCTTCAGTTTCTTGGGATGGTTTCAGGAGTTTAATTTTGTACCCTGTCAACTACTATTTAAAACAACTTCTCTTGAAAGAAAGCATGTGTGGTATGACAATTTATTAATGTGGAACTTCAACTTAGGCAATTTGCTTTATTTTTAAGATCTTACACTTTATCATTGTCTACATATACATATGTGTGTGTGTGTGTTAGAAGTGTGTGTGTTCTTTTAGCCTCACCTGACTCGATTTGTGGAGAAAATGTGGCATCAACAAATGGACCCTCAAAAATGCATATTTTTTTTGTCTTTGCTAAATATCTGCCAAACTCCTATCTGATGAGCCAGAGGTTCCTGATGGCCCCCAGGCATTTCTCCCCACTTAAAATGTATATATTTTTCCTTACCTGTCCTTGTATCATCCATGAAAATCAAGTACTTTCTCGGAGGCACACTCTGAGAGTCCAGATGTGATTATTAGAAGCATCCAAATATATTCAAGTTCTGTCCTATTTAAACATTTTAACTAAACACCCTCAAGGGTAGAAAGATAAAGACATAATACAGAACAAGAAAATACTTCTGAAACACAACTTAACAGTTATGCCCACATTCCATCTCTAGTTTGCTATGATGTCTTCCTAAGCTCATTAAATTCTAATCAAGCCAAGAAAAAGCCACTTCTTGGTCCCATTTAGCATGATAAACTCTGTGTAGGGTATTTTAATTGACAGCAGTAAAGATGTCTACATATTCTCTAATTTGGTGAGCTAAGCAGACAACAGAAACCTGATTTAAAAATTAGAGAAGGGTCCTCACTGAATACTATCTGCTGAACAACTAAAGAATGAGCCAAGAGGTTATGCTTTAATGAGTTAAAATTCACTTCTATAGCTAGTCTTTGTGAATAGTTAATGAATTCTTTTAGAAAGGTTATTTCTGTATTGGGGCATCTTTTCACATACAACTGGCAGCAACTGCAGATTTATTCATTCAGCAAATTTATTCTTGCAGTAGCTCTTAAAAATCAGCATTCACTCTTATATATCACAAGCCTCATTTGTGAAATTATTTATAGCCTTCTTTAGAATCTAAGCTTCTTAGACTGACAATTTTACTGGCTAGCTTTTAGGCAAGGAGTACATCTACTTCTTAACTTGTGTCTTAGCTTGCTACCATGGACTCTGGCCATGTCTTTTACCACCAAGCATCCCCTTTGAAATAGCCTCACATATTCCACTTTTCCTGATGTAGCCGGTTGCCCTCAGGTTTTTTCTCTCTTTTTTTTTTTTACTGTTCCTATCCCACCTTTTTTTCCCCTTGCTATCTCCATGTTGTTGAGGTGACTATTTAAAAAAAAAAAAGTGTGCACATCCTGAAATGTATAATTTACTTTATCTTTTTTTTTTTTTTTGGTTTTTTGGGCTACAATCGTTTGATGCTCAGGGGTTACTCCTGGATAAGCGCTCAAAAATTGCTCCTGGCTTGGGGGAGGGGGACCATATGGGATGCCAGGGGATCGAACTGCGGTCCTTCCTTTGCTAGCACTTGCAAGGCAGACACCTTACCTCTAGCGTCACCTCTCTGGCCCCAATTTACTTTAATACTAAATTATCAAAACTGATTATATTTAGAACACAAACTAGCCTATCCCTCCCTTCAAGATAGGATTTTGAATAAACAGTTATAAGTCACTGTAATTTGGTCATATCTTTGTGGGTTTTTTCTTGGCCAATCTTTGTCACCAACATGTGCGAATTCTTTCTCTTATCTCTTAGCATTCAGAGAGAGCGTTAAATAAATATGTTCTTCCATCTGGAAATGTATTTCTTGAGTATCATAGTAAGAAACCAAAGTTATAATTTGCTACATACTTACATACTTATTGATTTGCCAGATTAATTTTGAAACAAAGTTTTATCTAAATTGTCCAGGCAAAAAATGACCCTCTATTGTTAAGTCAGACCTCTTATATTTCACTTAGTTATTGGAAAATGTTAGCTAAATTTCTATTTTGATAAAATGCCAACAACATTCTCATTTTTTCATTAAATGGAAACAAAGTATACTGTAATTTTAAAGTAGTGTAAGCAGATAATCAAAATTCAACAACAGCCTGCCCTAACTCAAGTAATTTCCACTTTAAATGTTTCTAGTGCATGCTGGCTTTGGCAAAGAATGATAATTTGGTATGACAAAAAGGCAATTTGCATGCCACATTCACTCTACTAATTTACTAAATTAAATGGTATGATACTAAAGGAATGGTGTTTTGATGAGAACAGTTTAATTAAAAGTGAATCTGAGAATTGCATTCATTACGACTGCATACTTCAAAGAATGCAAAGAATAGCAAATAACTGTCTAAGAGATAACACCTTGGCATTAAGAATGTTTCCTGTGTC
The DNA here is from genome assembly GCF_024139225.1 of Suncus etruscus. Classification (NCBI taxonomy): domain Eukaryota; kingdom Metazoa; phylum Chordata; class Mammalia; order Eulipotyphla; family Soricidae; genus Suncus; species Suncus etruscus. The sequence continues at coordinate 34,802,947 of NC_064856.1, read as the reverse complement.
TATCATAGATATTATTTAGCAGTAAGACTTATTAGTAATAATCTTTAGTTACCTGGCTATGACTTAACATTATTAGTAGCAGGATTTTTTTGAACTCTGAAATCATTGTAGATGTTTCAACGTATTCTTTACATTCCTCATTACAGAAAAATAAATATGACAAGCAGTCAATCTTCTCACTTTACAGAACAAAAGTTCACCGTTCAGGAAGGTTTAGAAATTTGTACAAAGTTCATACAGACAAGAGAATTAGAACAGGTATTAGAATCTGAATATGGCACCAATATCCATGGTCACTGATGAGACCACTAGACTATTCTTCTACACATATGCCCGGAAAAGCACCATACCTGAAGAGCCTGCCAAGTACCTAGAAATATCAATCCTGAAAGATACTATTTATTCAACTCTAATATTTGCTGGTGCTGATACTTTACAATGACTTACAAGAGCAATTGTTCAAAGGCATCAATTTTAAAGAGACAGTATTCTCTTTATTAAATAGAGAGAGGATTCAAACATTATTGTTCCATTGAAAGCAGCTTAGACTTCTCCCAGAGAAAATGTAGAGCAGATAGGTAGAATCACCTCACTATTACCATAAAAGCTGGCTTTGGTTTCTAAAATGCAAAAAAGGAAAAAAAACAAAAAAGGTGCGACTCATTGCCAAGGATGTAAATAGGATAGTCCCAGACCTAATGCTATTCTATTTCTATTAGAAGGATGGACGGTTTTACGCTGACTATGGTTTGACTTGGCAGGCTCTGTGGTCAGAGTTATGTGTGATATTTCAGAGGGCTTGGGACATAAAAAGAGTCTATGTCTCTAGGCAAAGAGGCAGAGAAGAAGAAATAAGCTTAGTTCTTATGCTTTCTTCTGCCCCACAAGAAACAACTATCTGGCTTTATCCATATGGAGGGGGACTATTAGAGTTGATGATGGTCGTGAAAATAGTCTAATGAGAACAACTTTCTTTACAAACATGCTTGGGGGCAGACATGCCATGCTCTTTAGTCACACCAACAAGGCCTTGAAGGCAGGGAAGACAGAAACAGTAGAGGAATTCACCTGCTTCACTGAGCAGGTAACATTAGATGCTTTGAAAAATAAACAAAAATATTTTAGCATAAGAGAGAAGCCTGAGCAGAAGAAAGAGTTCAAATATCAAGCAGAAGAATGGGCATAGTCATAAATAGGATTAACTCTTAGTTATTGAGAAATTTTACATCATTATCTATGGCTGATGTTCCTTGTAACATGCAAAACATCTTATTTGTAAAACATGCAAATTCAAGGCTGTTTTACTGACTATCATGGGATAGAGCAGTACTGAGTATTCTAATCTGTTTGAGATACCCCATGATGACTTTCCCTTGCTACCAATTTGTCTAGGTTGATTAAAATCCAACACAGCACATAAGTACTTTCCCTAAGGGGATGAATAAATAGTGTAGTAGATAAGGAATTTGCTTTATATGCAGCTCACCTGGGTTCAATCTACGGCACTGCATGTGGTCCCAAGAGTGATCTTTGAAACTAGAACCTGTAGTAAACCCAAAACACTGCTATATATGGCCCCAAAACAAAAAGAAAAAAAATTAACAAACGATTACTTTCTATATCTCAGGACTAGGTACTAAGCCAGTTCAAAGGAACTGAAGATTTAAAGTCAAATTTTTCTTTTCATAATGGGCCTTCCAGAATAAGATGTCTGGGAACCTCTCTGCCCTCTCTAACTCTCTCTAACCCTCAAAGACTACCCAAAGGAATATATAAATCCTAAATATAGGACAAAATAGCTGCCATTTAGCCACCTTTTTCTCCTGGGTACAAAAATGTCATTGTATGGTTAGAAAAGGCTCTCATTTGGACAGAAGAAGAAATGTCAGACATCCAGATAGTCTGCTCCTGAGGAGGAAAAATCAGTCAAATCAGGCTCTTCAAAAAACACATTTTTGGGGGCCGGGCGGTGGCGCTGGAGGTAAGGTGCCTGCCTTGCCTGCGCTAAACTAGGACGGACCGCGGTTCGATCCCCCGGCGTCCCATATGGTCCCCCAAGCCAGGAGTGACTTCTGAGCGCATAGCCAGGAGTAACCCCTGAGCGTCACCGGGTGTGGCCCAAAAACCAAAAAACAAACAAACAAACAAAAAAAAACACATTTTTGAAAGTGGGAAGACAGAGTCTACTAGTAATGTTTGAAAGTGACAGTAATGCTAAGAGACAATGAAAGGATCCTCAACTGTCTGGGGTCATGGGCTGTTTTCATTTGGATATATATGTTTGTTGCACATATATGTTTATGTCATATAAATGGATCAAGTTGCCGTGGACCTGGTCAAGATAAAGATATATGTACATATATATCTATGTAAGATATAAAGTATATATAAAGATGTATCTTTATTTTGACCGTCACTACCCCAAAAAGCTGAAAATGATTAAAATCAAAGTGGTTGTGAATCTAAGCTCTCTCTATGGGGCACTTTAAAGGTAAGCCTTGGCACTCTATGGCTCCTCTTGGCAGACAATGTTGAAGATCATTTGATTTTTTCCAATCACTGGCTTTCAAGAATTCATGTAGAGTTTACAACTAGATGACTTGAAGAACCCATTTTTTTTCTATTTCAAATAATATATTTGTTTAGCATTCGTGTCTTTCTAAATTGTTTTGCTGTCATTATTTACCACCAAAGGAGTATCAATCAACATTGAAGTATGGCAGTGTATATAGACAAGCCCATGAATAGCTAGGAAGAAAGTTCTTGTCATTCAGACATTTATTAAAGTTTGTTATACCAGAAAGTTACATACAACAGGTTTGGCACTGTTTTTGGAGAATTCAGAGTCAGTTTTTCATTTTACCAACTCTAATCCTAATTAGATGAATCCTTTTGATAATTCTTGTGGGTATTTTTTGTTTGTTTGTTTGTAGAGTTCTGTGCTAAAGGCTTAAATATGGCAGTGCTTTGGAAATTGAACCCAGGTCAGCCTTGTGCAAGGCAAGTACCTGCCTTTCTTAAATATCTCTCCATCCCAATTCTGAACAAAGTCTAAAATAAGATACTTTCAAAGAAGTTTTGAAGTAACATTTCATTGTATATTTAGTTCGTTTATCTCTACCTACAGAAGGCAAGAAATTCCACTTGGATTCAATCCTGAATTCTCCCTTTTTGTTCTCAAAACTCCTGCTTACCTTTACATTCAAAAGTGGCCTCAAAGTGCTCCTTTTAGGTTTACTCTGTAGGTAGTATCATGGAGAGATAAATACCTGGATGACTTTGGCAGATGGACAAGCAGCACTAGTATTTTCCCACAACTTGATCGAATGGACATATTAACATCATGGGAAGCCTATCTCAGCTACAGAGTTAAAGTCACAAATATTCTTATTCCCATAAATAATAATCACACTGTTTTCAATATACTACACAAGAATAAACTACTGTTGTTTGACAATGCTTATCAAACAAAATAAAAAATACAGTATTTAAAAATGTGGTGATTTAATCACTGTGATTAAGGAGTATTTTGACAGAAATCCTGACATGCTCTCCTTAAAGAATATTCATAATCAGCTGACACACAGTGGTATTCCTTCTTCCTATGAGAACATGTACATATACTGGAGCTTAACATCTGGTAGGTAAGAGACAGTCAATTTGAGGGGAAGTGAAAATTGAAATCCTCCCAAACATCTGGGCCTGAGCTTCAAATTTCTTTTGCTTGCACAATTTTACAGTCTTGGCATTTGCTAAATGCTTATGTTTTGCTTAATCTGAAATTAGGCAAAGATCACTAGAATAATTTTTCTACTCAAAATAAAAACCCTTTGTTTTTCATTCTAAAATTCATCCTATTCATGGTTAAATGAGGCAGGAGAGTAGGATTATTATTAACCTGCCTTATTCCTTCTCATTCTATACTATAAGTCATCTGTTCAAATGAGTGTCTCCAATTGAGACTTTGCACTTGATCTTAGCAAAAGGCCGAGAAGCGATCCAATTGAGACTTTGAATCTTCCTGTGTAACGTCTCTGTGTTCTGGAGGATACAGATCACACTCATATTTCCTTTTGACTCATATTCCAGTTATTTTCCCCCTTAAACAACAGTGAGCTTAATCCACTAGAGACCTAATACATCAGGGGCTAACTACAAAAATTTACCTTCAGCAAGCAACAGATACAACGTGGCTATAGAAACATAAACTCCATATTAAGTTCTTTAGTCTTAGGTCACTACACCCAATTACAGTCTACACTTCACAAAGACAGTCATAACAGAATTACATTCAGTAAAACATTCAAACTACCTATTCTCAATAGATATACATAACTCTTAGTACCGTGATATAAAGATTACAAAAACTATTATAATGACTTGAAATAATTTAAACATGACTCAATTTGCTCCTTCAAGAAAAAGAAATATACAGGAACCATCCATAACTTCTTTATCCTTCTTGATCCTGTGCTGAAAAGGATCATTAAAGGCCCAGTATGTACCCCAGTTCCCAATGCCTAGCTTTTCATAAACTGGAAAAGCCACACTTTTACCTTTATATCAGCCCCTTGCTGGTAAATTTCATGCCATACGCCCATCATAAGCTTCTCATATCACCAATCTGCAGCTTCTAGTATCACTATTCTGTGCAGTGCAGCAATTATACTCCATATCTTAACTGCACATAATTATTCTTCTCACACTAAATCCAAAATTTAGGGTAGCTCTTAACTTTCTACCAAATATTTCATGCAATTAGTGCCTTATTTTTGTGCCATCAATTTATCCCCCAGAAAGTCCTTAGAAAGTATAGTGGAAATAAGAAATCATGAAGCCTTAAATGTAGACAAAGAAGCAGGTCCAAGATGGCACTGAAAGTGTCCCTGTAATCCACACTGAGCCTTAAAATCATAAATCAAAAACATAAAGAAATCACTGGGAGAGAATGAGCAGGGAAGGAAATGAGCAAGTGAGTTTATCCACCAGAGACCTAATCCATCAGGGGCTAACTACAAAGATTCACCTTCAGCAAGTAGCAGATACAATGAGGCTATAGTATAGAAGTTTACCAAGCTTAGTGAGTGAAGATAATAGCATAGAGGGCTTTATCAGTACCAACTAGCACTATAATTTCTCAGATAATGAATGTAGAGACACTGGGATGAAAGTATTTGATGAGCTTAGTGAAATAACTGTACAGATTCAAGTATGAAAGTAAAATCGGTTTAAAAAAAAACTTGGGCCTGCAAGATAGCGCAGCAGTGGGGCGTTTGCTTTGCGCGTGGCAGATCCAGGACAGATCTAGTTCGAACCCCGGCGTCCCACATGGTACCACCTAGCCAGGAGCGATTTCTGAGCACATAGCCAGAAGTAACCCCTGAGTGTCACTGGAGCCTGAGAGATAGCACAGTGGTGGGGCGTTTGCCTTGCACACAGCCGTTCAGGACTGATGGTGGTTCGAATCCCGGCATCCAATATGGTTCCCCTGTGCCTGCCAGGAGCGATTTTTGAGCTGAGAGCCAGGAGTAACCCCTGAGCACCGCTGAGTGTGCCCCCCAAAACAAACAAACGAATACCCCCCAAAACTATGATCTGCAATGACTGAATTTAGGAGTCTTCTAGGCGAAGAAAAAAATCAATGGAGGGGCTAGAGCCCCATAGCACAGAGGGTAGGACATTTGTCTTGCAAGAAGCTCACCTAGGTTCGATCCTCAGCATTCCCTGACTATCTTCAGGACTGACTCTCAAAGGCAGAGCCAGGAGTAACCCCTGGCTCCCCCCAAAAAAATAAACAAAAACTAAAAAACACTCAATGAAAGGTTTCAGCAACACACTAACAACATAGAAAAAAAATCAGTGACCACAAAATCCTCTAGAAAACAACAAAAAATGGGGAAAAGTTTGAAAATAAATGAATACCATTCTAAAGAACTATGAGATGAGTTCATGAGGAATAATCTCTGGGTAATAAGAAGTTGAGATTGTAGAATAATTTAAATGAAATAGTTATTTTAAAAATAATTTAAATAAAAATGATTTAAATAAAATCACAATTGATAATTTCCCAGAATTCCGTTACAGATGAGAGTGGATACTTGGTGGTTTTGCTGTTTCCATCAAGTACTGACATAGTAAAGTAGATGAGGAGATTTCAAGATGGGAATGCCACATAAATTTATTTCTCTAACTCCTTAAATGCCACACAAGCCACATATGATGAAAACTAAGAATCTCAGGAGAAGAATCTAGATGGGAAAGCTTAGCTGCCATGAGGCACCTCTCTGATGTCATTCTTTCCAACATTTTTGTACACATGCATTGTCAGCACTGCTTACACCAAAAAAAAAAATAAGTTTTACATAGTCTTCTTTTCATGGTACCTTCTATCTCTTCTTAGTAAAAGTATATTCTATAGATATAGTCTATTGTTATTTTCCTCAAACTATCTTAATGAGTCTGGGACCAATTCATTTTGCTTTGCCTTTAATCAATACAAGAATTGTATAATCCAGGGGACTGGAGGAATAGTACTGCTAGCAGGGTACTTTACTTGCAAGCTGATGACTTGTTCTACCAAGCCCCAGCAGAAGTGATTTCTGAGTGCTGAGTCAGAAGTAAGCCCTGGAAATGGTCAAGTGTGCACCAAAAACAAACCAAAAAAGAATTGCAATACTAAAAGAACAAAGTAAGTAACCTTATTTAGTATTGCTCAATTAATAGCCCAAGTTTTGAGATAGATATCTAAGTCTTTCAAATAACTAGACAATCCCATTGGGTAATTTAGCCTTATTCTGGGTGTCTCCTTATATCTAGAAGTTTATATCTATCAAAGGGTATCCCAAATAGTAAAAAAAGAAAACAATTTTTGTCAGTAACCCACATCTAGCAAAACCTGATTTATTATTACAGAAAAATACATTCCACTGGAGCTCAGCACCAATCAAATCACTAAGCTATGCTTCTAGTTAACCCAAGTATTCACTAAAGATATTGGATGACTACTTTCCTGCTTAGCAAAAATCTGGAATCTAGGGGTCCTAAAACTATGAACTTAACAGAGAGTAACAGTTACTTAAGAGGTGCCACGAGGATCTCACACTCACATCTTGGCTATGCTCTACTTTTAAAAATACAGACTATCCATATGGAGCCCATTTGGTTTTCTGTGGGCTAATCTTTCTACAATCAAACACAAATGTGCTGTCAGTACAGCTACAATTCAAGTTAATTAAGACAAAAATGAAAAATAATTTAAAGTGAGTAATTGACTGGTGAATAATATTAACTTTTAAAAGACTGATCAAATGATTTGTTATAGAGGATTATGTAAAGACTAATTTTTAAATTTATACATGACCTTAACGATCATGTGAAGTGACAGACACATGAAAATTAAGATAGAGACATTATTCATAAGGTGTCAGATATATAAAGTTGGAGAAGCTAATGGTTTTATTCATGCAGCCTAGAAATTCATTCTGGCAGGAATGAAGTCAAGTCAAAAGTGATGCTATTTAGGGCTGACCATCTTCCCAGTAAGACCCTGGTTCCTAACCTCCATCTCTGCTTATTCTTACCATTGATAGACATTATTATTCTATATGATCTATGGAAACTATCCCATCAATATATCTGATCAGAAATCAGAGAAATCTGCAGCAAGTGGGGTACTTGCTTTGCATGAAAGTCACCCACATTTTAATATAATTTTTATTTTGATCATAGTGGCTTACATATTGTTGACAATAATATTTTAGGTACATATTAACATAGAATCAGGGGAATTCCCATCATTGAATTGTCCTCCCTCCACCTTCATTCCCATCCTTCTTCCCATATCCTCCTCCCTCACACCTGGGGCTGCTACAATAAATGGTCCCCTCTGTGCCTAGCTTACTAATTAGTGGTCTTACACCTGTTTGGTCTTGGTACCTCCCTTATTTCTCCCTCTGACCAGAGGCGGGACTAGATAGTTCAAGTTATGTGGTTTTGTTTGAAGAAGAGAAAATTAATAAACTGGGGTAAAAATCAAATACTTCAAAAAGGGTGGAGTCCTTCTAGAGGCTCTCATTCTAGGTTTGAGAGATGAAGGGGAAAAAGAAGGTGAAACACCCCAACAGTTCAAAAAGAAGTGTCAAATAAAATATCCAGTGAGCACTCCAACAATAAAGATAAGCACCACATAAAAGCCATGGTCTTGAATAAAGAAAGAAAAGAAAAGAAGAAAAAAGTAAGTATAAATGGATACAACAACTTCAATAACCATACCAAAACAAAGAAATCGACAAAACTAACTAACTAACTAAATAAATAAATAAATAATTGATTTGTGCTTTTTGCCTTTTTTTCCCCTCCTGCATAGGCACAGTAAATATTGGGGTCATTCGAAAAGGAATTCCCTTGGCCTAAAAGATACAGGGTTTCTCCACCCTTGGAGTATATTGTCATGGGATTAACTATAGACTCCGTTCAGGTTCATTTACTCTCCCCTTGGTGCTTTCATGGTGTTCTGAAGACTTCTGCTCCATCCTGGGTGATAAAATCAGACCTGTGTATCTAGAGATCTCTGTATCTGCACAGATTAAGGAGTGGAACTTATGGTGCAGTCTTTCTTTGTGGTTCTAGAAGTTCTGTTCCCTCAGTGTCATTTTAATCTGTCTTCTGTGGTTGGTTGGCTTGGTCTTTGCGCTGATCCTAGGATGGAGCCTAAGATAGTGTCTTTTGTTATGTTTCCAGAAGACCCATTCCATTGCAATTGTCTCAGACAGACCTTTGGAACTAGATATACTGGTTGTTGTGCAGGTCGTAGCTCAAACCCTAGACTAGGGCTTTTTTATTGGTCCCAGGATACATACAGTCCGGTCATGGTTCTATCAGCCAGTCATCTGTAAATCGCGATCTTGGCTTTTGGACAGACCAAAGGGTGACAAGTCTTCTGATTTTGTCTTATCGTTAGCTGGTGAGGTAGGATAATCTGTTCTTAGTTTAAGTTGTTCTCATTTTCCTCCTTGTCAGGATATCATATTAGAGCTGGCACTTGTTGGTGTCCGAGCAGTATTAAGGATGTCCTGGATGGGATTTGATTCCTGTAGTTGTTGTGAAGAACTGTGTCGTTTCTATGTCTGGGATCCAGGGTTCAAGTCTGGACGGTTAGTGTCTAATCATCTGGGGTCTAAGTTGGGTCCACGTGACATATTTTCAAGGTGGGGGATGTCCCAGTATTGTAAACAAGTATGAGTTCTTATCCCTAGAAGATAAGAGCTCATTTTTATACGTAAAATTTTCCCTTTTTTTAGTGTGTCTTTGCAAGAAAAAATGGTGCTACATTATATTGCCGGTGCATTTGGAAAAGTCACCCACTTTTAATTCCCAGTATCCTATATAGTCTTCTCAGCCCTACCATAAATGATCCTTGAATGAGAATATAGAGCTAGGGGTAAGCCCTGGGTACTACTGATCATGTCATCCAAACCAAGTAAAGCAAAAGCCAAAAAAAAAAAAAAAACAACCAGATTTCTAGAATTATGATCATGTAGGATAATTAGGGACCAATAAATTAACCATACCAGAAAAATTTTTATACACAGAACTTAAATTCTTAATTTATAGATGAAATTAATCTCACTCTGAGATCCAGTATAATTTCTATGTTACATAGAAACACTCCCCTGAAGTACAGAAAAGTCTGTCTAACTCTCATCTGGTATCTGCCAGGCTTCCTACTTTCACCCACTGGAGTACGCCAATTCCTAGCCAACTCTTTTCCTATCCACTTTAACCACAGCCCTCTTACATTTTCATTAAGTCAGTGCCCTAGCATTCATTTTGAATATATATACTCCTGTACCATCCCTGTTCAAAAGCCTTCAGAACAAACACCAATACCTCAACTTCTGTACAAGGTCCCAAAACTCATTTCCATTTTCTTCATCACCACTCTTTGACCCCTACACTCAAACTTGATCCCTGTTTTTCTTCCACAAGTTTGTCTAGAATGCCAGCCCTTTTAGTTCTGAAAAATCTAGGGACTCTCCATATCTACAAATAAATTCAAAGCACCCTTCAATAATTACGAAAAGTGCCACATAAAGAAAAATGCAGAAAAAAATCCCTCTGCATTCCTATGTTCATTGCAGCACTATTCAACATAGTGAAAATCTGTAAACAACCCAAGTGACTGAGAACAGATGAGTGAATAAAGAAAATGTGGTGCACAATGAAATACTACCAGCTCTTTGAAAAAATAAAGTCATAAAATTTCCTTATACATGAATGAATATAAAGAGTATTATGCTGAGCAAAATGAGTCAGAAGAAGAAACATAGAATAATTTTACTCATTGTGGAGTATAAAGGACATATTATAATAATAGCCAGAAAGAATAGAGACAATAGCCACGCAAACCAGTTCATGGTAGAAAGCTTGACACAAAGAGTAGGGAAGTGCAATTAGGGAAAAGAAGTGATCACTTTGACAATGATAGTTACAAATAATCAGGACAAGAACTGGATGCTGAAGGGAGAGAAAGTGATCAATAATGCAAAGCACAGTGTCTAAAAGGGAAAAAAAGGAAAGAAATAATGAGAGAAATAAATATCTACCCTAGAGGAGGGGAAGGGATAAGGTGGAGAGAAAACTGGAGATATTTATGACAGGAAATGTACACTGTTGAGGTTGTTGTACATTGTATGACTAAAACTCAATCATTAACAGCATTATAACTATGAAAAAAAAGCCTAATTGTATTATGAACAACTGTGTAACCATTGTGCCTAAATAAAGTAATTTAAAAAAGAAAGAAAAGAAAAAATGGGTTCTTTCTTCAATCCAAGAAAATAAATACATGCTTACTTATCCACTTATTCCTTTTGCCTTTCCCTAGATATCAGGTATTAGAATGGGCCAACCTATCATCAACAATGAATCCAGAGCTGGCTGATCTATGACTAAGTGCAAAGCAGCACTGGGATGCTTTTAGTTTTATATTTTGCAAAAGGATCAAGAAAACTAAAAGCATTTATAAGGTGTGCTTGATGCTATTACATATGTTTGACAAAGAAGCATAAGAATCAGTGTCTCTTGTGAACACATCTTATTATTTGATACATCATCTAGTTCCCATTTCTAGAACAGTTAATACAAGCCACCAGTGTTAATCACAGATGCAGCAGGAAAGCCAGTCTTGGCCCTCAGTATGTGTGCTGGGCCAGTTTGGAGGAAAATGTGGGCACTGTCAAGAGGAGGTAGACCCAACATCACACCACATGGAAGATGCTGTTACCACAATTTCCTAGCCCATTTACAAGTTTCAATGGTATCCAGACTACAATCCATACACACAGAGAAGGCTGATAAATGCAGGCCACACATCTACTCTAGTAGGACCATAATATGGGCTCCCTGTCTTTGGATGCTACATAAAGCTTTTCTTTATTTTTTGACATTATTAGAAAGTAGAATAAAGTCTGAACCAGGAAAATACAATTAAAAATAACAATGAAATATTATAAACACCAGTGAGAATGGTATCTATCAAAGAATGGAAAGAACCAGTGATGTTAGAGATATGGTTAAACACTCCTAGGGATGTACCCTAGGAACACAAAAATACAATACAAATACACCTATATTCATTGTAGCACTATTTACCATAGCCAGACTATGGAAACAACCAAGATGCCCTTCAACAGATGAATGGCTAAAGAAACTGTAGTACATATACACAATGGAATATTATGCAGCTGTCAGGAGAGGTGAAGTCATGAAATTTCCCTATACATGGATGTACATGGAATCTATTATGCTGAGTAAAATAAGTCAGAGGGAGAGAGAAAAATGCAGAATAGATTCACTCATCTATGGGTTTTAAGAAAAATGAAAGACATTCTTGCAATAATTTTCAGAGACAAAAGAGAAGAGGGCTGGAAGTTCCAGCTCACTTCATGAAGCTCACCACAAAGATTGATGAGTGTAGTTAAAAAAAGAACTACATTGAGAGTTATCCTAACAATGAGAATGAACGAGGGAAGTAGAAAGCCTGTCTAGAGTACAGGCGGGAATGGGGTGGGGAGGAGGGAGATTTGGAACACTGGTGATGGGAATGTTGCACTGGTGAAGGGGGGTGTTCTTTACATGCTACCTCCTGCAGGAAAGCACACATACACACATACACAAAACCCAACAATTTGTATTCTTGTCCCTTCAGTCTTTTCTCTGTTTTTATTTTTATTATTATTTTTAAATATATCTTTATTTAACACCATGATTACAAACATGATTGTAGTTGGGTTTCAATAATAAAAAGAACACTCTCCACCAATGCAACATCACCATGACCAATACCCCCCATATTCTTCCTCCCCCATGCTCTGCCTGTATTCGAGACATGACTTATTTCACTCAGCATAATAGTTTCCATGTAATTCCATGTATAGGAAAATTTCATGACTTCATCTCTCTTGATGGCTGCATAATACTCTACTGTGTATATGTGCCACAGTTTCTTTAGCCATTCTTCCTTTGAAGGGCATCTTGGTTGTTTCCAGAGTCTGGCTATTATAAATAGCACTACAATGAATATAGGTATAAGGAAGGAAATTTTGTATTGTGTTTTTTAGTTCCGAGGGTATATCCCTAGGAATGGTATAGTTGGATCATATGGGAACTCAATTTTCAGGTTTTTGAGGAATCTCCATATTGTTTTCCACAAGAGCTGGGCTAGACAGGATTCCCATCAGCAGTTAATGAAGGTTCCTTTCTCCCCCACATCTCTACCAGCACTGATTGTTCTTGTTCTTTGTGATGTGTGTCAGTCTCTGGTGTGAGATGGTACCTGATTTGCATCTCCCTGATATTAGTTATGTGGAACATTTTTTCATGTGCCTTTTGGACAGTTGTATTTCGTTTTTGAAGATTTGTCTGTTTATTTCTTCTCCCCATTTTTTGATTGGGCTAAATGTCTTTTCTTTTTAATTTCTGTCAGTACCTTGTATATCTTAGATATTATCCCCTTATCTGATGGATAACGGGTGGATAGTTTCTCCCATTTGAGTTTTGGCTACCAAATAGCCAATCCTTGAACGTTGGAACACTTCAGAGCTGACAATACAGAAGAAAGTAAGATTCAAAACCTTGTTTCCCAGAATCATGTCTCCTTATCACTATGAAGCCCTTAGGTGCACTTTGGTGAGTGGTAGCAGCTGAGTCCTGCATCCTTGTTCCACCACCAGTTGGTTCACTGAGGACAAAGTAGTGTCATTATTTGCAGCAAGGGTTGGCTGCAAAATCTATGTGACTCTTCCATCCAAAGGAAGGTGGTAGAGCTGTCCAATACAACAATAAACAATAGGACAAGTCACCAGTGTAGTGAAACTCATTGACTGTGCATCACAATCACTGATGTGATTCACTCATTGCTAGAAAAGAGAATCTTTTCAAATTGAAGTCAGACAAGGAAAACAACCACATTAGGGAACATTCAATCAGAAAACTATTTGAAAAAAATAGTTCTTTCATCAAGTACAGCATCATCTTTCTATCATCACGAATTTAGGAAATGCTTAAGTCCATTATTTATCATACAACACAGGAAGACAGACTGCAAGCTACTGACAAAAACTCATGCATGCCTGTACCATCATGTGCCAGGGACAAACCACAGAACTTCAAAGGCTTTTACAGCCCTTGAGCCATATGTTCCCCACTCATGAAGATGGATCACAAATCCTGGTTGGTCCAGACTCTCTTAGAATCTGGAACAGTAGACATATCTCCCTCTCCTTGTGGGACAGAAACCTAAAGGATGTACAAATTCTAATCCAAGTAAACACAGTTGAGCATCAGCAATAATTTCTATGGAAGTTTTTTTTTATTTTTCAAGAATATTTTGCAGTGAATCACATCAAGTGAGGTTTATTGTTTTTTTGTGTGTGTGCTTGTGAAGGATAGGTTTTGTGTGTTTTAATACCAAGCATGATAAACTTAGAAGCATCTCATAAACTTAGAAGCAGTTTTAATTTCCTTTTTTTCACCACAGCTCAGGTGAGTACTCAAATGGGGGAATGGAGAAGTTAAATCTGAGGGGTTTAGTGCAATGATTAATACCCTTCTTTCTATGGTTCACCCTGCCTCACCCAAACTCCCTGCTTAGATCCTACCATTTCCAACTAATATTCCTCTTCAGAACCCTTAACACCATTTTTTGTCTGTGCTCTGGGAATGCAGAAAATCTTGAGAACCCTCCCATACAGGCAGTACTGTTGGATACATGTGTATACTTCTCTAAACATTTCCACCACACATGGCCAGTTATCTCTAGATCTTCTGTGATGACTGTGCCCTAGTTTTTATCTTAACTTTTCAAAGAGTAAGGCCTAGTGTTCATTAATTGCAAAATAAAATCGGTATATTTGTGTCTTAAATGATGACAATATCAGATGGCCTGGGGCTGGGTGAAGAGAGAGACAGAGAGTGGAGCCTGTGAGCATCTTATCAGTCTCTCAAATGTTGTTTTATTTTCAGTGTAAAGCACCAAATTTAAAGTAAGAAGAAGTCAACAGATTAAGAGCAGCTAAAGAGCACATATATGATAACAAAACTCTTAGAAGTAACCTCCAAAAATTGACATTTCCACTGTGGAAAACTTCCTTACATATTAATATGATTGAAATAGTAAAAGCATCTTAGTTGCAATTTGTGGGTCTGAATCTGGATAATATTCATGGAAAACCAATCCAAAAAGTCAAGTACCTGAAAGTCAAGTACCAAGAGAGGTTGATATATTAGATAATTAATACATTTTCTTCTAAGTACTGATGTTGGTTTTTTAGGAATCACTGAAACAGGTGGGCTTTCCTTTAGTTCTGAATCACCAGCTCTGCAATTACATCCTGTGCCTTCTCAAGATGCTTCTCAATTCTCGTTGCCACGTAAAAATGTTCACAAGAACTGGTATTGCCCAAACATCTTCATTTGTAGCTGGACAATGGGCACCTCGAGGATCCAATTCTTTTTTTATGTTTGGTTTTTTTTTTTGGGGGGGGCACACCCGCTTGATGCTCAGGGGTTACTCCTGGCTAAATGCTCAGAAATTGCCACTGGCTTGGGGGAGCCATATGGAATGCTGGGGGATCAAACCGCGGTCCTTTCTTGGCTAGCGCTTGCAAGGCAGAAACCTTACCTCTAGCGCCACCTCACCGGCCCCGAGGATCCAATTCTTAACTCACACTTTCTCCATTGATCCCACCTGTATGATCTCGCTCCAGCTTCACCCCACTCTGAATATTAGACTCTGTATTTGACTGATTTCAGCCTTTAATGGGAAGATAAATTTGGTCTCTGAAGGGAAAAAGGGAGTGTAAAGTCTGGACTCACTGTCAAAATGAGATCTTGTGAAACACACTGGGATGAAAATCAAATGGTTTCCGGGATATATTACTGGATGGAGTCATTAATAATATTTCTCTGGGAGAGAGGAGACAAAGCCATTTTGATCTCTAGGGATTTCTTGGCTACTATAGGAAAACCTTCAAGGAAAATGTTGGTTTGGAAAAACTCACAAATTACCATAAAAGATGAAACAGGGCCATAAGGGGCAAGGAAGATGGTGTGGTAAGATCATCTCTCCCAGCAAAAAGAGCAGAATGATAGGACAAACTTACGAATGCATTTTGAATAAGGGCTTTAGCTATATATTCTCAGCCTAGGAACTGAGGGACCATGAAGAGACCTGTGACAGTATTACAGGCTTCTCTGGAGATACGGGTGAGCCAGCTTCTAGACTTGTCCTTGTCACACCATGACATTGTTCACATAGCAATGGAGCCTCCCTGCACACTTCTCTGAGGGCAAGATAAAGGATAACACAAATAAGAGCATGTAACTGTCCTCACATATAAAAATACATATTACATGACACACCTAAACACCCAAACACATAGACCACACATACCACAGCAAGTATGCACACATCCCCCACACATCCACAAGCAGATAAATAAACAAAATACACATTCTACATACATGCTATACATGTTAGACACACAATTCATGCTTAGCACCCTATAGGTCATACACATGTTCAACATATTTCAGACACACAGAAACACTACAAATATACTATCCACTTATTCCAACTACGCATATGCACATAGCATAACATCCAACTTTTTCCACAGTAGAAGACATAAGACGGAATATATATATATATTCACCCAAACATATACCACAAACTATGTAAACACATCACATGTGTTAACATACACATAAATACACACATGAATACACATAAGCACAGATATCTCAAACATACTTTACATATACACAAACACACCATATACACTCCCAGCATATTCACTTACACATGTACACAAAAATCACACACCTTGCAAGACAAATGTGCACAGAGATGTAAATATTCTGGTGTAATTCCTGAGGGCTTGTTGGTCAGAGTCAATTTTCTACCTGAATATTCTCCTCAGAAAAGTTTATTGCCTAGAGCAAATAATCCAGAATCTTACAAGTACTGAAGTAGTAATTTATTACTTGTTGATAGTTTTATATCCTTGGCACTACCAGTATATACAACTTCAAGTCATTCCTGCACTCTCCCATTATGCTCTATTTTACAGATATGCTGGTGTGTCAAGATTACAGTACTATGCTTGTGCTCAACCATAACTGAGCACTGCCAGGGCCACAAAGACTGGGGTTAGGCACTCGCCCTCTTTTTCTCTTAAGAGTTGTTCCTATTAGGCAGAAACCCAAGAAGTCAAGGAGGACTAGACCTTATGGATCTCACACTTAATTATAAGAGAGAAACTGCTGAAGAGCTCTGAATTTGAAGACTCTAAAATGACCTCACTTTTCAGGTAAGTGGGAAAAATAAAAAGAGAAAGATATGACTGAGGCAGAATGCCTTCCACATGCAGTCTTGCTCTTCGTCATCCACCAGAAACATGGATGCCTGCCAAACCTGCTCCATACATCCGTGTTCACTCAGTGGTCAAAGTAACACAATAGCTCATCTTAACATTTCTAAATCAAACCTTGCACCATTATCCTGCCTCCCTCATCACTGGGTGTACATGAATATGTGCATCTGGATCCAAATTATTCCAGCATTCAAATAAATGCCCATGCTTGCTTCATGCACAAGTTAATATCCAACACTGTATAAGCTTCCAGTCATTTACTCATGGATCACCAACCAAGCACTATAAGCTGCATTGCTTTTTGGTTTTCAAAGTCTAGGAGAAAGCCTGGAATGGATACATAGATCCAATCCTTGACTGCTTCAAGCATCATCATTTTATTCCTTTGCTTCGATGATGTTACACATCCTCCTTGTCATTCAGCAATTCTGAATTTTTCAGTTAAGGGGTTTTTAATTGAATATTCAGCCTGGCTCTACATGCTGGATTTTGTAAGCATTTTAGTCAATTAATAAATTAACCTGCGTCACGTGCATATCCTCCATCTGGTGCTGACAACAGAGCAAAGAGCTAGCAAGGAAGAAAAGCCTTGCTTAAGGATTCTCTCTCTCTTTTTTTTAAATACCCAATTATTCAGTCCATTCCACACAAAACCAGCATTTCAATTCATAAAGTGTTAGCTCCTGAAGGGAAATAATAGGAAATGGAGCTTATTTCATCCCCTTGTGACTTCTAGTGTCACTACCCCCAATCTTAATAAGATGCACCCTGGGAAGAAGGCGCTTGCTCAGAGTGCACGAGGTCATAAACCAAAGCTTGGTCAAAGTATGGAAGTGAATCAAAGGCAGACTTAGTCCCACCACTCCAATGTGAACTGAGGACTGAAGAGCCAACAGCTGTTCTTGGACATGGGTCTACAGAAAAGATCAAAAATGGACATTTTTCTCTGTTCTCATATACCTCAAAATTGTAAAGGGAGTCTCCCTATTTGTTTGGGGACCACAGAACTAGATTTAAATTGATGGCTAGGGGTCATGCAATGTCTGAACTGAACTTGGGCCTTGCTCATGCTAGGCATGCTTTACTATCTCCCTAGGTTTGATAAATATCAAATTTAATGGCTAAAGGCAGACAACATGCAATTACATATGATGAAAGTTGAATAAATTGAAATCCTCTGGAGAAAAATATAGATAAATGGAGATAAGAGATGTTTTTGATGAAAGCGGATACACTTTTGCATAGAGTGGTGAAGGCAGGCCAATTAGGAGGACATGGTAGGGGAGTGAGTTCAGACCATAGAATAGCATGTGACAAGGTACTGGGATAGGAGACTTTCTGGTACACTATGGAACAGGCAGGGCCAGAGTGATATAGATGGATGGCAGGTGATGAGAAGCAGAGGTAGTGGCCATCAAGATGAAGGTCAATGATCAATTCTGGGTTTTTTGTGGGTGTTTTGGTTTAGTCTCTTCCTGTTTCTGTGGATGCACTTGGAAGCTTTGAAAGAAAGTCTGGCAATAAACAGACTGCTCTTGGCTAGGACCACTATTGGGGAATAGATATAGAGTTGGAAAGCAGCCCATTGTCCAGGAAACTGGAAACATAGGCTTGGGCCACAAGAAGGGGTCATATTATTGCTGTTCTATGGGGAGAACTGAGGGGTGTACTAATACAGTAGGAGACTGAAGGGACAGGACACTTATGTTGTAATCTTCTTAATGTGGCATCAAAAGGGGAATTCTATTCGGAGAATATGACTAATGTCCCATTTCTGCAATTGAGGGCTTATCATCTCAGGCATCATCACAAGCAGTTTATCCAAGATCGAGGTGAGATTAATGATCCTGGAGAAAGGGGCCTACAGATCCTCTGCCCACTCCTGAGAGAAACCATTTCCTTTTATGACCTAAACATGAACTACCATGTTTAAATGTGCCTTAAATAGTCACTATTCTGCTCCATAGAGACAAGACCCTCATGTATTGTTCACTATAGTCTTCAAACCTGTACTGGCCAGCACTCCACATCCCACCCCTTTGGAAAATAGAGAGCACTGGAGGTGTATCTCCCACTGATGCTCCCCCTCTGTCCTTTCCTTCTTTCAATTCACTCTGTTGACTTCTCTTGTGGTGGGAATAAATGCAGAGAGCGCATCTGACACATCAGGCTCAGGGCTTACATCTGCCTATACACTCAGGAATCACTCCTGGTAGTGTTCAGGGAACCATATGTCACGCAGGAGATCAAAACTGTTTTGTCTGCATACAAGGCAAATGCCATAACTGCTAAACTATGCCTTCAGCTCTGGTCATTTCTATTTCTAGCTTCCACCATCTCATACCATTTGTTATTATCCCAGCTTTGAGGCTTACAAGAGAAATCAGGAGTGACCCACACCTGGCTCTAGTTTGCTAGAAAGAGGTCGAATTGGGGCACCAAGTAAAAGCAAGCACAAGTGCACAGTGAATGCAGGAAGTTCACTCTCAGAGTGAACTACCAGTTCTGAAATAATGCTATTCCCTTTTTCAAGGACCCACCTCTTCCTCCCTCCTTGATTTTTTTCTGAAAAAATAAAAATAAAAAACCTTATATATTTATATACTGTATATGCTGGCCTCTGTGTCAAGGGTTTGCTGAAGTCGTGAGTAACCAGCACCCCTTTCCAATTGATCTTCCTGATAGTGTTCCCTCTCAGGCCGTGGTGCCAGGTACCAGGGCGTGAATCTGCTCCTCTTGCAGAAGTTGTGGTTGTGTTTGCTGCCTTCTTGACTTGCATTAGCACTACCCAACAAATAAATACTTAGTGGGGTGAAATAATTCAAGGATGGTTTTAAGCATTTTATGTAACAACTCCCTGTTTCTCAGAACTCTCCAATATCTCAAGCAAAATCTCCTCCTAAGGAACATTGTCTTTCTTTAAAACAACTGGTTAGAAATTGAAAAAATAATGCAGAATTTTAGGTGGTTTCTTTGCATGAAGCTGGCTCAAATTTAATATATAGAACCACCTATAGTCTCTGAACATCAAGCCATGAGTAAATCCTGATCAGAGCTGGGTGTACCTTCCCTCCAACTCTCAAAAAACAAGAGAAAACCTCCTGGCTATAACAACTACCTCATGGATAGGCTTCAGGAGTGATCATAAACCATAAAATACTTCCTTTCTGGTAGGGCTGAAAAAAAATGGCTCCTTCTAAGGAAGAATAAGAACATTGATGAGAAGGGATGTACTTGCCAAAGCATTCTTTAAGGTGTTATCCCAAAAAATTTAGAGGTCACAAAGGTGAAGGAGCTACTGAGAACTCAATAAGCCAAAACCATGGCAAGAAAAGTGGTTAAGGAGTGAGTTCTCTAGGATAAGCTACAATTTCTCCTGCTTCTGGTCTAAAATTAGACTCTGTGGGCCGGGAGGTCACTGATGATAGACCATTCACCTTGTATGTATAAGGCTCTGGGTTTCATCCCTGGCATCTCAAAATAAACTTTGAAGTTGAAACTGCTTGAAGGAAAAATACTGTTAAAAAGTTTAACAACACATATCTGCAACTCTCACACATGTTTATGTATAATTTCTCTTTTAACCCACTTTCTCCTTGGAATTCCTGAATAAAAATAGTTTTTCTTCTAAAAGTAAATAAATAAAATTAAAATTCCACTCAAGTGTTCTGCCAATTCTACTCAAGCAGGCATGGGCACATTGTTTCTGAGCAGTGTACTTTCAGAAGGCCTGAAAGCCACACAAGTACAGAAGGATGAACTTTCTACTCTTGCATAATTCACTCCACAGAAAAAAGCTGCATATGAGTCTGGACCCTGCACTTGTTCAGAAAGGGGTGGAGGCTTGAGGAAGATGTCCATGCCACGCAGATATTGTGCTGTTGTAGGTGAGGAAAGGTCGGCCCTACACTGTCACTGTCAGAGAGCCAATATGCCTGAAAGTGTCAGATAGCAGGAAGAGAAGGGCCAAGGCTCCTGCCCTCCTTCAGATCTGGTGGTCTCTATATGTTACAGTGAACCAAGGAAAGATGAAGGTATGCTGTGCATATAAATTCCACAGCTGAATCTTTTTGTAAAGCTGATTTTCCTCAAATTTTTCATCTGTCTTCCTTAAATGTTCTAGGAAGCCTTTTGGAGGCCACCCCACTTCTGATATTCACACTTCAGCCTCAGATGTGGTGCTTACTGCCTCTCTCCCACTGACCTTATCATGTCCCACCGATAGGATAGTCTCTGGACAGCGTGGCAGATCCCATTGACAGACCATTTTAGTAATTAAGTCAACCAGCAGGTGTGTCCTTCCTCTACACATCTCAACAAAACATGTACTTATGAAGGCAAATTATGTAGAAAGAAAATTGGCAAAATGGAAATTGAAGACAGACATCTAAGTGTCCAAAATAGAAATAAGGGGATTGTTTCAAACAACAGAATAACCTTACTTAAAATAAAAATTGGAACAAGTTCAAATGTTAAATAGGTGAAAGCCTACAAAGCTAAGAAAATATTAATAATGAGTCAACTCACAGCCCTTAAATATCCCATTTTAAAACATTTTAATGAAGTGAAAGTATTCTGAGTAAAGCTAGTATTAAGTGGAAAGACCAGAAAAGCAAATCTTGTGTTTCACATGATCCCTATCATGTTGGGAAAACAAATACATATGCAAAGCACCAAAATATTAATGAGTATTTTTCTCTGCACTATAAAAAGGGCAGTACTGGTTTCTTCTTTAAACATTGACCTTATATGTTTATACATTCCTAGTTTTCTTTAGAGAGCCTAAATATAAAAGGAACTATTTTAAAATAGTTCTTTTAAGACTAAAATTTGATCTTATTGGCGCGAATTCTGGCAGTCATCACGGAAACCCAATGGTGAGTTACAGGAGATATGAATGTGTTCAAGATGAGACAAAGTAGGAGTTGAAAGCAGCCTGGGTAAGGGGAGCAGAGAGGAGCAGTGGAGGGAGGTAGTTGGAGGCCTTGAATTGAGGACAATATGGTCTGTTCCTTCCATTATCCATCCAGAGTACAAATCCTGTATAGGTTCAGAGGCCCATAAGGCTTTCTGTGCTCTCCAGGGGCAGTGCTGAAATGGCTGTGTATCTTTGGAGCATTTCTCCAAGCACACAATGCAGAATCATGGAGCCCTAAGCCCTATCCTCACACCCCACACTTAGCCATGCATGACAGCAGCATTCCAAGCAGTCAGAAATGAAGCACACCAACACCATTCACTTTCTGGCAGATAGGCCTTGTCCAACTGAAATCAATAGAGGCAATTGCATGTAGAAGATTAAATAAGGCAACTTTCTTTCCCTGAAAGCATAATGAAGCAAACAAGCAAACTAGGAAATTTCTCAAGTTTTATTTTCTCCTGACAGTCTTCTGTTATAGATTACCCGGCATTACACTTTCTTGAGAGTATATTTTTTGAGTTTTATTTACTTTTTTTACTTAAACACCATGGTTGCAAGGTTGTTCATGCTACAGAGTTTTTTCCACAGATAAATTTTTTCATGATTGAGTTACAGTCATACAATATACAAGAACCTTCACCACTGTGCTTTTTTCCACCAATGTCAACAATTTCTCTCTCACTCTCCCAGATACGCTCTTCCTTCTCACCCACCATCCCCATCTGCTTCTGTGGCAGGCATTTTATTTCTCTCTCCTTGATCTCTCTCTTTTCTTTTTTGATAGTGTGGTTTTCACTACTATTAATAAAAGAGTGCTATGCATGTTTCTTTCATAGTAGACCTACGTTCAGTGGAATCTTCCCCCTCACCCAAGGCTCAGACATCTAATAACAAGTGCCTCAAATTAGGTTTCATATGACCTACTCAATGTTTAGTGTTTTTAATGTTTAGCATAGCCCAATTAGTGTTTGACTTACTACAACTAAGTAACTGGCTAAAAATTCGACACACATAAATTTGTCATATTTCTAAATACAAATAATGAACTAGAACAGATATAGTTTAAAGAGTCAACTCTGCTCAAAATAGTGTCCAAAAAGATCAAGTTTCTAGATAATAAACAAAGATCTGAGAGATCTATACTTTAAAAACTGTCACTAGGGGCAGGCGGTGGCACTAGAGGTAAGTGCCTGCCTTGCCTGCACTAGCCTTGGATGGACCGCGGTTTGATCCCCCGGCGACCCATATGGTCCCCCAAGCCAGGAGTGACTTCTGAGTGCATAGCCAGGAGTAACCCCTGAGCATCACCAGGTGTGGCCCCAAAACCAAAACATAAATAAATAAATAAATAAATAAATAAATAAATAAATAAAAACTGTCACTAAAGAGCTAGAATATGGCCTTAGGAAATAAAAAAAGTATTCTATGTTTATGTATTGAAATATTGTTCCAGTGGTCATTCTATCTAAGTTATTATATAAAGCCAACACAATTGCTACCCAAACTTAGATAATATTCCTCAAAAATTTAGAACAATCAATAACAAAGTTTTTATGAAATCAAAAAACACTACTACAAATAGCCTAATATAAAAAGCACTCACAGAGATCAATAAGAAAAACTCCCAAAACCTTATCAAAAATGGGAAAAAAGGAAAAGACATTTTTCTGAAGAAAACAGATGAATGGTCAATAGGTGCATGAAAAAGTACTCGTCATCACTTATTATCACAGATTCTCAAATTAAGATGACAATTAAATATCATCTCATGCCAATAAGAATGTCACATATTAAAAAACTGAGAACAGTCTGTATTGGCGATGATGTCATTTTAAAAAACTCTCTTCCACTGCTGATGAAAATGTCTCATTCTCCTTATGGATAACAATATGGAGATATCTCAAAAAATAAAAGAGTTCCTATATAGCCTCTTGCTATATCACCGTAGAACCAAAAATGTTCATTTAAAGGGACTTATACACACATTTATATATTGCAGTTCTTAGTACAATAGCTGGAAATAAACCTAGTTTTCCAAGAAAACATGTGTGGACAATAAAGTGTGGTACACATCCACAATGGAATACTATGTAGCTGCAGGGAGAAACGAAACTGTGCCATTCACTAGAACTTAAAATAGGAGGATCATGTTAAGAAAAATAAATGGGAAGAAAGAAGAGTCTTAAATTATAAGCCTTATCAGTGATATATAGAAAAATAGGGCAAGGGAATGAAAGAAACCAAGGGGGAAACATCTAGATTGCGCTCATTCTTAGAGTGAAAAACTGAAGATAGGTAATTAAAGAAATAAAGAAGGTGATTATAAAAGATGGGGTGGAAAAACATAGGAAGGAAGCAGTTGTCTCAGACACATTGGTGGTAGAGTGTGGTCAGCCAACAAAGATGAAAGCAGGAAATCTAATCTACAATAACCAAATTAAAAATATGCCTATCAAGGAGGTAGACAGGAGGGTATAAGAAAAAATGGAGACATTGGCAGAGTTAAGTTGGCACCAGTGTTAAAACTTTGTTGTTGGTGTTGAAACACTGCATGCCAGAAACTCAACTATAATTAATTTTGAAAAATCAGCATGTCTAATACAATTTTAAAGTAAAAAATAGTATATAGTTACAGAGATCAGAGTAATAATACAATGGGTAAGGTGCTTGCCTTGCACAAAATTGATGTGGGTTCAAGCCCAATACTACATATGGTTCCCTGAGCACATCTATAAGTGATACCTGCACACAGAATCAGGAGTAAGCTCTGAACATCACTGGTGTAATAGCCCACCAAAAATATCTTTTAAAGTATATAGATCTATTTCTTGTAACATTAAAAACACATCATCATGAAAACCCAAACTTATACAAACAACAATGTCTATACAAAATAATAGGACTTTGTGAAAAAACAGAAATTGACGTTTTTAAGACTTTGTTTGTAGGGGTAATGTATCTGAAATGTTATGCCAGTTGGGAACATATAATGAGAAGAATCATCTTCAGCCAGTTGGTGATAATGTGGTATTCATTACAACACTCTGTGCTCACAAAGAATGAGCACACTTTCCAAGTCATATGGCACCCAAGAAAGGCCTCTTTTCACAAAGGGCTAGAGGAAGGATGAAAGAAGAGGTAGTTAATAATTTTCATTTGACAGCTTGGAAACTCCCAGTTTGGCTTTATAATGCCATCTCTACAGTTATAATTTAACACCCAGTCCAAGAACAGTTGACAAATAAATGTAGTAAGTGACAAAATGCCATTTTCATTTGCCAGCCAGAAGAATTTTTTTCTGTCCTTGATAAATAAATTTGTCAATTTATTCATAGCTGTGGTTTGGAGTCAAGATATATTTTCTTAGACTATGCAGACAGTGGTAGCAGTTTCTTTATGGTGCCTCCATCTGTTTTTCTTCCACATGGGCATAAAGATTTCCATAAGCTAAATGAGAAAGTAATTTCAGTCATCCTGTGGAGAAGCTCTCCAGCCATCTGCCATCTTATCCATGTGTCCTTAATCGTGACAACCACTTTGCCCCTGATCCACATGTAAGGATCAGATGCGTCCACCAGGGTTGCTGGCAGAATTCCATCATGCTAAGAGGGCAAAAACAGCAGTAAAGAGTGAACTAAAAATTTTTTTTGCCCTGTCTTATAAAAATCCTTGAGTGCTATCAAGAAATTAAGATCAGCCAACAAAAAGATGGCAGGGTGATTTCAGGCCTATGTGACCAAAATGTTGTACTGCGAGATCACTTGGGGTGTCTAATAATGAAGGGAGGGGAAATGTCTTTAATGACATCTTCGCAGGTTCACATGAAATCTGGCTTCATCCAATTTAAGAGCTGGCATATTCACTAAAATGCCTTTTTTTTTTATATATAAACTGGTCTTCAACAGAAATACCTCTCAGGGCTCATGCTCCCTAATTCATTATGAAGTCGGCAAGCTCCTGGACTCCAAACCTCCTGACACTAATTGGAGTTATGAAAAGCAATTACTGACAATGACACCCAGCCTAATTTTACTTCCTTCTCTTATAAGGTCCTGGGATTAGGAATCTTTCACCTTTTCTAAATGTTTGCCAGTAGTGTGTATTTTGGTTTCCGCAAGTTCACCTTGGAGACAGAGACCAAAGCATTTTCT
Source organism: Suncus etruscus (assembly GCF_024139225.1). Lineage (NCBI taxonomy): Eukaryota > Metazoa > Chordata > Mammalia > Eulipotyphla > Soricidae > Suncus > Suncus etruscus. Next base: position 34,776,941 of record NC_064856.1, on the reverse strand, counting down.
CCTACATTTTTACAAAGTAGTTAATTTCTGGCTCAGAGGGTAAATCAAGCAGCTGGTAACAAGTAGCAAAAACCCAAGTATACTGTCCATGTTGGTTTGGAAAATTTATTCAGCGAGTCCTAAAAAATAAGGGAAGGTACACTCAAGTTTATGTAAAGGAAACTGTAGAATGAAGGTAGGAGTTAGGGAACTATTGCCAGAATTGAGCAACATCCCATAACTGGAATCCAAGCCTGTACAGAAAGGAGAAAGAAGCACTCCTTCAGAGGATTTCATGATAGAAGTAGAACCTGTGAAAGAGAGGAAATGTGGTAACTCTACTGGCCCAGATATGGTCAAGACAGCAGGGGTAGTGGGTAGGTAGGCCTAGCTTTGCAAGAACATGTGTAAACCATCTGAGAGTATGTCTCATTCCTAGTGCTCTCAAAAATTGGTGTGGGTCTTGAGATGCCAGGACATCTCAGAGATTTTTTTTATATTAATGGATAGTTCACAAAGTTTATTCAGAGCTCTCCTAGGGAATTTTAATACTTGCAGACAGTGGTACAGCTTTCAACCAGGGTGTTAGGCATTGAAGAATGGCTCTGGTCACCCAGCAGAGCCATTTGTTTGTTTTGGGGTCACACCCAGTAGTGCTCAGGGGTTACTCCTGGATCTGCACTCAGAAGTTATTCCTATCAGGCTCTGGGGACCATATGAGATGCCAGGAATAGAACCCAGGTTGGTCGCTTGCAAGGCAACCACCCTACCTTCTGTGCTATCGCTCTAGCCTCATTGATGACCCAGCAGGTTTTTTTGTTTTGTTTTGTTTTGTTATTTTGACCAAAGTGGATCACAAATCTTTCACAGTAATATTTTAGGTACATTGCGACATTGAATCAGGGACATTCCCACCACCAATGTTGTCCTCCTTCCACTCTTGTTCCCAGCATGCATCCATATCCCCCTCCTTTACCCGCCAGGCTGCTAGTATAAGTCGTCCCCTCTGTGTCTAGCTTGTTGAAGATTCGTTATTGATTCTGTTGTCATTGGCTTTGGATTTGAGGTATAAGTCTGATCTTTTTTTTTCTACTTAATATTCATACGACTATTTGGTCTTGGTACACTCCATTATTTCCCCCTCAATTTGTGAGGCAGAACAAAATGGTTCAATTTATGTGGTTCTGTTTGAAGTAAAGAAGAAAAATAAATAAATAAAATGGGGCAAAATAAAACAAGCAAAAAAATGGGAGGAGTTCTTCTAGAGGCTATAAATATCAATTTAAGAGAAGAAAGGGAAAAAGGAAGAAAAATATAACAACAATACAAAAAAAAAACTTCAAAAAGCACCATAGCAATAAAGACAACAATCACACAATAACCACGGTCCTGAATAAAAACAAAACAAAGAACACACACACACACACACACACACACAAAACACGGGGGAAATAAAAACAAACAACAACAACATCAAGACCCCAAAAAAATTAATTTGTGCTTCTCTCTCTCTGTCTCTCTCTCTGTCTCTCTCTGTCTCTCTCTGTGTCTCTGTCTCTGTCTCTCTGTCTCTGTCTCTGTCTCTCTCTCTGTCTCTCTGTCTCTGTCTCTGTCTCTCTGTCTCTCTCTGTCTCTCTGTCTCTGTTTCTCTGTCTCTGTCTCTGTCTCTGTCTCTCTCTCTCTCTCTCTCTCTCTCTCTCTCTTTCTCTCTCTCTCTCTCCTCTCTCTCTGCATAGGCACAGTAAATTTGAGATTAGAAATTCCTTGGCCTAAGACAGTGTCTCTTCTGTGAGCCAGGCAGCCACTCCAGGAGTCAGGACTCTGCTCCTAGCCTGTCAGTATGTGCCCTGTGTGCAGCTCCCCCGCGGCCAGCTCCAAGAGTGTAAGATGATACCTAGTATCAACCCCAAGCAAAGGTGTTCCCTCAACATCATCCTTTCATGAACCTCTTCCTTTGATATGTAAAAGCCCACTGAATATGTACTTTTCTCCTCTCCTCTCTCTCTCCTCTCTCTCTCTCCTCTCTCTCTCCTCTCCTCTCTCTCCTCTCTCCTTTCTCTCCTCTCTCTCTCTCTTCTCTCCTCTCTCTCTCTCTCTCTCTCTCTCTCTCTCTCTCTCTCTCTCTCTCTCTCTCTCTCTCTCTCTCTCTCTCTCTCTCTCTCTCTCTCTCTTTTGACCTGCTGGTATTGGGAATTGGTTTTAATAAAGAAAGAGATGTTCTAGCTTTTTGGGCTCAAGGCAGAGAGTACAAAGTAAAAGGCCATGGACTCCATGATCATCCTTTCCTGGCTAGCTTGGTTTATTATTTCTTTCCTGCTACCCTGTTTCTTCAGAATAGGTTGGGTGGGGTTTAGAAATACAGTGCCTGGAGTGATCTTAAAACACATATTTTATTTTGCACAAGAGTGGGCATCTTCCATGAAGGGATTCTCAACCCAGTTTTCTTTTCCGTGGATTCTCATGTTCAGAGTACTCATGATTAAAGTTGTGAGCTAATGCCCTTAAAGGCTGTTTTTCATATGGATTATGGCTTTCTGCATAATATAAGTGCCAATCAGAATTTTTTTTCAAGAGTGGAAACATTTCAATATCTCCTCAGACACAGCTATCCCAGAATCAGATTCTTTTTTGAACACATCTATCTTATGTCTCACTGTAAAAACTACTTGTGAAACTTCCCTGCAGAGAAATATTAAGTTCATAGGGAAAATGAACAATGTCTGCCAAATACACAAGCTTAGCTACCCATTCCTTGGCCAACTGGGGCTGTACAGAGTCAGAGTTCTGCTCTCACAGGAACTGCACTACTTCTTCCCTCTTGCCAACAAGGCAAGAGAGCATCCTTCCCCTGAACAGCCACTTCACTTCTTCATGGAAAAGATGCTAGTAGTGGGCATTCACACTCTCACCCAGGGTGGTGAATAGCCTGGATTTGATCACAATTGTGAACTTCACAAATTATTTTTACTGTGTCATCTGTCACAGAGTTTAGTTCATCAGGGAGTTTTTTTTTAATCCAGTCTATTATACAATGAGTGAATACAATGTAAGGGTGTGCAACTTCTGTTTCTTGTTGACTTCACAAAAACACTGAGCCATGCACAGTGCATCATCTGTACATACATAAAAACATCAGATTTTTATTCTGAGTGAAATGAGTCAGAAGGAGAGGTGTAGACACAGAATAATCATTTGTGGCATATAAGAATAATAAATGGCAATATGGTAGTAATAATAATATCTATAGAAAATAGGGATGAGGGACAGGAGGACTAGTCCATGATAGGAAGCTTGCCATAAAAAGTGGTGAGTTCAGTTAGAATAGAGAAAGATACATTATGACATTGATAGTTGGAACTTATCACTCTGGACAAGAACTGGATGTTAAAAATGGATAAGTGACATGCATGGCACCCTTTAATTAACTATATTGCAAACCATGGTGTCATAAAGGAAATTTTGCAAACCTCAGTGTCATAAAAAAAAAAGAGAGAGATGGAGAGAAGAAAGCAAAATGCCTGCTCCTGACATAGGCAGAAAAGGGTGAAGGGGAAGGAAACAAGGGATATTGGTGGTGGGGAAAGTGCACTGGTGAAGGGTGGTGTACATTCTATGATTGAAACGCAAGTATGAATAATTTTGTAACAAATATGCTTAAATAAAAAATTATTTTTTAAATGTTTACACACTCTATCATAATTCCTTTATGATATGATATCATATGCCTTTAACAAAGTGCCGTTTTTGTTTTTGTGTGTATTTTAGTTTGATTTCTTGCAGCATACACTAAAGTGTCAATAGATTTTTTTTCTTTCAGTGAAATCACTACTTTTCTCTGAAACACTGTTCTTGCTTTTAAAGATTGTTAAAAGGTTTTTCTCTTTTACCTGTTTCATCTCCATACTGTAGGGTTTCAAATTTTCAGCACATTTTGGTTATCAAGAGAAAACGTTTTGAAACATTTTTCTTCTTTATTATCAGAAATCAAAGCATTTTTCCTCGAGAAGGGTGTTCACTATCCTGAATTAACAACCGATCAGTGGATTCAAAAACTATATTTCATGGTGGATGTTACTTCACATCTAAATCAGCTTAATCATAAACTACAGGGGAAAGGAAACACAATTTTTTCAATGTTAGAAGTTATTTCGTTTTTCTGTTATCTGTTTTTGCTCAAGATTTTCACAGATTTACTTTCCAAGCCTGTTGAAACATTGCCAAGAAAATAATTCTGATATTGACATTATCTATTTTAAAACAGCACTTTTAAATATGAGGGAAACTTTTCTCAAGAAGTTTCAGGATTTCAGAAACAGCAAAGCGACATTGGTCTTTGTTAAAAAAAATAAACTCTGAATGCCACTGTAATGGAATTAATTTTTTCTCCCTTTAATATCAACACTGGCAACTTTGAAATGCAATTGCTGGATTTAAAAAGCAAAGAACTGTGGAGCTCAAAATATGAACATCTTTGTGCTAATTTAGAAAGATTGGAGAAACACAAATGTGAACTTAGTTCACAGCACAAGTGGTCTGTTTTGAAAGACCTGGAGAAGGAAGATATGTTGATTTTTAACACCTGGAAGTGTTCCTGACTCATATAATCAACTAAAAAAGCTAGTATTTGCTGTTCTTTCCTTGATCGGGTCTACATATTTATGCGAACAATCATTTTCAAGCATGAATCTTATCAAGAGTAAATTGAGAAATCATCTCATCAATGAGAACCTGGAATTGTGCCTAAAATTAAAAACAACATACAAATCTGACTTACTCAAACTATCCAAGAAAATGCAAGGCCAATGTTCATATTAGTGTTTGTGACTTTGTCAGTCATTGTCAGGATGTAATTTTCTCTACATTGTAAGGCAAATTTTACAGAATTTAATGTTATCAATAAATATCATTCTAAAATTGTTGTTTTATTAGTTGTGTTATTTGTATCCTTCTGACCTATGTGGATACTTGCATGCAGAATATTCTCAATAAAAACTTATTGAAACTAAAAACAGTGTACCATCCTATGTATTTTCAGTTTTAAAAATGTGGCTCTCAAAATAAATTTCAATTGTGGTTTTGGCGAAATTTGGCTCAGTTGAAAAAAAGGTTGCTCACCACTGGCCTAAGTGATACAGGGTTTCTTCACCCTTGAAGTATACTGTCATGGGAATAACTACAGGCTTTGTACATGTTCTTTTACTCTCCCCTAGGTCCTTTTGTGGTGTCTGAAAACTTTCTGCTTCATCATCTAAAATCAGGCCAATGTAGCAAGAGTTATTGGTATTTGCAAAGGTCAAAGGATGGAGCCTAGGATGGAGTTTTTCTCTGTGGTTCTAGAAGTTCTGTTCCATCACTGTTATTTTAATCAGTTTTCTATAGTTAGTGGTCATGGTTTTTGCCCTGATCCTAGGACTAAGCATAGGATAGAGTCTTTCATTATGTTTCCAGAAGATCTGCTCGGTTGCAGTTGTCTTAGTCAGACCTCCGGAATTAAAGATCTGGTTGTTGTACAGATCATAGGCAAAGGTTTAAACTAGGGTCTTTTTTATTGGTCCCAGGAGAAGTTCTGCCCAGTCATGGTTGTCACAGTCAGGCTTCTGTCAATAGCGAACTTTTTATTTTTTTTTTTTTTTTTTATGTTTGGGTCACAGCCGGCAGCGCTCAGGGGTTACTTCTGGCTCTACACTCAGAAATTGCTCCTGGCAGGCTTGGGGGACCATATGGGATGCCAGGATTCGAACCACCATCCTTCTGCATTCAAGGCAAAAGCCCTACCTCCATGCTATCTCTCCCACCCCTTTATAGTGAACATGTCTATAGTGACATGTCTTCTGATTTCATCTTATTGTTAGGAAGTGAGGTAGGACAACCTGCTCTTAGACCAAGTTGTTTCCATTTCCTCGTTGTCAGGATGGATGACCCAGCAATTTTAAGGACCATCTTATAGCCATACTGGGAAGATCAGACATGTGTGTTGAATTACAGCCCTGGATGGGGCTGGATGGTTATGGGTTATGGAGGGTGAGACCTTTCTCCTCCAGCCAGGACCATGCGCTTCCAACTTTTCTCCAGCTGGCTAGTCTGAGGGTTCAGGGTGGCAGCAAGGAAGACTCACATCAGTCAGGTTTCAGGAGACATCAGTTTTATTCAGGGCCCTACCCAACAGGTGTGGCCTATAATCTGAAACTTATTTAAGGATGCTCTCTTCAGCTTGCCCTGCATCTTAGCTTCCCTCTGCTCTCTCCTCTCCTGCTGCTCCTTCCTTGCTGAATCTCTCCCAATCTCCCAATCAATCCTCCAAATTTCTCTTCCTGCCCCTCAGGCAATCTTTTGTTATCTTCCAAAGACTCCTCCCAGAAATGGGCAGGTTTTACTATCAGGTAAGGTTACAAAGGAGGAATGGGGGATGGGTTAACAATGTGATCCTAACAAATCTTTTATGTAAAAATTTTGAATGTAAAATATTGTGTTACCTAATTACCACCTATTTTTCTATCATTGACACTGGTAAAAATACCAGTGCTATAGATGATGGGTAAGATACTGAAATCAGGAAAGGGACTACAGGTCTGAGATGCTGGGTTATGGATATCCAGGGCTGGAGTAGAATCATGCTCATTATCACCTTCCACTGCAGAGCTCAACATTGCTGAAATTGTTGTTAGGGGGTAGATGGGCCTAGGAATACTGAAATGTTTAGATTTTGGAATAGCAGCCCCACATCCTATTCTGTATGATATGCCTCCTTCTTGTCAGTCCTGCCATCCAGCACATTACCGTAGAGAAACAGATATCACCAAAATATACAGGCTAAAGGGGAGCACACAGGTCAATTGCTATCACAAAAATTTGTGCCAAACTTAAGGTAACTTTCATTTGCAAAACTTTTTAGATTGGGGAATTATGGAAGATCTCATGTAGAAGCCAGATGTTCTCTGTGTACCCCAACAAGAGGTCTTAGGCCAAAATTCTGAGTAATTAGCATCAACAGGATGAGCCATCTAGGAATATAATTCTAGACTAGACTAATTTCTAATTCTTTTTGGCACTGCCTGATTTTGAACCAATGTCTTACCTTTATGAGTTTCTGTTATTCTTTAGTTATTTCACTGAGGATATAAGAATATATGTCTACTTCAGATAGCTGAGTTAGCCCAAGAGTGACAAGAGACCAGGTATGAGAAGTTCCAGTGCTTCCCTATGCAAAACAGCAAGGAAGAAGTAGCACACAGCATGTGGGGTAGGAGCTAATGGCCATTTTTATTTAGCATTCAGGGACTGAATGGCGAAAGTGTATAAATTAAGGGGAATGAGATGAAACAAACAAAATGTAATTGTAGAATCTAGCTCCTTCTGTAGACAAATAAGAACTGGCAGCAACCAGACAAGATATATAAATGAAAAAAATCCAAATTGGAAAAGAAGTCAAATTATTACTGTTTGCAGATGACATGGTGATATACATAAAAGACTATAAAGAGTCCACAAAAAGCTTTTAGAAACAATAAATCAATACAGCAAAATAGCTGGCTTCAAAGTCAATACACAGAAATTGGTTGGATTCAGAAGAGAGAGAACAATTTCAGAAAGAGAATAAGAACATATAATTTAAAATATTATAACAGAACATCAATTATCTAGGAACACTCAATACAAGATACAGGAGACCTATAACATGATAACTTTAAGTTGCTTCAAAAAGAGATAGAAGAAGACCTTAGGAAATGGACCTTGCATATTTACTTATTGATTCTTTACAAGAGAATCAATACTGTTAAAATGGCTATCATGCCTAAACTATTACATATCAATATAATCCCCATTCAAATTTACATAACCTTCTTCAAAGACCTAGGAAAATCAATATTAAAGTTTATATGGAATGAAAAGAGACCATAAATAGCTAGAGCCTTATTTAAATGTAGAGCTATCACATTATGTTATTTGGAACTGTATTAAAAAGCTACAGTGATTAAAACAGCCTACTGCTGAATAAAAATAGGCTTTTTGATCAGTGGGTCAGAATTGAATACCTCATGACAAACCTCCATATATGTAGACAGTTAATTTTGATAAAGAATCTGAGAATAACAAATGGTGCTAAGAAACTAGATAATGATAGGAAAGAAATTAAAACTTAATACTTATCTCATAATTACACAAAAGTCAATTCAAAATCGATCAAAGACCTAATGATCTGACCATTAAGTAAAACATTGTATATTGAGTAAAACATAGGAGTACTACATTGAGTAGTACATTGAGGAAAACAGAAAGACTGCTCCAAGATTTGAACCTCAAATATATCTTCTAATACCATTGACAAAGGCAACAAAATTAAAAAATAAACCAATGGAATATATCAAATTAAAAGAGTTTCTTTATGGCAAAAGAAATGAGATAAAATTCAAAAATTGCTAATTTAATGTGAAATAATATTCACATCCAACACCTCATATAAGGGTTAACTATCCAGGATATATAAAGTATTAATGAAGATAAAAACAAATTTAAAAATCCCGTCAATAAATGGGGAGACAAAATGAACAGAAACATCCCAGAAGACAAGTAGATTGCCTTAGGCATATGAAAAAGTGCTCAGCATCAGTTATCATTAGGCAAATCCAAATTAAGACAATAGAGAAATAGGGTCACACACCATTGAGAATGATGTGTACCAAAAAATGTAGGAACAATCTATGAAGGCAGGGATGTGGTGAAAAAGGTAACTTTTATCCACTGCTTCAGTGAATGTTGTCTGGATCAATTCCTGTGAAAAATAGTATGTAGAGTCCTCATAAATGTATATTTCATACAACCCAGCAACTCTACTTTTATGTACCTATCCTCAGAACTTAAGAACATTAATGCAAAAGGATGTATGTACAACATTTTTTACTGCTGCTATGTGAAGAATGACTAAGGTATGGAATAAATCCAGGAGTCCCATGACAGAATGGATGGGACAGATTATACATATTTTGTAAATACACAATGGAATACTCTGCCACTGAAAGGAATGATGAAATCGTGCAATTTGCTGCAACATGGTTGAAATTGGAAGATTTCATGTTGCGTGAAGTACACTAGAAGAAGAAAGACAAACAGGATGATTTCACTTATCTAGAGCCCTATATTAGGAAGCATAATGTAGTAAAAGAGCATATGGAGGAAAAGGATAGAGAACAAAAGAAATCAAGGAGGGAAAGAAAAGAAGTACTTGGGAAACAAGGTTCCTGGGCTTTGACTATAATAGTGATGACTGAAAGTGGTATACTTATACCACTTCTACCAAAGCACAAACATAACAACATTGAAAACATTAGATCTCACCTAAACTTAGAAACTGATATGCCTACCAAGGTGGCAGACGGTGGTGGAGGAGTTTTTTGGGGGAGTGGAGGGGTATGAAATGACAGAACATGAGAGCATGATGTTAACATTTGTCACCGGTGATAGGATTGGTGCTGATATATTATATGCCTAAAAGGCAACTATTAATGACTTTATAAACCAAGCTTCTTTAGTTAAATAAAAAAATTAAGTCCTTTAGCAATATTTAGTTAAAAAATGAAAATATATTAAAGAAAACCATAAATACTCAAATGATGTGACTTTCAAAGAGAAATTCCTAGGGAACACATGAGGACATGGGAACCTCTCATTCTCTTCTGTAAGCTGCCCTCCTCAACAAAGCACAGTATTCATTATTCAATTAGGTCATTTATTTTGAGAAACTTCATTGTAGGTGGAAATAAAAAATCAAGTTAGAAAGAATTGATATACATTGAAGACCCTAAAAGTCTATTAAAAAGCTCCTAGAAACAATAAATCAATATAGCAGAGTGTCCAGCTATAAAGTGAATACAAAAAGAAATAGGTTGCATTCCTTTATACAAGTAATTAATCTGAAGAGAAAGAGGTCAAATTTTCCACTTAAATTTCATTTAAAATAGTGTCATAAAACATCAAGTATCTTGGATTAATACTAACAAAAGAGGTGTGAAACCTATACCATTAAAGCTTCAAAACACTTAGAGAAATTGCAGGAAATCCAATGAAAAGGAAAAAGCATTCCATGCTCATTGATTGGAAGAATCAATATTATCAAAAAGACCATCTTACCTAAACTACTGTATAGATTAAAGGCAATGGCTATCCAAGTTCTGACAGTATTCTTCAAGGATTTAGAATAGCCAATTACAAGGTTTGTGTGGAATCTTATAAGACGCTGGAGAGCAAAAATCATACTGAAAAACAAGAACTGGGGGAGATGTCTCATTACCTAACTTGAAGCTATACTACAAAGCAATAGTGATAACAAAAAAAAAAAAAAGCCAGTATGGTACTGGAACAAAGACAGAGTTTCAGGCGAATGGGTCAGAATAGACTATCCAACAGAAAGTTCCAAATATATGGTCAACTAATTTTTGACAAAGGAACCAAGAACATGAGAGTAAAGACAATCTCTTCAACAAATGATTTTAGGGCAACTGAATAACCATGTGTAAGAAATTAAAGCTGGATCAATATCTCAAATCTTACATAAAAGTCAATTCAAAGTAGATCTAAAGACTTTGAGATCTGGGACCAGAGCAGTGGTGCAAGTGGTAGAGCATTTGCCTTGCATATGCTAACCTAGGACAGACCACGGTTCGATTCCCCGCATCCCATATGGTCCTCCAAGCCAGGAGTGATTTCTGAGTGCATAGCCGGGAATAACCCCTGAGCGTCACCGGATGTGGCCCAAAACCTAAACCCCCCCCCCAAAAAAAAGACTTTGAGATCAGACATGAATCTATAAAGCACGCTGAGAAAAACATAGGCAAAATATGCCAAGACCTAGACCTCAAATGAGTCTCAATGATAGCAAAGGCATGGCAATAGCAAATGCTACAGAATCAAATTTAAACAAATGGGACTTCATCAAACTAAAATGTTTCTGTCTGACAAAAGAAACATGAACTAAAACTAAAAGACAGATAAATGAATGGGAGAAAATATTTTTACTTAACACATCAAATAAAGGATTGATATCCAGGATATTCAAAGTACTCACAAAGATTAACCTCCCAACAACCTAAAAGTCCCACCAAAAACATCAAAAATGGGGAGAGGAAATGAACAGACAGCTATCTAAAGAAGTCCAACGAATGACACATGAATAGTATAAGTTTTGAGAAGCAGGTGACAATTGGAAAAGTAGGTCCTTTGGAAGAGGCAAAATCCCTAACCATGGCACACTGCCTGAGTCCCACTGGATCACTAAGCCAGTCAGCACTCACTTGCCAGTGGCACCAATGACCTCAGAACAACATGCACAGGAATAGATTGTGCAGTAGACGTCTCACGTGAATAGTGATTCAAAGTTCAGTTCCTCATTAAATTTAATCCTGCCATTCTCAATAAGCTGATAAGCATATTTCATTCACATTTTCACTTTGAAAGGACAGACAACTCAATCCTGAGTTTCATAATGATACCACAAAGTATAACTAGTTCAGAGAGTGTTTGTATGATTCAGCAGTGAGTATGTAGACTCCAGGGCAGCTCCCTTAGTAAGTTCAGAGTCAAACCTCATATGAGAGATATCTCTGTAGGGGGAGTTCTCGTGAGAAGAGAAAAATAACATAATAGTGGGATGGAGAAGTGGTCCACTGGTAGAGGACATATTCACAAGTCTGATGCCCTAAATCAAATCCCTGCTACACCAATTTAATTTCTCCTCTCCTTTTTTTGCCTTATAAAATTCTACAAGTTCCAAAGCAAGTTTCTATACTGCCACTGATTCTTCAGTCATTATATACCTCCTTCCTTCCCACACTTCTATGTAGGGATGCTCAGCTCAGACATGGCTATGGATAGGACTGAGAATCCTAGACCAAAGAGCAAGGTCCCTCTATTCCACCAGCAGTGTGTGACTGCCCTGCAACAAAGCAATTCCCCTCCTGAGCAGGCTCCCTCAGGTCTTGCATCTCTCTCCTCAAAACCTCTCAGAAAACATCACTGGTGTTTATATCTGACATCTCGATATACCATAATATCTAAAACATTTGTATGGGGGCCTTGCACATACCAATCCCAATGTGAGCCCTGAGTACCACCAGGAGTGAGTGATACCTAAGCACAGAGCTAGGTTTAAGCCCTGAGTGAGCACTTTCAGATGTGGGTCAAGCTACATGACCCATATAAATAAATATTGGGGGTCACACCCAGCTGCACTCAGAGGATACTCCTGGCTCTGTGCTCAGAAATTGCTCCTGGCAGGTATGGGGGACCATATAGGATGCCGGGATTTGATACACCATTCATCCTGGATCAGTTGCATGCAAGGCAAACACTCTACCGCTGTGCTATCTTCTCTGGCAGGAACCAGTTAACTCTGGATTTGTCACAGTTTTCTTCAAGCCACTAATGGTTGGGTTTGGGTTTTGCCTTCTTCCCAAATCAATGACCCCTCCCACAAACCCAGAGTTAGCTTAGGCTGATTCCTTTGTTTACCTTCATACATATTTAGTCTTTGGAGGGAGGAAAATACCTTAAGGGGAGGGAGGAAAATACCTTAAGGGGAGGGAGGAGAAAATCAGCTGATGCAGCTCATTAACAGTCAGGAAAGAATGAATTCAACCACTTCCTTTCCTAGAGAATCAAAGTAAAGGAATGATATATTCCATCCAAGGAAGGAAACATTTAGTGTGCTTTTATCAATTACATATCTTAATGTTGTCCATCATTACTGTCAAGAAAGTTAATCTTAAAAATTCTGGGGGCCGGAGCAATGGCACAAGCTGTAAGGCATCTACCTTGTGCGCACTTAGCCTAGGACGGACCATGGTTCAATCCCCTGGCATCCCATATGGTCCCCCAAACCAGGAGCGATTTCTGAGTGCATAGCCAGGAGTAACCCCTGAGCATGACTGGTGTGGCTGAAAAACCAAACATAAAATCCTAAAAATTCTTATATCAATGCAGAGATTTTTAACTATGATGATGAATTTTAAGTAAATTTATTGTGTTAATCATTTCATGGTATCTGAAAACAGCCTAGGTCTGACTTTGGTCCACTTACTTATACCTAAGTTTTCTTATAAACAAATAATATAAACTTCTAATATCAGTAAGTGCAGTACAGCAAGTATAATTTAATAACATTCTCTAGCTTACCTTACTAAAAGAATATAGTATAAAATACTAAGAAGAGTTAAATTTTGGAACAGTCAAAAGTTATATATGGACTCTGTTCAGAAAGCAATGTCCCTATTAATGATATACACATATAACAAATAATTATGTGTGTGCCTGAAACTTATTTGCAAATTATAGTTTATATATGTGAATTATAGCTCAATAAAACTACAAAATCATATCCATGCTTTTGTCCAATAAACAATATCCTTTTAATAATGAATATTGTCTTTTCTGCAGCAAATTAAAACTTTATTGTTAGTGAACACTTGTAAAATTATGTTTATAATTACTGTTTATTGCTCAGTGGACATAAATCTCTCCTGTTCTTAGAAGTGTGACTACTTAAAGCATGGATCTTCATCCCTGAATATTTGGAGTCATTAAATAATATGCAATAATCTTCTTTACATCTTTTGTACATAAATACTTACTCCCCTTCTTTCTTTATGCTTTTATTTGCATAAAGAACAATTTACCCATTCAAGACAATACCATATTGGAATGGTATTAATGAAGAAAGCCTGGGCCATATCATATGTGAAAAACTACCTTTTTAACTCTAAGACAATGCTTGTCTCCACCTGAAACAGTGCTATTCCTGGGCTGATGGCTGGCTTCTGACAAAAATAAAAGCTAGAAGGGATAGAACTGAGATTGAGTGAGCTAGAATGGTAACTGTTGAGGAATACTGACAGTTTCCCATAGGTTGAGGCTCCTTTCCAGGAAAGCCATCTGTGTGTACATGTCCAGGTCCAGCCAAGAACAGTATCTTGACCATCAGTGATTACTAATGCTGCAGAGATAAAACAAAGAATCTCAACTCTCACAGTAATATACCTTAGGTTCTGATAACAGCAAGAAGGCCTGTGTACAAGGGCCAGTGTGGTTGTGCAAGCAGTAGGGTGTTTGCCTTGCATGCCCTAACCTAGGAGGACTGAGGTTCAATCAACAATATGGGCATCCCATATGGTCCCCCAAGCCAAGAGTGATTTATGAGCGCATAGCCAGGAGTAACCCCTGAGCGTCACTGGGTGTGGCCCAAACTGCCCATCCCCAAAAAAAGAAGGCATGTGGGCATGTGCACATCAGAGAATCACATAGGGCAAGGGGAATCAGTATGGTTATGCACCCTAGACAAAAGGTAAGAGTAAGAATGCTGAACAGAAGTGGTGTGTGTGTGTGTGTGTGTGTGTGTGTGTGTGTGTGTGTGCTTGTGTGCGTGTGTGCATGTGCGCATGCGTGCACATATATTCAGGTAGTGGTCTAGATACCTAGTCCTGTGTTAGGAGCCATTGCCCATTTAAGTAGGGTCCTTCATGCTTCTCTCTCTGGGGCCAACACAAATATTTAAGGATTTTTTCTTACAATTAACACCAATATAACTTGGTAAATAAAATTGCCCTAGATTTTCTGTTTTGAATGATGATTGCAATTTCTTATTTCCTGGGACTAAGAAAGAGGAGAGAGGACAAAATCTGTGTGCATTGCCAATATTCAAATTATCTTAATTTTTTAATAACTAATGGGCGGAGGGAAGCACAGATAACAACAAGACTGTTAGCTGTGCGGTGTTTCTTGGCTGCTGGAAAATTATTTGGTCAAAAAACTCTTTTTTTTTTTTTTGGCAGGAAAATAATTTTTTTTTTATTTAAACACCTTGATTACATACATGATTGTGTTTGGGTTTCAGTCATAAAAGGAACACCACCCATCACCAGTGCAACATTCCCATCACCCAAGTCCCAAATCTCCCTCCTCCCCACCAAACCCCCGCCTGTACCCTAAACAGGCTCTACATTTCCCTCATACATTCTCAACATTAGGACAGTTCAAAATGTAGTTATTTCTCTAACTAAACTCATCACTCTTTGTGGTGAGCTTCCTGAGGTGAGCTGGAACTTCCAGCTCTTTTCTCTTTTGTGTCTGAAAATTATTATTACAAGGGTGTCTTTCATTTTTCTTAAAACCCATAGATGAGTGAGACCATTCTGCGTTTTTCTCTCTCTCTCTGACTTATTTCACTCAGCATAATAGATTCCATGTACATCCATGTATAGGAAAATTTCATGACTTCATCTCTCCTGACAGCTGCATAATATTCCATTGTGTATATGTACCACAGTTTCTTTAGCCATTCGTCTGTTGAAGGGCATCTTGGTTGTTTCCAGAGTCTTGCTATGGTAAATAGAGCTGCAATGAATATAGGTGTAAGGAAGGGGTTTTTGTATTGTATTTTTGTGTTCCTAGGGTATATTCCTAGGAGTGGTATAGCTGGATCGTATGGGAGCTCGATTTCCAGTTTTTGGAGGAATCTCCATATCGCTTTCCATAAAGGTTGAACTAGACAGCATTCCCACCAGCAGTGGATAAGAGTTCCTTTCTCTCCACATCCCCGCCAACACTGTTTATTCTCATTCTTTGTGATGTGTGCCATTCTCTGGGGTGTGAGGTGGTATCTCATCGTTGTTTTGATTTGCATCTCCCTGATGATTAGTGATGTGGAACATTTTTTCATGTGTCTTTTGGCCATGCGTATTTCTTCTTTGTCAAAGTGTCTGTTCATTTCTTCTCCCCATTTTTTGATGGGGTTAGATGTTTTTTTCTTGTAAAGTTCTGTCAGTGCCTTGTATATTTTGGAGATTAGCCCCTTATCTGATGGGTATTGGGTGAATAGTTTCTCCCACTCAGTGGGTGGCTCTTGTATCCTGGGCACTATTTCCTTTGAGGTGCAGAAGCTTCTCAGCTTAATATATTCCCATCTGTTAATCTCTGCTTTCACTTGCTTGGAGAGTGCAGTTTCCTCCTTGAAGATGCCTGTAATGTCCTGGAGTGTTTTGCCTATGTGCTGTTCTATATATCTTATGGTTTTGGGGCTGATATCGAGGTCTTTAATCCATTTGGATTTTACCTTTGTACATGATGTTAGCTGGGGGTCTAAGTTTAATTTTTTGCAAGTGGCTATCCAATTGTGCCAACACCACTTGTTGAAGAGGCTTTCCCTGCTCCATTTAGGATTTCCTGCTCCTTTATCAAAAATTAGATGGTTGTATCTCTGGGGAACATTTTCTGAGTATTCAAGCCTATTCCACTGATCTGAGGACCTATCCTTATTCCAATACCATGCTGTTTTGATAACTGTTGCTTTGTAGTACAGTTTAAAGTTGGGAAAAGTAATTCCTCCCATATTCTTTTTCCCAATGATTGCTTTAGCTATTCGAGGGTGTTTATTGTTCCAAATGAATTTCAAAAGTGTCTGATCCACTTCTTTGAAGAATGTCATGGGTATCTTTAGAGGGATGGCATTAAATCTGTATAATGCCTTGGGGAGTATTGACATTTTGATGATGTTAATCCTGCCAATCCATGAGCAGGGTATGCGTTTCCATTTCCGTGTGTCCTCTCTTATTTCTTGGAGCAGAGTTTTATAGTTTTCTTTGTATAGGTCCTTCACATATTTAGTCAAGTTGATTCCAAGATATTTGAGTTTGTGTGGTACTATTGTGAATAGGGTTGTTTTCTTAATGTCCATTTCATCCTTATTACTATTGGTATATAGAAAGGCCATTGATTTTTGTGTGTTAATTTTGTAGCCTGCCACCTTGCTATATGAGTCTATTGTTTCTAGAAGCATTTTGATAGAGTCTTTAGGGTTTTCTAAGTAGAGTATCATGTCATCTGCAAACAGTGAGAGCTTGACTTCTTCCTTTCCTATCTGGATTCCCTTGATATCCTTTTCTTGCCTAATCGCTATAGCAAGTACTTCCAGTGCTATGTTGAATAGGAGTGGTGAGAGAGGACAGCCTTGTCTTGTGCCAGAATTTAGAGGGAAGGCTTTCAGTTTTTCTCCATTGAGGATAATATTTGCCACTGGCTTGTGGTAGATGGCCTTCACTATATTGAGAAAGGTTCCCTCCATTCCCATCTTGCTGAGAGTTTTGATCAAGAATGGGTGTTGGACCTTATCAAATGCTTTCTCTGCATCTATTGATATGATCATGTGGTTTTTATTTTTCTTGTTATTGATGTTGTGTATTATGTTGATAGATTTACGGATGTTAAACCAGCCTTGCATTCCTGGGATGAAACCTACTTGATCGTAGTGGATGATTTTCTTAACGAGGCATTGAATCCTATTTGCCAGGATTTTGTTGAGCATCTTTGCATCTGCATTCATCAGTGATATTGGTCTGTAATTTTCTTTTTTGGTAGCGTCTCTGTCTGGTTTAGGTATCAAGGTGATGTTGGCTTCATAAAAGCTATTTGGAAGTGTTTCTGTTTGTTCAATTTCATGAAAGAGTCTTGCCAAGATTGGCAGTAGTTCCTCTTGGAAAGTTTGATAGAATTCATTAGTGAATCCATCTGGACCTGGGCTTTTGTTTTTCGGCAGACATTTGATTACTGTTTTAATTTCATCAATGGTGATGGGGGTGTTTAGATATGCTACATCCTCTTCCTTCAACCGTGGAAGATTATAAGAGTCCAAGAATTTATCCATTTCTTCCAGGTTCTCATTTTTAGTGGCATAGAGTTTTTCAAAGTAGTTTCTGATTACCCTTTGAATCTCTGTCATATCAGTAGTGATCTCTCCTTTTTCATTCCTGATACGAGTTATCAAGTTTCTCTCTCTCTCTTTCTTTGTTAGGTTTGCCAGTGGTCTATCAATCTTGTTTATTTTTTCAAAGAACCAACTTCTGCTTTCGTTGATCTTTCGGATTGTTTTTTGAGTTTCCACTTCGTTGATTTCTGCTCTCAGCTTTGTTATTTCCTTCTGTCTTCCTATTCTTGGGTCCTTTTGTTGAGCATTTTCTAGTTCTATTAGCTGTGTCATTAAGCTACTCAGGTAAGCTCCTTCTTCCTTCCTGATGTGTGCTTGCAAAGCTATAAATTTTCCTCTCAGTACTGCTTTTGCTGTGTCCCATAAGTTCTGAGAGTTTGTGTCTTTATTGTCATTTGTTTCCAGGAACCTTTTTATTTCCTCCTTGATTCCATCTCGGACCCACTGGTTATTGAGCATGAGGCTGTTTAACTTCCAGGTGTTAAAGTGTTTCTTCTGAGTCCCTTTGGAGTTCACAAATAATTTCAGAGCCTTGTGGTCAGCGAAGGTAGTCTGCAAAATTTCTATCCTCTTGATCTTATGGAGGTATGTTTTATGTGCCAGCATGTAGTCTATCCTGGAGAATGTCCCATGTACATTGGAGAAGAATGTGTATCCATGTTTCTGGGGATGGAGTGTCCTATATATATCCACTAGGCCTCTTTCTTCCATTTCTCTCCTCAGGTCTAGTATATTCTTGTTGGGTTTCAGTCTGGTTGACCTGTCCAGTGTTGACAAAGCCGTGTTAAGGTCCCCCACAATTATTGTGTTGTTGTTGATATTATTTTTCAGATTTGTCAACAGTTGTATTAAATATTTTGCTGGCCCCTCATTCGGTGCATATATGTTTAGGAGAGTGAATTCTTCCTGCTCTACGTACCCCTTGATTAATATAAAATGTCCGTCTTTGTCCCTTACAACCTTCCTGAGTATAAAGTTTGCATTATCTGATATTAGTATGGCCACTCCAGCTTTTTTATGGGTGTTGTTTGCTTGGATAACTTTTCTCCAGCCTTTTATTTTGAGTCTATGTTTGTTCTGACTATTCAGGTGCGTTTCTTGTAGGCAGCAGAAGGTTGGATTGAGTTTTTTGATCCATTTAGCCACTCTGTGTCTCTTGACTGGTGCATTTAGTCCATTGACGTTGAGAGAAAGAATTGTCCTGGGATTTAACGCCATCTTTATTTCAAAATTTGGTGTGTCTTTTGGGTAGTCTTGTCTTAGATTAGGTCTTTCAGTTTTTCTCTTAAGACTGGTTTTGTGTCTGTGAAGTTTCTGAGCTGTTTTTTGTCTGTGAAACCATGTATTCTTCCATCAAACCGGAAAGTGAGTTTTGCTGGGTATAGTATTCTGGGTGAAGCATTCATTTCATTCAGTCTTGTCACAATATCCCACCACTGCTTTCTGGCATTGAGCGTTTCTGGTGACAGGTCTGCTGTAAATCTCAGGGAAGCTTGCTTGAACATGATTTCCCCTTTTGATCTTGCTGTTTTCAGAATTCTGTCTCTATCTGTGGGATTTGTCATTGTGACTAGGATGTGTCTTGGGGTGGTTTTTCTGGGGTCTCTTTTGGTTGGTACTCTTCGGGCATGCAGGATTTGATCACATATATTCTTTAGCTCTGGAAGTTTCTCTTTAATGATGTTCTTGACCATTGATTCTTCCTGGAAATTTTCTTCCTGGGTCTCTGGGACTCCAATGATTCTTAAGTTGTTTCTGTTGATCTTATCATAGACTTCTATTTTCGTCTGTTCCCATTCTTTGACTAATTTTTCCATTGTCTGCTCATTTGCTTTAAGTTTTTTGTCCAATCTCTCCTGCTGTATGGAATTGTTATGTATCTCATCTTCCACAGCACCAAGTCTATTCTCAGCTTCTGATACCCTGTCCCAGAGCTTATCCATTTTGTCATTCACTTCGTTTACTGACTTTTTCAGTCCTGTTAGTTGACATGTTATTTCAGTTTGGAGTTTTGTCATTTCTGCCTTCATATTTTCTTGGTTCTTATTAGTGTTCTGTTCAACTCGATCCATGGTTTCTTGGAGTCTGTTGAGCACCTTCCATATTGCTAGTCTAAAGTCCTTATCTGAGAGGTTGATTAGTTGTTCAGTCATTATCTGGTCCTCAGAATTGTCATCTTCATTCTCTATGTCTGATGCTGGCCTGCATTGTTTCCCCATTGTCACACTTGTATTGTGGGTTTTTCTACGTGTTGTAGTGGTATTCATTGTCTATATGATGTAGGCAGCACACTCCTCTGGCTCCTCCCTTTCTGGATGGGCTGACTTGCCTCTAAGGGAGGGGAGTCCTCCGTGGATGAAGCCTCACACTGGGTCAAATCTTAGGCCCGAGCACGCAGCAGAGAAGACAGTCTGGAGAGAAATGTTTGCTTCTGTGATATAGCGCCGTTCTTAGTGTGATTTTTCCTTCTTGTTGCAATGGAGTTCTTTCCTTAGAAAGAGTGCATGGCCGCGTAGCGAAGCAGAGCGGCCGTGCTCCTCTGAGCCTCTTTTTGCCCCACTCGCAAGAGTTTCACACAAGAGGACAGTAGACAGACATAGACAGGTCACACTCACAGTCTTTCACAGCTGAGCCCCACCGGGCCGGTGTACTTTCGCGGATTTTCCCCGCCTGGTGTCACACACAGGGAGCCAGCTTTTGCAAAGGTTAGCCGGTTTTTATGCTCTGAAGTCCCTCCCTGAAAATGGCGTCTGGGCGAGTGAGGTTTCTGGAGGCTCTTTTTGCCCCACTCGCAAGAGTTTCACGCAAGAGGACAGTAGACAGACATAGACAGGTCACACTCACAGTCTTTCACAGCTGAGCCCCACTGGGCCGGTGTACTTTCGCGGATTTTCCCCGCCTGGTGTCACACACAGGGAGCCACGGTCAAAAAACTCTTTAACCAACCATAAATGAGCTCTAGGGGAGAATTCAGAGCAAGAAGGATTCCGGTCCATGCTGGAAGTATTGGAAAGGTTTCTAGAAATAATAAAATGTATTTTAGTCCAATCTTTTTAAAAAATAATAATAATAATATCTTTATTAAAGTACCATGTTACAAACATGTTCGTAGTTGGGTGTCAGTCATAAAATGTACACACACACACTCACCAGTGCAACCTTCCCACTAACAATATCCCCCATTTCCTTCCTCCCCTACACCCTGCCTGTCTATTTCTCTCACTGATTATCATTGTCATGATAGCTGTTAATATAGTTGGGCTGGTTTTTTTTGATCCTCATCTCTTTTATCTCTGAGTATTATTACCATACTATCATTTATTTTCTTAAATAACACTATTCTGTGTCTATCTCCCTCTCATTTATTTCACTCAGCATAATATTCTCCATGTCCACTCAGGCAAATTTCATGACTTCATCTTTTCTAATAGCTGCATAAAATTCAGTTGTGTATATGTACCACAGTTTCTTTAGCCACTCAACTGTTTTTTGAACACCTGAGTTGTTTCTGGATTTTGTCTATTGTAAACAGAGCTGCAATGAACTTTGCATGCAGAAGGCATTTTTGCATTGTGTTTTTGTGATCCTAGGGTATATTCTAAGAGTGGTATTGCTGTATCATATGGGAGCTCAAGTTCTAGTTTTCTGAGGACTATCCAGATTGTTTTCCAAAAAGGCTGGACTAGAAGGCATTCCCACAAGAAGTGAATGAGAGTTCCTTTCTTCCCACATCCCTGCCAGCATTGATTATTCTTATTCTTTGTGATGTGTGCCAGTCTCTGTGGCATGAGATGATACTTCTTTGTTGTTTTGATTTGCATCTCCCTGATGATTAGTGATGTGGAGCATTTTTTCATGTGCTTTTTGGCCATTTGTATTTCTTCTTTGTAAAAGTGTCTTTTCATTTCTTCTCCCCACTTTTTAATGAGGTTAGATTTATTTTTTCTTGTTAAGTTCTAACAGTACCTTGTATACCTTAGATATTAGCCCCTTATATGATAGGTGTTGGGTAAATAGTTTCCCCCATTTCATGGGTGGCCTTTGTATTCCTAGTCACTGTTTCCTTTGATGTGCAGAAGAAGTTTCTAAGTGCAATGTTGTCTCATTTGTTTATGTCTGTTTCCACTTGTTTGGACAGTGGTGTTTCATCCTTGAAAATGCTTTTAGTTGCAATGTCATAGAATGTTTTGCTTATGCTTTCTTTATATACCTTATAAGTTTCAGGACTGATATCAAGGACTTTAATCAATTTTGATTTGACCTTTGTGCACATTGTTAATGGAGGTCTGAGGGTTTTTTTTTTTTTATCGATGTGGCTGACCAGTTGTCCCAATACTACTTTTTGAAGAGGCTTTCCTAGCTTCATTTTGTATTTTTTGCCCCTTTATCAAAGATTAATGGATTGTATAACTGGGGAACATTTTTCTGAATTTCAAGTCAATTCCATTGATAGGAGATACTGTCTTTATTCAAATACCATGCTGTTTTAATGACTATTGCTTTGTAATACAATTTAAAGTTGGGGAAAGTGATGCCTTTCATCAGGTCAGTCATTTTTTTAATGATCGCCAAAGTCAAAGTCATCTTTGTGAGCTTCTCTCTACCAAAAGTCATAAGAACACCACTTGCAAAGGGCCTTCTTATGAAGAAAGAAAAGAGATTATAGTCAGACATAGCTTCCATCACCTACGGCAACAGAAATGGGAAGCATTATCTAAAATTCACATTCTTTTGTACATATCATTTCCAGAGAGGTCAAGGGGAATCTCATCTTTGCACATTCCTTCCAAAGACATTTATTTGAAGCCCCCATTAAAAGCAAAAGAAACAAGATGAAGGAGAAAAATTCCTCTCTAAGCAGTGAAAATACATATTGCAATAATGATATTTTATAGATCATATTTACATCCTTTAACCAACTTCTAAATAAAAGGCTTCAGAATCAAGGTAACTCAGAGTGATGAGAAAATGCACTTCTCAAATGAGCAATCAGAATGCCCCAGGTGAACCCAAGGATTCAGGAGGTAGGAAGGATAAGCTGCAACTGACAATAAGTCTGTAGCTGACCACTCAAAGAACCCCACATTCTCACTAGATCCTCAATTAAATATAAGTACTTCAATGCTCACAGAAATTTAAAGAAAAAAAGACCATAGTAATCCTTATCTACCTTTTCCTGTAGGTTTTAAAGGCACCTCTCTTCCATCTCTTATGCCCTTTTTTAACTCCTTGATAGGCTTCTGTCTACATCCCTAAAAAGGAACTATAGCTATACTTCAAGACTCATACTGTCCGGATACTTCCCAGAACCAGGGCACCAGCATGAGCAAGGAGATGAATACATAGTAGTCTGAAAGCAATATCTGGTAGAACCCTCTTTCCAGTTTTTCTAAGTGATTGAACGAACTCAGGGAGCTCTTTGTCATTATCTATGATTCTGAAAGCTGGTGTGTATTTAGAACTTTGTAAAGAAGCTGCATAGAAATCAGTTCTGTCCTAGAATAGCAGTCTCTCCACTCACTGAAGGTAATGCAATCATGCCTGTCAGAAACTGTATAGTAAGCACAAGTAGACAGAATCAAGAAAAGTAGTTGACTGTAGAAAGACTCTGCAATTTTTATTGAAAGGCTAAAACCCTGATGAGAGATTGTTTCAGGTAAAAACTCTAGTCAATTGGCTCTATTAAGGCAGCTGGCCAAAAGGCAGCCTTTTCAGGGAACTGAGTGCAAACTGTTGAGCATGGACACACACCTACTCTAACATGGAGAGAACAGTCCTGACTACCCAGTAGAGCAGCTTCCAGTTTGTGTCTGTGTGTCCAGTCAATGCATCTAAAATTTTGGACAGTAATCACATTGCTCTGGTGATGAGAGAAGAGTGTCCAGTGGTGTAAGGTAAATCTATTTCTTCAGGAGAAAAATAGAGTAAGTGAATAGAAACAGATCAGGAAAAGGGCCTACTACAATATGAAGTCTGCTCCACTTACCAGTTTTGATAAAATGGCCCTGGAATGACCCTGGTAAAGAGTTTCTGTGATTAGGCTAAATAGGCTACCAGTGAGGCAAGCACTGATAGCACTATGTCAACATAACTTAGTGTCCTACATCCTCACCTATGATCTTGACAGGGTTAAATTGAGTACCACAGAAGACTCTCTACATTCCTAAGAGGAGTGGACATACAAATTATTAGCTCCAAGTTTTGAGAACCCTTCATTTAATGTCCAGTTAGTCAACTTAATGTCTAAACAATCAGATTTATACAGCATAGTGTCCTTTCTCTAAACCAGGATGTACTTACCTGGGCTATCAAGCTGCCAGTACCAAAATTATATTCATTTATTTTTATATACATTTGTAGAAATTTATATAAATTCATTTATTTTCCTACAAAGAACTGATAGTCTTGCCACAAGTTGTTTTCAGGGAATATTAAAGTAAATTTTATTCTTATTTAAATATAGATTGATCAACACCAATATGCACTATCTAATATTGTACTAGGTGAGCAGTAGGTTTCTTCCTCTTCCCTGAATCCGATAGTCTCAACCAGAAACCTGATTACCTGGGGCAGCCAGATTTTCAGAAAGTCCAAGACTGTCAATAGGAAAGTTATGTCTGTATAATGCACAGTGTGCTGCTAACTAGACAGAGAAGGACCATGTGGAGGCCGGCACAAAAGTTAAGCTCTATGCTTCATATTTGGCTTTGAAACAGTCTGAGGTTTGGAAGCAGCATGCTGGTGTTTACAATGACTTGTCTGGGAAGATGAGTTCCCAGTGAAGTCCCCATTTGAACTGGTTCTTTGTCTCCTTGATATAAAACATACATTCTGAGCCATGGTGTCTGTACTTGGGTCCCGTGCTGTTTTTGGAAACTGAAACAAGGGAAGCTCAGGAAATGGATAACATGCCAGTGGCTTTCAGAAAGTACATACCAAGGCATGCGAAAGAAGAGAGAGGTTTCTTTGTGAAGCTCGTGGCAGAGAGAACCTGACTAGCTCAGAGTAGTCAAAAGAACAATTTTTATTTTTTGCTTCTCTGTTCCTAGATCCCACCTCTCTTTGACCCTCAATTCCACTTGTTTTCCAAGCCAACAATCCCCATACCAGATGCATACAGCATTATATCACATAAGTAAGGGCACCACCATCACAGAGAGGCTACGAGACTGCTTCTATTTGCTTTCCCTTAAGTATACCCTGTATAAAAGGAAAACAATTCATGGGCTGAGTGAAAAGGCCTAGTCTCAAAATAAAAGAACTTACCTTTATATTAACATTATAAAGATCCTACTTGAATGATGTAGAGAACAGAGGCTCTAAGGGTATAAAGATGCTAATGATCTCCAAAATAAGACTGGAATATTCAAAGCTGATAAAATATAGAGGGCTATAGAGTCCACTCAGAAACTCCGAGTAAACTCTAATATAACGGTGTGATGAGAAAGAGTAGTGTAACACTTTCCTAACCAAAAGAACCAAGAGGTCTCTCTGAAGGACTCCAACAACACTCATGAACACAAACAAAACACCATTTGATCAGACAGCTGGTTTCCAGAGCAATGGAACACAGGGGATGCCACTGCAATCTAGCACATCAATCCTCACATCTGAACTTTTCTTCAGTGATTCATCAAATGCTTGGAGTTTCCCCTTCCACTGAATAAAAATTAATTACCTCAAAGGAAAAAATAAAAGAAAGATTTCAAAATTAAAAGTCATAAGCCTAGGGTAAAATGGAACAATGAAAACTCATGGCACAAATTCATAAGCAAATCCCTAAATAGCTCTAAAATTTCAACACACTGACAAGGACCAATGCTATGTTGAGTCTCTTTACATTGGCCTGAAATATTCATGGAACCTCTAGCCAGCATCAATGGGTATTCCCAAATCTTCCCTTTTCAGCAAGATAGTTCACTTTTTCTGCATTTAACTGAACAATTGTACATTTAAAATTATTCCAGTACATTGTTGTCTGTATTCCTAATAAAGGTAAAGTTACTTAAATTAACAAGTGGCAGGCTTTTTGGAGCTCACACATGAGCAATTTAATTTTTAATTTTGCATTAAACCAACAATAGATGGAAACTGCACCATGAACCTAGCTCTATGAAATTTGTGTTTATACTGAACATGCAAACTTTTATTCCTTATCACTACTCTAAACAATATAGAATACCAACTTATTATATAGCACATTTATATTGTATCATATAAGTAATTTTAAGTAATTAAACTATATTGGAATAATGGAATATGTACACAGGTTCTATGAAAACATTATGCATTTTATAGAAGGAACTTGAAGATACACAGTAAATTTTTTTTCTTTTTTTGCTTTTTGGGTCAGACCCAGCAGCACTCAGGGATTACTCCTGGCTTTAGGCTCAGAAATCGCTCCTGGCAGGCACTGGGGACCATATGGGATGCCAGGATTTGAACCCACAGTCCTTCTGCATGCAAGGCAAATGCACCACCTCCATGCTATCTCTCCAGCTCGAAACACAGTATTTTTATCTGTGTATTCTCAGACCAATTCTTGCCCACATAGGACAACTTGTATTTCAAATGCACTGTCTGAGTATAGAAATTCTGTCCATTTAACAACTACCAAAATCTAATATGTAGATTCAACAAGATACATACTAAAACTTATAACTCCAAAATATTGCCTACACTTGATTAGGAAATTGGAACTCTTCTATACATAAAGAACACAAATCAAAATTCAAAACCCCACAAAATGACACAGCACAACCATCACAATCATACTCTCCATTGTGAGAGTTCTTCTCTAAGAGATCTCTAGTCTCTTCTGTTGAGGTTTCAATCCTGTTCAGGATAAAATATGTAATCTCAGTTTTAATGAAATTGACAGTTATATTTAATCTTTGGGTAGCATTTTTCTAAATTTTGATAGCAAAATATTTCCTGTGATGAGTCTATTCCTGAAGATTATTAATCTCATAAAGAGGCAGTGAACAGCCACTAGAGAAATGGCCATCAATTCACTCACTAGCTCAAATAGCAGTGAAGCCCTATATTAGCAAGATTAAACACCCAGAGTTTTCCTGCCATAGAATAGATTCTATTTCATGCAAGGTCAATACCTAAATAGACAAGGACAACAGAAGGATTGCTGAGATCAGGAGAGGTGAATCCAAAACCAAAACAAAGAAACTGGTTAAGTACTTGATCCCAATACTTTACCTTACTTCCTGAATAATATTTTCTTACATTAAGCATTATAAATCTTAAATGCCAATCCATATAGCAATGTTTGCACCTAAAGCAATGAAAGTCATGTTTGCACTTTGTCTATCATTTTATAACCACCTGTTCTATGCTCTAGTTTTTAAATAGAAAATTTTCTTTCCTAATGACCCAGATACAACCAGGTTTTTTTTGTTTGTTTGTTTTGGTTTTTTGGGCCACACCCATTTGATGCTCAGGGGTTACTCCTGGCTAAGCACTCAGAAATTGCCCCTGGCTTGGGGGGACCATATGGGTTGCCGGGGGATTGAACAGTGGTCCTGATCGTTGGCTAGTGCTTGCAAGGCAGACACCTTACCTCTAGCGCCACCTCGCCAGCCCCTGATACATTTGTTAAATAGATTTTCTTGTCCCACTTCAGATTTATACCCCTTTAGTAACCTGAAGGGTAACTGTCCATATACCTGAAGATCTGTCTCTATATACTCAACTCTATTCCACTGGTCTGAGAATATATTTTTATTCCAGTTCCACAATGTTTTGACTAATACAGCTTTACAGTGTAGTTAGGAGAAGAGAAGTTGGGGAAAGATAAGCCTCTTATCCCCTATTTTCCTAGAAGTGTTTTGGCTATTTGAAGAATTTTATTGATCCACATAAATTTTAACATCATTTGATCTATATTCTTAAAAATGACCTGAGTGTTTTATAGAAACTATATTGAATCTGTATAATGCTTAGGGCCAGACTTTGACAATATTAATCTTCAAATCCTTGAACAGGGAATATATTTCCATTTTTATATATTTATTTTAACTAACTTCAGACAAAAATCTTATTGAATCTACTCAGTTCAAGAAATTAAAAAAAAAACATGTAAAATCATGAAGATATTTTAAGCTATTTTAAATTTGCCTCATCAAAGCCCTACTTCCTATAATAACAAGTCAATTTAGAGGTACAATTTATTCAAGAAAAGTAAGAATTTACTTTGATTTCCAGGTGACGATTAGGAAAATTGCCACTTTGCATAAGGAAGAGCTGATGTGCGGGTCATTCTGACAGATACTTAGAGGAGCATCCAGGTTAAAGTACCACAGAAAACAAAAATTGTATCTGAGCACTATAAGGTCCAAATGTGGCTGAAGTCAGAGCTGGCCATGAGCTTAGCTCAGTGGCAGTAACCACAGATAAAGGTCTCATTTATACCACAGCTCTGATCCTGACTGTGTTTAAAAACTTCAGAGTAAAAGAAAACTAAAACTCCGGGAGAGAGTTCTTTGTGCTGTTCAAGAGCAGACTACAACTCTAGAACACAACTGTGTCCTGGTGAGGTGAGTTTTGGTGATAGGAACCAGAAAGACCTTCGTCCTCTCTGCAGAGAGTTGTGTAGAGTAGTACTTTGGCAATAGGTTTTGCAACATAAATCTACCCAGATTCAAGACATAACATTTCCAGGAGATTCTACCAAACAGCAAAGAGGTGAAATATGGTCAATTCCTTAGTGACAAAAGAGACCAATGGTATAGTGACAAAAGAAACCAAGGGCAAGTCCAAGACTAATTAGTCCTAATTGGTTTTTAACTTTGTGTTCACAGCACCCAGAACAGAATTCACTCAGACAGGCTGTTATGTGAAAGGTGTATGAAGTCTTCTGACATTGACAAAAATTGTTCACAGCACACAAACCCACCTAGGCAAGAGGAAGAATAAAGGACTTATTTCAGGCCCCATTTTGTTTGTTTGTTTGTTTGTTTGTTTGTTTGTTTGTTTTTGTTCTGGGGCCACACCCGGTGATGCTCAAGGGTTACTTGGGGCTATGTGCTCAGAAATCACTACTGGCTTGGGGGACCATATGGGATTCTAGGGGATTGAACTGCAGTCCATTCTAGGCTAGTGTGTGCAAGGCAGAGATTTCTTATCTTACTGCTTGAGCCACCGCTCTGGCACCCCAATTTTTTAAGATACCATGGTGTCAGAGTTTAGTATATCTTTGACTCCAGTATCTTGATTTGGGAACTTTAATGGGCTGCCAATAATCCCATTCTCAGATCTCCCTATATATACCTAATTAAATTTCTAATCACATCTTTTTTTTTCATACTGGCATTCATGAATTTCTTTGGTCTGTCAGATAATTCCAAAAGCAACAATTAGGCAAAGCAACACTCATCTTAGCACAATTCAACATACCGGTAGCTTTTGTACCCATAAATTTAACTTCCAATATCATATCACACTTGGAATTTATTTGAGAATATTTCCAATGTAGCAGGAAGATGAGATTTCCATCAT
Organism: Suncus etruscus; assembly: GCF_024139225.1. NCBI lineage: Eukaryota > Metazoa > Chordata > Mammalia > Eulipotyphla > Soricidae > Suncus > Suncus etruscus. The sequence goes on along the minus strand of NC_064856.1, from coordinate 34,747,708 downwards.
TTTACTGATAAGAAAAAAATATCACTGACTTTCCCGAGAGACTTAATATGGTACTTATTTTCTTGATACTACTTAAGGCTTATACAACACACAAATAAGGTACATGCTGCTAGGCAGTTCCAAAATACACTATTATTTTTCCTAAGAAAGCCTTTTCATATATTATTATTTCTTCACACCTTTCAAAAGTTTTAGGCTCCTCTTATATTCTATCTGAGCTAAAGAGCTTAAATTAGAATTTATTCTTTGGCATTTCAGAGTCTATCCTTCAAACACTACATAAAAAGAGATTAAATAAATAAATAAAAATAATGCATGATTTTTGTTTCAAAAAAACTTATTTTTGTCATAATTATGAGCAGCCTAGGACCAACAGAGCAGAAAATAGCTTCCTGCAATTATCCATTGTATGTGAAATAGTCATTGCTGACAGCAAAAGCTTTTGCTTATGAACAAATAATTTGAGGAAGAAAACAGAAGTACCAATTGTCTGTGGCTGTTACCCTGCATTTGTATTTGGCACTAACTCCATTGGAATTCTAAATTTTTACTCACTTTCTCACTCATTGTTTATTTATTCATGTATTTACCCACTTGGAGTCTATTGAGGACACATAGTCATACATAGGTAACTAATAACAAAATGAACAATTAAAATGGTCACATGAAAATTTACAAATTGCTAGGGGAAAACAGGGGGTAATTAATTCCAATAAACTCACTGTTGGAGCCTGAGATAAGCTTCAACAGAAGACATTTAAATTCATTACCTAGAGAAGTATAATGGTAGACTAAAAAGTGAGGGAACAGACAGACAGAGTAAGAACATTCAAGTTCCCTAATTCATTCCACTTGGGTTCCACTGAGACCATCCTCTGTATTGTCATACACAGAAGTCCCTGAGTACCCATGTCTTTCTGTTGGACATTAAAACACTTTTCTTGGGGCCAGAGAGATAATTCAAAGGATGGGAGCTCTTGCTTTGCATGTAAAAGGCAAAGGGGTTTACTACTGGAACAACTCCTGAACATTAAGACAAAAGATTCCACCTCCAGCAGTACCAAGTGAGACTCCCAGTATGAAACAAAAAAGCGCAAACTCTCCTTTCCAGGGAAATTCTCTTTACCTGAATTACTCCACTTTTTCTAGGCATCTCACTTAATCTGGTGCTGCTTCTTAGTCTCATTCCACTTCTTTGGGCTCTAACTGTATTTGCATACATTTACTAATGATCTCTCCAGACAAAAGGTTTTGTCTGGTTAAGGAGAATGCTATATAAATAAAGTACACACAAAAATGATATGGGTTGCTGTTGAAAGTGAAGAAGGGGCCCTTTTAAAAAGATTTTTGGGGCCACAGGTACATACCAGAATTGTCCTAGCAAAAAAGACAATGGGTTATCACTCCTCTCTATGTCTCTATCTCTAACAAATTATGTATTTAGTCTGTATAAAGCAGTGGATTATTTGGTATTTCTACTTTCATGTCTAAAATACCTCAATCTTAAGATGTCCTAATCAGGAATGTGTCTATTCATATTGGATATGAATCAGTCTTTCTGTCTTGTGTAAAATACTTTATTTGCTAGAGCCAAAATATCTGAAGGAGGCAATTTTACTTACATCGCCATCAAGTCAAAAAAGTAATGCATCAAACATGACCTGTTGCTTATCTTTTCAAAAAAACTTAGTTACATTCACCTCTACTAGAACAGGAGAGTTTGAGTAATCATTATTTATTGACTCAGTTATTATAAACACCTCTTATCTGGTGTCCTCATTCCAAATTTGACTCCCGCAACATTTTCCCTGTGCAACATTTAACAAAATCATTCTAAAGCAAGCCAAACTATTTTCCTGATTAAAGCATTTAAAATAACTTTTGCAAAGCACCACAGAAAATCATATTTTCTGCATTCCTTAGATTGCACAACCATTCAGACCTTTATATGATTCTAGAAAATACCAAGGTCATTCCTCCCTTACCATCTTATTACCACACTGAATTTGGATCCTTGCCTATTGAGTCCAGTTCCATCTTTCATATTATTAAATATTTGCTTAGACACCATATCTTTAAAAGATTTTTCCTGCCTAAGAAGTGTTAAAGGAACTTCTTTAAAGAACAGGACAAAGGTCCCGGAATGTAGCATTGAATTTTGCACTCACTCATGGTGCTTATAATTGCCCTCTACTAGATTAAAACATGCTTACATCTAGCTTCTTAAGGAATTTTATATATTTTCAATAATGAATTAATGACTCATTTATATTGGTTGTTGATATATAAGCAGGCCTTTTCTATCCATAGAGGTATATATCGCATATTTTTCTTATTATAATTAACCAGTATGTAAAATATAATATTTTATATTCTAATATAAAGCTAATATTCCATTTCTTAGAACAAAGCAATTTGCATTCTCATAGGCCTATTCAGATCTTCCCCTTTAAATTTTCTTAAATCTTTTCATTCTTACCAAATTCTACATTTTTAGGTTTTACATATTTCATGTAAGCTCTAAACATATTATCACAAATTTTTTTTAAATAGGCTATATTTAGAACAGGGAAAACATAATTACCACAATAAGATCCAACTGCAAAATAAAATCTTATGCAATATACCTTAGAAGTTAAAGTGAAAACTTTCCTAAGCAAATGAGAATGGGCATTACATTATATTGTATTAACTAACTTGAATTTGTTTACATAGATTTAAATCCTATAGCAATTAATCATGACAAAATACTTTAATGCATTTTCTGATATTTTCATTTATCATTCTTTTAAGTTTTGTTAGAATAAGGAATGTGGAATAAATTTGTTATATGTCTTCCAAGAGGATAGACTGGGGAGTGCGAGGAAATCTAGGGACACAAGTAAAAGAAAGGTCATATTGGTGGTAAAATTGGTGTTGGTATATCATATACCTGAAAAATACTATTTCAACCCCTTCATAAACCATAATGTTTTAATAAAAATTAATTTACCATATGGGACACCTGAGTTAGGTCGGCTGCATGCAAAACAAGTACTTTGCTCACTCTAGACCCCTTGAGGTATGATTTTTGCAGAAAATCAAAAGGCACACATAAATAATTGTTATTCTTTTATTACTTTTAATGTTTAAATATCCTTCCAAGCTTTATTAGGTTTTATCATTGTGATGAACTTCTTTACAAAGGAATCACTATTTATATGTGATTCATAATCACTTATTTATTTTCTTTGTTTTTGGACACAGGTAGATTTGCCTAATCAAATATTCTATGCACTTCTAGATTTAAATAAAATCATTTGCTTTTTTGACTTCTATAACTTCAAAGTTGTCTCATTTTCTTCTTATCATCATTCAGTAGTAATTAATTTGTATTAATCAAACAAGTATGGAGTTGAAGAGATAGCTCAAAAAGCTATAATGTGTGCTTTGTAGGAGGCTTAGTTTCAATCTTTTGTATGTATGGCCAGGAGTGACCACTGAGCAAAAAGCCAGAAGTATTAGCTGGGTGTGGTCCCCAAACAAGAACCAAAAATAACAGCACAACAAAATAGTCTCAGTCTCAGTTTTTATTAAGGCTACTTGCTTAAAACCTGTTTGGAATAATTCTTTTGACACTCAGATATTTTTGACCAAAAGGAAGGAATAGAGTTGGTTGACTCAACAGGATATGAAGTCTAGGCTGAGCGTCAGAGCCTGAGAATACAAGACACACCAGAGAGAACTTAGAGGTGGGGTTGAATTTTCAAGGGAGAGTCTGAATGAGTCCAGGAGAAAGCTCTGGGTATTACCAGGTAAAAGAAAATACTTCCATATTTTAGAAAAGGACAACAAATGAAACTAGTTACAAGCACAGAGTGCTGAAAGAAGAGTGAGCACCCCAATGAATGATCTCTTGACTTCAATGAAGGAAATCAGTCGTGCTAGAGAGGTCATCTGGTATGTAGAAATTATAAACTTTTTTTTTTTTTGGTTTTTGGGCCACACCCGTTTGATGCTCAGGGGTTACTCCTGGCTATGTGCTCAGAAATCGCCCCTGGCTTGGGGGGACCATATGGGACGCCGGGGGATCGAACCGCAGTCCTTCCTTCCTTCCTTGGCTAGCGCTTGCAAGGCAGACACTTTACCTCTAGCGCCACCTTCCCGGCCCCAGAAATTATAAAGTTTTTAATTCAATAAAAACTATTTAACAATCTGCTTAAGGATCATAGGTCAACATCAGAAGATCTTCCAACTGACAGGAAAAAAAGAATCCAAGTCCAACCCTGACAAAAGTGGATGTCTCCATTTATATTTATTTATTTATTTTCTTCTTTTCTTTTCTTATGTGCTCTGCCACATTTTTTTATCTCAATACCATGGCTTTTATATGGTGCTTACCCTTTTGTTTTGTTTTGTTTTGTTTGTTTTTTGGAATGCTCACTGGATATTTTATTTGACAGTTCTTTATGTACTGTTGTGGTGTTTCACCTTCTTTTTCCCCTTCATCTCTCAAACCAAGGATGAAAGCCTTTAGAAGGACTCCGCCCATTTCCCGAGTATCTGATTCTTTTTTCTTTTTTTTCTCCAGGTTTTTACTTTTCTCTTCTTCCAACAAAACCGCATAACTTGAACTATCTAGTCCCGCCTCCCAATTGGGGATGGGGGGTAAGGAAGGTACCAAGACCAAATAGGTGTAAGACCACTTAGTAGTAAGCTAGGCACAGAGGGGACCCCTTATTCTAGCAGCGCCGGGGGTAAGGGAAGAGGATATGGGAAGAAGGACGGGAACAGAGGTGGAGGGAGAACAATTCGGTGATGGGAATTCCCCTGATTTTATGTTAATATGTACCTAAAATATTGTCAATGATATGTAAGCCACTACGATTAAAATAAAAATTATATTTAATGAAAAAAAGTGGAGATATCGAGTAGCCCTTAGTTTACCAGGAAGAACTAGTAATACCATCAAGAAACCTCAGATATAACTCTTTTTATGAACAAAACATCATTCATTTTATCCAGTAAAAAAATTAGAATGAATACTGGCCAGATGATGCTATCCCCAGTGGGACAAGGTGATTTATTCATATAGCAATTTCTCTTAGAATAGTCTGGCATTCTGTTTTGCAAACCCTATAACTAAAGTGAAAAAAATTCTGAAATAAGCAATCATGGCCAGGTTCCCAGCATTTGGATGACTTCTGATTCTTCAGGATACATTTTTCTAAGCTTAAAAAACAACAACAACAAAAAAACAAAAAACAAAAAAAAACCTTTCAGAAATTCTGAAAGATGCTTTGAGAGGCCTCTTTCAGTTAAAGATCTTAATTGATAAAACACAGTAAGTTCTGGAAACTGTCTGCCAGAGACATGCAACCCTCAATCAGAACCTTGATTCAGTGATAGGCAAAGCAATCCTTTCTCCTAAAAACTATTATTCAACTATCAATACTCTTTAAAAGTAGTTATCTTTCATTTGCCCTTAGCTTTCCCCTGTTTTCAAGTGATCACAACAACCTGTTTAATGTACTCAAACTATAAATCTAACACATTTTTTCTATTATATTTAAAGTTACATGTACATTAAACTCGAAATTTCTTCAGTAAGAAGACAATTTATTTGATTTGAAATTGTCTTGTTAGGAAGGAAAAAAGTCTGGCTTTTTACTAGCAAAAATAATTCTTAAAGTTGTATATTTTAGTATTAGGAATATGAAATGACAAGTTTGGAAAGGGTACCCTGAAAAACCTAGCAGAACAAAAATGTTCCATTAACCACCAGAAGTGTATAAAAGCTTCCATTACTATTGCTTTATGAAAATAAAATCCATGAAAAATATCTGAAGTTATACTTTGTCACCCATCAGCTCTTTATTTTAAAGTTATAGTTACTGCTTTAATCTCCCAGCTCTACTCCTATCACCCTTGTAACTGTCATGTGGTAAGAGGATTGGTCTGAAATTCTAAGTACTTAAAATTGTAAAAGCTTGTTCTGAGAGGCTTAATAGAAATAGGTTTTATACACCCTTCCAAGTGTAAAGCAACTACATTCAGAACATCAAATGTCTGGGCACTCATTTATTCTGATTGCCTTTCTCATACATGAATTTACATATTTTATTATTTAATTACCATGAAATTACAAGGTTTTTGATTGGGTTTCAGGTATAAAATGCTTCACCAGTGTTCCCTTTCCACTAATGAGCCCCATCACTATTTGCCTCTCACCAGACAGCTTTTAGAAGACACTATATATATGCATATAAATGTATTCTGGGTATTCTGGACTATATTTTACAGTACCATTGTTGAAAGAGTTTTATATATAACTTTTACCACCTTTCAGCCCCAGTCCATCCTCTCAGTTGACCGCTTCCCTTCACTATAGCTGTTTCCCCCACCCTGTGGTATTCCCCATTTATGTTTCCTCTGGAAACTAGTCCTCATGTTCTCTGCTTCCATTGTCTTTGGGAATTTGTCATTGATGCCTGCTTTTCTGTTCTCCACAAATAGAAAAAGTCGAAAGATCAGAGGAAGAATTTTCTTTCCAGTTGTTGTTCTAGGTCTTTGTGACCCTATCCATACCCACACCCTACATTAGTCTCAGAGGTGGCTGACACCTTAAGTTCTAGACCACCCTTTTTTGAAAAAACTGGGGCCACCCCTCACCCTCTGAGTCTCCTCATACCCTTCATCAAGCTGTTCAGAATGATTAAGAAACTTCTTTCTTGGATGGAATGGACAGGTGGACTAAGGTAACTAAGCAATTACTGGAGGCCAAGTTGGGCTAGCAACAGGCACATTCCCTACATACAGGTGAGTGAGGACTTCCTGTAAGTCACCCCCCCCTTTTGTAGTCATATTCTGGGTTTAAGCAGCTCTGAAAAGCATCCATATAGATTAAAAACAGTTTTTATAGGAAATTCAAATACCCATATTCTCTAATTGTGCATAATGAGAAATGCATAATTTCAAATATGTTTGACAGTTATTTTTTGGTTTTTGCTTTCTTTCAAGCTGTAGTATTGCCTTGCAGAGAGCAAAGAAAAACTGGCCTTCACTTGTCTTCTGCATTTTGGAACTCCCCAGCTTTTAGGTTGTTAACTGTGACTAGGAAACTCAGAATAGATTTGAACCATCAGAGAGTTCTATATTCTGTCCTCTGTTATCTTCCAGTGGTCAACATGCTAAGGAAAAGAGGCCTCCTGGGTGACAGGGGGCTAGTGACCCCCATACAACAAACCCTCCTCTTCACTCACCCTTTCTGTTAAGGGTTGAGGCTGAGGGCTACCTTGAATCAGAAGCTGAAATTTCACTATAAAATTATTAGTTATTATAAAAATAATAATTATTATAATATGAAATGACTAATTCCCAGTCATTGGGGAACACCACATAAAAATCACTGTTAAGTCAAAAGTTTCAGATCAGTCAAAAGTCTCAGAGAACAAGGAAACACTGACATTACACCATGTAGATGTTTGTGAAAATACCTAGATATCTTAATTTTCTTTATTATCAAAATAATATATAATATTAGGGGCCAGACTGAAAACACAGAGGGGAAGATGTTTCCCTTCACACGACCAACCTGGGTTCGATCCCTGATCCATTATGATTCCCCAAACCTGCAGGGAGTAATTTCTGAGTGCAGAACCAGGAGTAACCCCTGAATACCACAAGGTGTGGCCCCCCCAAAATAAAAATATAATAACATAAAAGTTATAAAATAGAAAGAATGGTCCCCCAAGAATGCCAAGAGTAATTCCTGAGCACTGCCAGGTGTGCCACTCCCCACCCCCAAAAAAGATAGAAAGAATGATAAATTTTGTTTAAAGGAAAATAACTTATCTACTTTCATTAATCTTAAAAAATTTTTACTTGGAAATATAATATTGAGCTAACAGCATACAGAAGTAACATATTTAGCAATTTTCACACTTCTTAATTAAGAAGTCCAGATTTAATCAAATTTTCACTGTATCTTAAAATCCTGACATGAAGGTATTTTGTGTTTCCATTTCTATTAGGAGAATTAGTTCATTTTAGAATGGTTCTAGAATGGAATCACTGTGTCAAACTCATAGGTGCTTTAGAATCTTTGTTATAGGATATTCACATCCCCCATATTTTCTAAATGTAGATAATCAGACTCAAATAGGGAGAGTAGAAAGCACTCACATAATAAGGGGCTTTAAAAGATTTTTGTCAACCTTTGACCCACAACCAGTTCAAGATTCACCTTTTTCACCTTTCTTAATTTGACAGGTGGGAAACAACATTGTTTTCTTATCTTTGATTACTCAGGACAAACATTTTTCCACTATATTTTTATATTACCAAGATCAAATATTTTCCAACATTATTACAATTTCTTCTATTATTTACATTCATTCATTGTTTTATATTGATCAAGTTTACAGATTGATTTAGTTAATTTTGAACAACTGCCTTTAACAAATTGCTCACATATTAGAAACATTAACTATCCTGTGAGTCATTGAAAAGCAGTCTGAATATTTTTTCTCAGTGTATTAGATGTTTCAACAGAGAGTGTTCGCTACAATTGTCTATGACATCATGTGTGGTTAGCATGTCCACAGTTTTGATGTTATTGTTGTTGTTGCTGTCTTTTCATTTTAGGCTTGGATAGGTTGGTTGGTTTGTTTTTTACTTATAGGTCACACCCAGAAGTTCACAGGGATTACTACTGGCTTGGCACTCAAGGACACCACAGAATGAGCTCAGGAAACCATCAGGTTCCAGGGATCAAACCTGGAGCTCCCATATCAAAGGATTCTGAACTCTCTTCCCAGTCCTTACAATGGGTATTGACCTTCATTCATGTTTAATACCTCCTGAGATTTACTTAAGGACTACTTCTCCCCACCCTTTCTATATTCTGAGCTTGTCACCTGAGCCCCATCTTTGAGCTTTTACACCATTTTTCAAAACTGCTTATTCCCATAACTATGTAAGCAATTTCTTCCCACATCTGGCTCAGATCCTACTTCAGGTGCAGTACCAGTCTGAAAACAAGAAAAAATTCAATGGGTGTAAGGAAGTGAAAATAAAATAAGAGATGGGTGAGATCTGTCAGGGTTTCCTTTCCTCAACCTTGACCTTTACTTTCCTTAAATTTCCCACTAGCTTCTGGTACTTATAAATAGCCTTTATTCCTTATCATATTCAGATACATATGAAAAAAAATATAACAAAATGTATAATTTGCTACTAAAAATGCATTGGTCCAAGAAAGACTTTCTTTTCTGCTTCTAAATAAACTTGGTTCATGATAATGGGCCTTAAGTGTATTTTAAAGAGAAGAAAACAAAAATAATGAACGATTTGCATTAAAGTGGTTTTCTTTTTGGGGGCCGGCGAGGTGACGCTAGAGGTAAGGTGTCTGCCTTGCAAGCACTAGCCAAGGAAGGACCGAGGTTTGATCCCCTGGCGTCCCATATGGTCCCCCCAAGCCAGGGGCAATTTCTGAGTGCTTAGCCAGGAATAACCCCTGGGCATCAAATGGGTGTGACCCAAACCAAAAAAGAAAGTGGTTTTCTTTTTAAAAAAATTATTTGTATTAAGACAACTTCCTGGGAGTGCTTCTCACTCTCCCAATATAAGAGGAAGAACACTAAAGAACATTCTTTTTTTTTTTTATTTCCCAAAGAACATTCTTTACCAGATTCACTGGAAAATCAATAGGCCCCTTCTGGTTCTCCCCATAATGATTATACAATCATCTCTGGTTCCTCCAGCCCACAGGAGATTTGTCACTGTCAAGAAATAGTATATACTCAAGAGCCTCTTTTTGTTTCCAGGAGAGTTTTCTTTTTTTGGTAAAGCTACTAATAGTTCAAAAACATTTTTTCCCAGAAATAAATTAATAATCTTGAAAAAGTTTAAGGTTTAAATGTTTAATGTATATTATAGCAGATCAAGGTTAAAAACCTGTTTCTCAAAGCAAGGGAGTGAATTTGAGTTTACAGGGTTAAGTGATTAATGAAGTCAAGCAGATAGAAAAAGAGAGGCACTCAATTGCAGGGCAAATATGAAGATAAAACAAAAATGGAGAAGAAGATGCATGACATAGTCCATAAATGTTATCACCAAGGTTAACACTTTCCTCATGCATCACAGGTTGCAGATCTTAAATTTTGACAGAGGTAGATACATAAATAAGCAACCACACTGGAAAATAATCTGGCAGTTTCACAACTAGCTAAATAGAAATATCATATGATCTAGTTATTCTATCCATACACCAGAAAAATTAAAATGTATGTCCAGATAGAAACTCAAAAATTAATATTTGTAGCACTTTATACAAAAAATAAAAATTTATTATTCAAAAAGCAAAAAGTGGAAATGTAAACCAAATATACAGGACAATGGTTAAGGGCAGCTACACTAGCAGTTCGAGGGACAAAAGAGGGAGATATGTGATGCCTTCTGGGAACAGGGGTGGAGGGAGGACAACACTGGTGGTGAAAATGACCCTGAATCATTGTCACTATGTGGCTTAAATATTACTGTGAAAGATTCATAATTCACTTTGGTCACAATAAAAATAATTAAAAAAGAAAGTAAAAGAAGGTGCTAGCCTGATACTACATCCCTCAGAGCTTCCAGAGTGACTCCTGAGCACAGAGCCAAGAATAATTTCTGAATACCTCCAGATGCCCACTGAAACAGATGAAAACAATTCAAATTGCAATTATCTAATGAACGATTCAATAAAAAGTGTGTTATATTCAAACAATGAAACATGATTCTGCAGTAGAAGAAACAAAAAAATTCTAAATTTAATTGTAGTGGTAGATACGCAACTGTGAGTGTACTAATTGAATATTACATTGAATATTACAAACTAAGTGAATATATGATATAATATGTAACATATAATTTTAATAAATTTATTTTTATACATTTTTTATTTCTTTTTTAGGTTTTGAGGCCATGCTCAGTGTTATTACAGGCTCTTTCCCAGTTCTGCCTGACCTCAGGTGTCACATCTGGAAGGACTCAGGAACATGAGGTACTGATAGAACCAGAGTTAGCTTCATGCAAAGCAAACACATTACCTATATTATCACTCCAGACACAGTAAAGCTACTTTGTAAGTGATGACATTAACCCAGGTAGAGTAAATTTTATATTATTAAAAATGAGAATGAAGGGCTGGAGTGTGGCACAAGCGGAAGGGTATCTGCCTTGCACACGGCTAACCTAGGACAGATCGTGGTTCGATCCCCTGGCATCCTATATGGTTCCCCAAGCCAGGAACGATTTCTGAACATATAGCCAGAAGTAACCCCTGAGCATCACTGGGTGTGGCCCAAAACTATAAAAAAAGAGAAAGAAGAATGAATAAAACAAGAATAAGAAGCTCTAATACAACAAATGAATTCTAAATGTTCTTAATTGCCTTTTGAATGGATAATAAGGTTTAATTTAGAAGCAAACTAAAAAAATGCTAATCATGTTTTTACTTAGGTTAATGCTAAAATTAGTATGTAGACCTCAACCACATGTTAGTGTAATTAGAGGAAAACAGCATAGTTGAATAGTAGGTGGAAAGAAGAAGTTAATAACAGAATAAAAAAATACAGCAGAAACCCTCAGTAGGAAAAACCTATGGACAGATACTGTAATTCAACCTTAGTGTTTCTAAAATAAAATGGTTTCAAGCACGGTGTGTTTGAAGATGAGAGCTACTTGGACTATACAAGCAGAGAAAAGTATCTGCCTCAATAAGGCACAAATCTGAAGATGCCAATGCTAACGTGGCTGATAACTGCATTAACCTTCTCCTAGGGGAGTTATTTTTTATTGTAACACACTTGTCAAAATGTCATCGAATTAGCCTGCCTCTCCCACGTACACCCACCAATTCCTTTCAGCTGTGGAAGAAAGCACAGTAATTAGAGGCAGAAACAGCTCCTGGATGAATAAACTGCTCTAGCCTGACAGTTCATCTGAGACTTCCACAAAGACCACTACAGAACTGCTTCGGGGGAAGTGGAGGTCGTGCACACAGGTAAGGAAGGCACGCACCTCAGGCCTATTTTTGGTCACGGTAGTGAACAGTAATTGCATCCCAGAAGCCAACTTGCCTGCTTCATCTGAATGCTGACATTCAGAAACCAGGAGGATTAATTACACATAACGAAGTGCATTTTTGTCTTGCTTGGTCAGCCCGACTCTTACCACAAATGAGTTTGACCTTTCCTTCCATCCTGTGTATGCCATCTTCTAGTCAAGAAGCTGCAAAGAGGTGGCATATGAATCCCCAGAAGATTAGAAAAAGAAGAAATTTTTATTTCTTTAAAAATAAGTATATCTAATTAATAAACAAAATGTGTGATATATATATATAAGTGTATTATTCTTTCTTTAAAAGTTCTGAATGTGCAATGATACAGATGGACTGTTAAGGCACTATACTAAGAGAAATAAGTCAGACATTTTAGGACAAAAGCTATTTTATTCCTCTTAATAAGGGACACAGAATGATGAGCCATGTCTTATTTTTGCATGCTGATGCATTGACATACGTGGACTTCCAGCATCGGAGGGGCGCCCCTCCCAGACAAACAACATGCCCATGACTAGGCTTTCTAAGTGTAAAACAAGTAATCCAGAGCCCTTTTGATCACCCACCTCTTCGATCTGATTCTCATATTTGGGGCCACTAACTACTCCCTAATCACACAGAGAACCAGGAAAAGGCCCTAGGCCCTATAGCCCACAAAAATTATACAAACTACCAGTTTATCAGTCCCTACCCAACTTCTTAGCATGACACATCTTCTTTTGGGGATACCTTAAAATATTTTTTCAGTGGAGCCTTTACCTGATCTGTTGACTTTGAATGACAATTAAACCTATTGTAATTTACTTAAAACTGGGCTGAAAAGACAGCGCATCACATAGGTACTTGTCTTGCATATAAGGGGCCTTAGTTCTAGACCCAGTACCCTTGAACACAACCATGAGTAATCCCTAAACTCAGAGCCAGGAATAAGCCCTGACTACATTAAAAGGCAAACAAACAAAGAAATGAATAAAAGTAAAACACAACTACTATGAAAATCATAAAGACAGAATGTAGAATGGCAATTGTAGGAACGTGAGTAGAGGGGAAAGGACTTGGGATTGACTGAGTATACAATCTCAATTGATAATGATGAAAAGAGAAGCAGATTGTGATGACAGTTGCATAATAATGTAAATGTACTTAATGTCACTGAATTACACACTTCCAAATGTCAAAAAAAACACACAAATAAGGAAAACTATCTCTTGATAGGATGTAATGGTAATGTCACTTTCTCCAAAACCACAACAACCAGGTTATGTGAAAATCATCAAATAAACTTATTGAGGGATAGATAATCTCTAAACATCTGACCAACAATAATCAAGACTTTCAGTGTCATCAAATTTTATAGAGACTGAGAAACTGTCAAGAGTCAAGAGGTATCATGGCCACTACACTAGTGAGGTGCTATTCTAAATGGGACCCTAGAATAAAAAAGGGCATAGGAGACAGAGGCACGGCTGGGCTCAGACCACTCCACATGCCAGGATTTCTGGGTCTTTGACTGGTATGTTGGGGGCTCTGGGCAGGACAGCTAGCCACAGGTCCCCTGGGCTGAACTCCTAGTCCAGGGGGCCAAGATCCCCCCAAACATGGTGGGTCTTCAGGGCCACGCCTGGTTAATCGGGCCCTGGGGGGGAGGGGGGGAGAAATCCCGCCCTATGCATCCCAAAACTACAGAGGCACGGCTGGGCTCAGACCACTCCACATGCCAGGATTTCTGGGTCTTTGACTGGTATGTTGGGGGCTCTGGGCAGGACAGCTAGCCACAGGTCCCCTGGGCTGAACTCCTAGTCCAGGGGGCCAAGATCCCCCCAAACCTGGTGGGTCTTCAGGGCCACGCCTGGTTAATCGGGCCCTGGGGGGGAGGGGAGGAGAAATCCCGCCCTATGCATCCCAAGCCCCCGCGCGTACTTCATTTATTAAGAGTATTCCTTACTGTTATGTTACGTTTTACGTATCTAGAATCTTTATTTTGTATCGTGCCCTTTCCAACATCCCTACAAAGCTCTTTTTTATTCCTTTACTCTCTATCCCCCCCAAACATCTCTAATCTACATTACCCTTTTAAGCAGTAGTGTACAAGCCTTATCACAGACCAAAGCCGTGTATTGTGTGTAACAACCCCAAACTGTTTCAAGATACATAAAATGGACACGTATTTCTTTAGAATATTTTGTGTTTTTTCTCTGACAGCTATAATTCTTACTAAATGTTGTCTTATATAGTGACGATTCTAACCACTTTTCATCTTCTCTTTTTGAGCTGTTTAACAAGGAATCTTAGAGAAAGAGTCCCCCAGATTAATGCTTATGATTGAACCATAATTGTTCTTATCACCCCCTTATGGGCACGTGGCATTGCTCCTTTTTTGCATAGGCACATTAAAATGGGAAAATACTATACATATAAATAAGATCCTATCTAATAGAGATTGGTACAGACAAATCTTATAGTGCAAAGGGACCTTACACCCTGAACATTGACATAACGACCTGGCACAGACCTCAGAAGAAAGGGCATTTCCCTGAATCAGGGAAGCCATCCACAAAACATCCAGGCTGGTCTATAGCATCACCTGGAAGCAATCCTCTACCAAGGAAGACTCTACACTGCTCAGACATTGTCCTGCTCAAAAGAGACTTCCATTAACACTGAGAAGAGTTAACAACAACAACAATTTGCTTACAGGACAGGGCTCCCTGCATTGCCCTTTGACTGTAAGGTGAAACCAGAGGACGCTCCACATCCTGACTTCAATGTTGGATATACAGATTCCAGGATCTTAAATACAGAAGCTTGATACCAACAACAGAGACTGTGTGAAAAATATAAGTGTGTTGGCACTACAGACAATGTCTTGGATTGGACGATCTAGCTTGCCTGGAGCCTAGAGTTGGTCTTGTGCCAGGAACCTTCAGGGGTCGGGTCTTTTTGTATTTAGGCCAAGGTTATTTCTTTCCATGTCCCTCATATTTTGGTGGGCCTATGCAAACAACAATTGCCACTCTAAGACCATTTTTACTGTGCTCCTTTGACTCTAATCCTTAAAAAGAACCCAGTTAAGATTTGACGTTAACTTAAGCTAATATGCATGAATATGGAAATGTAAAAAAATGCTATGCCTGTAATGTTTAAGGAGTTATGTAAGTTTTATGGCTTTAGATTGCCTTGTGCGCTGTTAAGAAATATTATAGTGTATTACAATCTTAATGTTCTTTGGATGAAATTTCAAAGTTGGGATATTAGCAAGGGGACTTCTGAGAATTATGTTATGTATTGTCCTTCCACTGTAACTTTACCTTGTCCTCTTTCTTTGCATCCTTGTTCTCATAATTAAAAATAAAAATTAATAAAAAAAATAAAAAAAAGGGCATAGGAAAAAGATGTCCAAGAAAGTCTAGATATTAGTGAAAAAATATCAAATATACCAAACTATTGTGAGGTATTAACAGTAGAGAGGACTAGGAATAGTAGATTGCTACTCTCTATTATACTTCAAACTATTCTAAAATTTAAAAAGTTATTTAAAAAACTGAAAAAGTTAAGGGTGGCATGTGGAAATAAAACACACATCCTCAACATCTTCAAGCTAACAGAAATGCTGTCTACAATACAATTTATCACACCTGCTCATTAATGAGACAATAAAAGCCCTTGGGGAATAGACATGCACAGTGTAACACCTGCCTCTAACCACATTCCTGGAACTCTGAAGGCTGCTGATTGAATTTCTGAATTTCTGACAATATTAGAAACAAGTGGTAGTGTTTGCCAAGCACTGCAAGTACATAATTTGCAGCATGAAAATTTAACTATAGGGTACCAGAAACCATCTGTACACATACTAGGAAGAGTCGACGTATCAGACTAGACATAAACAGCGCTGGCTGGTTATCCCTTTTCTACAATAAAGGAAAAATACAGAGTCTTTCGCTATCTGTCCTGCCTGCAATAAATGTGAATCATATGCCTAAGTCAAGAAAATGTCAACGTAAGGTCACTATCAACCATGCTGGGCACATGGCAGAGCATCAGTATCAGAAGTAATGGCAGAAAAGCATTATAGATGAATCCACCACAAGGTAAATGGTTCAAAAGCAACATAATGGTAGAATGAATCTACATAATTAAGTTGGGAGTGGGGAGTTGAGAAGGAGGAGTATTGTTGTCCAAGTGGAAGATGGAGGGGGAACTCTGGTGATGGATGTGGTGTTGTAATTATGTGCATGATAAATCATTATATAATAAAATTTTAAACGACAAAATCTTTACTAAACTTTGTAATGACTATTTGGTAAATAATCTCTCCCATTCTGTGGGCATAAAAATAACATTAAAATAAAATTTTTGTATCCTGGACATCATTTCCTTGAAGGTGCAAAAGCCTCTTATTTTAATATGGTCAGAGGGAATAGGATCACATTAATATTTCAGATATTAAAAAATCAGTATTAAAATAATACCAAAAGACAAGACAGTAAAAATGAGGACCAGGAGGACTGACTGGTCCATGGCAGGAACTTGCCACAAAAAGAGGGGTATTGAAATTAGGACAGAGAATGACATTATGACAATGATAAGTGAATATTATCACTCTGGACATAAACTGGGTGCTGAAATGAAGTAAAGTGATATAAATGATACATTTTCAGTAAATGTGAACTACCATGCTTAAAAGGAAAAAGGTGAGGGAAGAGAGAGGGGGAGGGGAGACAGGCTAGGGAAGGAGAGAAAAACTGGGACATAGGTGGCCGCAATTTTACACAGGGAAGGTATGGCTGTTGGAACACTGTATAACTGAAACGATCATCAATAACATTGTACCTGCATATCTCATAGTGATTCAATACAATTTTTTTAAATTTATTTAAACACCTTAATTACATACATGATTGTGTTTGGGTTTCAGTCATATAAAGAACACCACCCATCACCAGTGCAACATTCCCATCACCAATGTCCCAAGTCTCCCTCCTCCCCACCCGACCCCCGCCTGTACTCTAGACAGGCTCTCCATTTTCCTCATACATTCTCATTCTTAGGACAGTTCAAAATGTAGTTATTTCCCTAACTAAGCTCATCACTCTTTGTGGTGAGCTTCCTGAGGTGAGCTGGAACTTCCAGCTCTTTTCTCTTTTGTGTCTGAAAATTATTATTACAAGGGTGTCTTTCATTTTTCTTAAAACCCATAGATGAGTGAGACCATTCTGCGTTTTTCTCTCTCTCTCTGACTTACTTCACTCAGCATAATAGATTCCGTGTACATCCATGTATAGGAAAATTTCATGACTTCATCTCTCCTGACAGCTGCATAATATTCCATTGTGTATATGTACCACAGTTTCTTTAGCCATTCGTCTGTTGAAGGGCATCTTGGTTGTTTCCAGAGTCTTGCTATGGTAAATAGTGCTGCAATGAATATAGGTGTAAGGAAGGGGTTTTTGTATTGTATTTTTGTGTTCCTAGGGTATATTCCTAGGAGTGGTATAGCTGGATCGTATGGGAGCTCGATTTCTAGTTTTTGGAGGAATCTCCATATCGCTTTCCATAAAGGTTGAACTAGACGGTATTCCCACCAGCAGTGGATAAGACTTCCTTTCTCTCCACATCCCCGCCAACACTGTTTATTCTCATTCCTTGTGATGTGTGCCATTCTCTGGGGTGTGAGGTGGTATCTCATCGTTGTTTTGATTTGCATCTCCCTGATGATTAGTGATGTGGAACATTTTTCATGTGTCTTTTGGCCATGTGAATTTCTTCTTTGTCCAAGTGTCTGTTCATTTCTTCTCCCCATTTTTTGATGGGGTTAGATGTTTTTTTCTTGTAAAGTTCTGTCAGTGCCTTGTATATTTTGGAGATTAGCCCCTTATCTGATGGGTATTGGGTGAATAGTTTCTCCCACTCAGTGGGGGGCTCTTGTATCCTGGGCACTATTTCCTTTGAGGTGCAGAAGCTTCTCAGCTTAATATATTCCCATCTGTTAATCTCTGCTTTCACTTGCTTGGAGAGTGCAGTTTCCTCCTTGAAGATGCCTGTAATGTCCTGGAGTGTTTTGCCTATGTGCTGTTCTATATATCTTATGGTTTTGGGGCTGATATCGAGGTCTTTCATCCATTTGGATTTTACCTTCGTACATGATGTTAGCTGAGGGTCTAAGTTCAATTTTTTGCAAGTGGCTATCCAATTGTGCCAACACCACTTGTTGAAGAGGCTTTCCCTGCTCCATTTAGGATTTCCTGCTCCTTTATCAAAAATCAGGTGGTTGTATGTCTGGGGAACATTTTCTGAGTATTCAAGCCTATTCCACTTATCTGAGGACCTATCCTTATTCCAATACCATGCTGTTTTGATAACTGTTGCTTTGAAGCACAGTTTAAAGTTGGGGAAAGTAATTCCTCCCATATTCTTTTTCCCAATGATTGCTTTAGCTATTCGAGGGTGTTTATTGTTCCAAATGAATTTCAAAAGTGTCTGATCCACTTCTTTGAAGAATGTCATGGGTATCTTTAGAGGGATGGCATTAAATTTGTATAATGCCTTGGGGATTATTGCCATTTTGATGATGTTAATCCTGCCAATCCATGAGCAGGGTATGAGTTTCCATTTCCGTGTGTTCTCTCTTATTTCTTGGAGCAGAGTTTTATAGTTTTCTTTGTATAGGTCCTTCACATATTTAGTCAAGTTGATTCCAAGATATTTGAGTTTGTGTGGCACTATTGTGAATGGGGTTGTTTTCTTAATGTCCATTTCATCCTTATTACTATTGGTGTATAGAAAGGCCATTGATTTTTGTGTGTTAATTTTGTAGCCTGCCACCTTGGTATATGAGTCTATTGTTTCTAGAAGCTTTTTGATAGAGTCTTTAGGGTTTTCTAAGTAGAGTATCATGTCATCTGCAAACAGTGAGAGCTTGACTTCTTCCTTTCCTATCTGGATTCCCTTGATATCCTTTTCTTGCCTAATCGCTATAGCAAGTACTTACAGTGCTATGTTGAATAGGAGTGGTGAGACAGGACAGCCTTGTCTTGTGCCAGAATTTAGAGGGAAGGCTTTTAGTTTTTCTCCATTGAGGATAATATTTGCCACTGGCTTGTGGTAGATGGCCTTCACTATATTGAGAAAGGTTCCCTCCATTCCCATCTTGCTGAGAGTTTTGATCAAGAATGGGTGTTGGACCTTATCAAATGCTTTCTCTGCATCTATTGATATGATCATGTGGTTTTTATTTTTCTTGTTATTGATGTTGTGTATTATGTTGATAGATTTACGGATGTTAAACCAGCCTTGCATTCCTGGGATGAAACCTACTTGATCGTAGTGGATGATCTTTTTAACGAGGCATTGAATCCTATTTGCCAGGATTTTGTTGAGGATCTTTGCATCTGCATTCATCAGCGATATTGGTCTGTAATTTTCTTTTTTGGTAGTGACTCTGTCTGGTTTAGGTATCAAGGTGATGTTGGCTTCATAAAAGCTATTTGGAAGTGTTTCTGTTTGTTCAATTTCATGAAAGAGTCTTGCCAAGATTGGCAGTAGTTCCTCTTGGAAAGTTTGATAGAATTCATTAGTGAATCCATCTGGACCTGGGCTTTTGTATTTCGGCAGACATTTGATTACTGTTTTAATTTCATCAATGGTGATGGGGGTGTTTAGATATGCTACATCCTCTTCCTTCAACCGTGGAAGATTATAAGAGTCCAAGAATTTATCCATTTCTTCCAGGTTCTCATTTTTAGTGGCGTAGTTTTTCAAAGTAGTTTCTGATTACCCTTTGAATCTCTGTCATATCAGTAGTGATCTCTCCTTTTTCATTCCTGATACGAGTTATCAAGTTTCTCTCTCTCTCTCTCTTTCTTTGTTAGGTTTGCCAGTGGTCTATCAATCTTGTTTATTTTTTCAAAGAACAAACTTCTGCTTTCGTTGATCTTTCGGATTGTTTTTTGAGTTTCCACTTTGTTGATTTCTGCTCTCAGCTTTGTTATTTCCTTCTGTCTTCCTATTCTTGGGTCCTTTTGTTGAGCATTTTCTAGTTCTATTAGCTGTGTCATTAAGCTACTCAGGTAAGCTCCTTCTTCCTTCCTGATGTGTGCTTGCAAAGCTATACATTTTCCTCTCAGTACTGCTTTTGCTGTGTCCCATAAGTTCTGATACTTTGTGTCTTGATTGTCATTTGTTTCCAGGAACCTTTTGATTTCCTCCTTGATTTCATCTCGGACCCACTGGTTTTTGAACATGAGGCTGTTTAACTTCCAGGTGTTAAAGTGTTTCTTCTGAGTCCCTTTGGAGTTCACAAATAATTTCAGAGCCTTGTGGTCAGTGAAGGTAGTCTGCAAAATTTCTATCCTCTTGATCTTATGGAGGTATGTTTTATGTGCCAGCATGTAGTCTATCCTGGAGAATGTCCCATGTACATTGGAGAAGAATGTGTATCCAGGTTTCTGGGGATGGAGTGTCCTGTATATATCCACTAGGCCTCTTTCTTCCATTTCTCTCCTCAGGTCTAGTATATTCTTGTTGGGTTTCAGTCTGGTTGACCTATCCAGTGTTGACAAAGCCGTGTTAAGGTCCCCCACAATTATTGTGTTGCTGTTGATATTATTTTTCAGATTTGTCAACAGTTGTATTAAATATTTTGCTGGCCCCTCATTCGGTGCATATATGTTTAGGAGAGTGAATTCTTCCTGCTCTACGTACCCCTTGATTAATATAAAATGTCCGTCTTTGTCCCTTACAACCTTCCTGAGTATAAAGTTTGCATTATCTGATATTAGTATGGCCACACCAGCTTTTTATGGGTGTTGCTTGCTTGGATAATTTTTCTCCAGCCTTTTATTTTGAGTCTATGTTTGTTCTGACTATTCAGGTGCGTTTCTTGTAGGCAGCAGAAGGTTGGATTGAGTTTTTTGATCCATTTAGCCACTCTGTGTCTCTTAACTGGTGCATTTAGTCCATTGATGTTTAGAGAAAGAATTGTCCTGGGATTTAATGCCATCTTTATTTCAAAATTTGGTGTGTCTTTTGGGTAGTCTTGTCTTAGATTAGGTCTTTCAGTTTTTCTCTTAAGACTGGTTTTGTGTCTGTGAAGTTTCTGAGCTGTTTTTTGTCTGTGAAGCCATGTATTCTTCCGTCAAACCGAAAAGTGAGTTTTGCTGGGTATAGTATTCTGGGTGAAGCATTCATTTCATTCAGTCTTGTCACAATATCCCACCACTGCTTTCTGGCATTGAGTGTTTCTGGTGACAGGTCTGCTGTAAATCTCAGGGAAGCTTGCTTGAACGTGATTTCACCTTTTGATCCTTGCTGTTTTCAGAATTCTGTCTCTATCTGTGGGATTTGTCATTGTGACTAGGATGTGTCTTGGGGTGGTTTTTCTGGGGTCTCTTTTGGTTGGTACTCTTCGGGCATGCAGGATTTGATCACATATATTCTTTAGCTCTGGAAGTTTCTCTTTAATGATGTTCTTGACCGTTGATTCTTCCTGGAAATTTTCTTCCTAGGTCTCTGGGACTCCAATGATTCTTAAGTTGTTTCTGTTGATCTTATCATAGACTTCTATTTTCATCTGTTCCCATTCTTTGACTAATTTTTCATTGACTGCTCATTTGCTTTAAGTTTTTTGTCCAATCTCTCCTGCTGTATGGAATTGTTATGTATCTCATCTTCCACAGCACCAAGTCTATTCTCAGCTTCTGATACCCTGTCCCAGAGCTTATCCATTTTGTCATTCACTTCGTTTACTGACTTTTTTAGTCCTGTTAGTTGACATGTTATTTCAGTTTGGAGTTTTGTGATTTCTGTCTTCATATTTTCTTGGTTCTTATTAGTGTTCTGTTCAACTCGATCCATGGTTTCTTGGAGTTCTTTGAGCATCTTCCATATTGCTAGTCTAAAGTCCTTATCTGAGAGGTTGATTAGTTGGTTGGTCATTATCTGGTCCTCAGAATTGTCATGTTCATTCTCTATGTCTGATGCTGGCCTGCGTTGTTTCCCCATTGTCACACTTGTATTGTGGGTTTTTCTACGTGTTGTAGTGGTATTCATTGTCTATATGATGTAGGCAGCACACTCCTCTGGCTCCTCCCTTTCTGGATGGGCTGACTTGCCTCTAAGGGAGGGGAGTCCTCCGTGGATGAAGCCTCACACTGGGTCAAATCTTAGGCCCGAGCATGCAACAGAGAAGACAGTCCGGAGAGAAATGTTTGCTTCTGTGATATAGCGCCGTTCTTAGTGTGATTTTTCCTTCTTGTTGCAATGGAGTTCTTTCCTTAGAAAGAGTGCAGGGCCGCGTAGCGAAGCGGAGCGGCCGTGCTCCGCTCGAGCCTCTTTTTGCCCCACTAGCAAGAGTTTCACGCAAGAGGACAGTAGACAGACATAGACAGGTCACACTCACAGTTTTTCACAGTTGGGCCCCACTGGGCCGGTGTACTTTCGCGGATTTTCACCGCCTGGTGTCACACACAGGGAGCCGGCTTTTGCAAAGCTTAGCCGGTTTTCATGCTCTGTAGTCCCTCCCTGAAAATGGCGTCTCTCAATACAATTTTTAATAAAAAATGAAAGTGTAAAAGCAAATCCACTGATCATAGGGAAAGCCTCCAGTATATCTGGTATATCCAAGATGATCACTCAGTGTTCTCAGAGGGGAAGCACTGGCTACAGCTGCCCTAGAGAGAGTGATCTTCCAGAAGAAGGTCAATATGAGCTGAACCTTGTGAATATTTCTCATCATTGCAAAAAAAGAGTAGCCTCAAAGAAAAGAGATATTGCCTTCAGGAATAACCTAGATTCAAAAGATGATCCCTACAAGTTTCAGAGGAAAACAGATAATAGATGAAGATCAGGGATCCAATCATAACCCAGACCACCCATATAGCCTCAATTTTTCCCAATGCATCTTTTAACACACACACACACACACACACACACACACACACACACACATTTTTTTGTTTTCTATTTCAAGCTTCTTTTATTTATCCCTGAGTAGACCCTAAGGTAGATACATTCATTTACTGTCCAGCATTAACTCACTTTCCAGCAACAGTTGTGAATTTATAGTTAGCACACACTTCTTGCCAATTCAAAGTCACCAAGACCTAATCATCTTAATTTCCCGAGGGATCAAAATATCAAAGTATAATAAAATCATTGCTAAACATAAAACTGGCTCTCTCTCTCTCTCTTAACCAACATGAATCTCATATGCTTCAAAGTTATTTCCAGAAGAAACTCATAACAGACATATAAAGAAATGGACAAAGATCTTACACTATATTGCTCCTATAAGCAAAACGTCAGCGTTTATAGTCCACTACAGAAGGCATCATTTATCCAGTCAAGAATCGGCCACAAGATATACAATACATACACATAAATACATATAAAGTCTTAAAATTTGGTGTCTTGGGAGGGGAAACACTGCCTGCACCTTGGGTCCTTTAATATTTTTTAAAGATAGCTCATGTGATTGCTGTCCTCACTTCTGGGAGCATATGTCTGGACAGGTGAAAGGGGAGAACAATCCTGTAATTATTTTTTTCTAATACTATCTTTATTTAAGCACCATGTTTACAAACATGTTTGTAGTTGGGTTTCAGTCATAAAAAGTATACTTCCCTTCACCAATCCAACTTTCTTGCTACCAATGCTCCCCATCTTCCTCCTGTTTTTAAGATAGACATTCTATTTATCTCACTCAGTAACACTGTCATGATAGTTAGTGTAGTTATTTCTTAAACTGAACTCACCACTCTTTGTGGTAAGCTTTGTATTGTGGACTGGTCCTTCCAGCCCTTATCTCTATTGTCTCTGGGTATTATTAACATACTGTCTTTTATTTTTTTTAAATCTCACTGGTAAGTGAGACTATTCTGTGTCTATCTCTCTTCCTCTCACTAATTTCACTCAGCATAACAGTTCTGTAATTATTAAACACGAATTAACAATTTTTTAAGTTGGCCTACTTGCAGAGAGCTCCCAGACTCTGTGGGGGCCTGCACTAGCTGCATTCTCCCTACTCCTGAAAAGGTAGATGTGGATGCAAAAATGCTCCTCGTGGGTCTGATTTTGACCTTTTAATTAAATTTTTAATAATTTTTTCCTACTGCAAAAAAAAAAAAAGACCAGTATGTAGCTTGTTGGCTTTCTTCATCTAGATTAGTTCAAGTTTTTCCATTTCTTGCAACTATGAGGAATCTGGTCATTTCCATGATGAATTATTTCTCTGACCAATCCTCTAATGCATAGACAGTCTGTCCTATGCTATTCCCAAAGAAATCCTGTCATATACTATCTCCAGAGAGTCAGTGCAATTACTTCTACATAATAAATTCTATCTGTATCTAGGATTTTCCTGAGCTGCTGAATGAGAAGAAGCAAGATGATATATGGTAGCAGTAATTCAAGAAAATGAGGAGAAAACTAAAAAAGATAGAGCCAGTCATCTGAAATAAGAGGAAAAGATTAAAACTTCAAAGGTTGTTGCATAACTATGACAGATTTTTCAATACATCTTCTGAGGTCAATGGGGCACACTCAACCACACTGAACTACAGCACTTGGATTGTTACTATATATAAACAACTGTCACCAATGTGACTTGAGGTCCTCTATGACTAACTGAATTAAATGGATAGCATTTGGATAGTACTTCCATATTCTTTAACATTTTTATTGAGGTAACATAATTTATAGTACAATTAATATTCTTGCAATGAATACATTGTTCCGATACCACATCCATCATCAGAGATTTCCTTTACCTCTTCCACCAGTGTCCCAAGGGCCTATCCCATTCACCTTCCCCTCAGATAATCTCAGTTCTGTAGAAAAAACTCTCCAGTTTGATACCTTTGGCCACTTCTTGTTCTTTTACAGTGTTCTTTATGTCCCACACATAAAATAGGTCTTTTCAATGTGGAGAGGTAATACCTACACAAAAAAATGAACCAAACTAAACTCCTGATTTCCTTAAAATTGTAAATAAATTGACAGAAAAAGTTTCAAAAATGCATATTTATATTTTTTTCAAGTATATACGTTTTAAAACATTAATAACATAAATAAGTCTGTGTTAACATATTTTAAAATAGACACAAAATATATAAATCTACAGTACACAATTTAGTAAAATTGAAAAAAGAATTAACAGCTTAAGGGAGAACTTAACAGATCTATAAAGTCTGAAACTTTTTTATCCTAAAAAGTAACATTGGATTTAAACAACTATAGATATAACCAGAGGAATAGTACAATTGGTAGGTAGGGCTTAAGTCTTGCATGTGACCAACCCAGGTTTGGTCTTCAGAACCAGGTGGTCTTCCAGGCCTACTAGAAGTGATCCTAGATTCAGTGCCAGAGGTTCTGAACTCCAGATACTGAGAGAGAGAGAGAGAGAGACAGAGACAGAGACAGAGACAGAGACAGAGAGACAGAGAGAGACAGAGAGAGACAGAGAGAGACAGAGACAGAGACAGAGAGACAGAGACAGAGAGAGACAGAGAGAGTGTGTGTTGTAAAAAAAACTCATCAAAAGAGACATTGAAGGGGCCGGAGAGATAGCATGGAGATAGGGCGTTTGCCTTGCATGCAGAAGGACAGTGGTTTGAATCCGGCATCCCTCAGGAGTGACCCCTGAGCACTGCTGGGTGTGACCCAAAAACAAACAAGAGAGAGAGAGAGAGAGAGAGAGAGAGAGAGAGAGAGAGATATTGAAAAGACATTTAATATAAATGAAACATTAATCATTGTTAAAAAGGGTATAAAACCCTTAGGAAACTAAGAACATATACTACTTTCATAATTTCAGAAGAAAGTCATAAACACCAAGAATGAATGCAAAGTATAGAGAAGTTTATATCATCTTTTAAAGATGCTCCTTAATTGCAAAACTGGTTTCAAGGCTATAAATTTTTTAAGCTGCTGTATGTCCATAAAGCTTTGTATTATTCCTTCAAATGTGAATGACAATATAGCTGTATATGTTATCCTTCATTTAATTGAGTTATATATATCATAAAATTGAGTTATATATATATATAATATCCCACCTTTCTCTTCTGGCTAATAATTTAATCTGCAATATCTTCTCGAAATCTTATGGAAGCTTCTTGATAAGTTGCCTTTTTTGATCATACAGCTTTCAATACTCTTGTCTCTGTATTTGACTTCTGTAATTCTGATTATTGTGCATTTTGGAGATTTTATATTTGATCCTATTTTTGCTGGAACCCTATGTGACTCTTGGATCTGGGTGCCAGCACTCTTTAATTCTAGGAAATTCTTATCTATAATTTTTATCTACTGGTTCTTCAAGTTTGCCTTCTTGTTTCTCAGGGACTTGGATGATTTTTTTTAAATGCAGTTGACCCCTGCTTTATCCCCAGCATCATAATTATTCCCTAAAGTACCTTCAGGAGTGACCCCTGAACACAGAGGCTGGTGTGGCCTAAACACACATACATACACACACAAAATTATCAAATTGATTCCAACAATACAGAAAGAAATAACATATAAGGGTCTAGTGGGTTTAGCACAGGAAAGTGTGGTTGTTTGCAATTCAGTAATAACCATTAAAACTGTGCAGATAAATCCTCACAACCCAATCTTGAGGGGGTTTGGGATGTGGGTCTGGAAACAAGGTTAATGCAGAAAATAATCCACACCAAGCTGGAGAGATGAAACCGGTCCAGAAATCTTTCCACCATGAGCCAACTTGGATGATTTTTTAAAGTTAAACACCATGATTACAAACTTGTTCATGACTGAGTTACAGTCTCACAATGTACTCCCTCTTCACCCGTTATCATTTCTCACCACCAATGTCTCCAGATTCCCTCACACACTCCCTATCGCCTGCCTCTAGGGCAAGCTTTTTGATCCTCTCTCTCTCCTTATCTATCTTCTCTCCTTTATTTCCTTTTTAAAAACTATTTTTGCATTATTGTTAATGAAGGGATATCATGTATATCACTTTATCTTCCTCCAACACCTAGTCATTGTCCCAAGTATTCAGTTCCAATTATCATTGTCATAACAGTTCCTTCTCTGCCCTAACTGCACTGCTCCACTATTTGTGGCAAGCTTCCCACCATTTACTGGTCCTCCTGGCTCTCCTCTCTAGATATTACACTATTTTTTATTTTTCTTATATACCATAAATGAGTGAGATCATTCTATGTCTCTTTACCTCTGACTCATTTCACTCAGCATAATACTCTCTATCTCTATCCATTTATAAAACAGTTCATGACTTCCTAACAGCTTTGTATAGTTTTTTTCCTAGTATTTTTCCTAACAGCTGTATAGTATTCCATTGTGTAGAAGTACTATAGTTTCTTTAGTCACTCATCTGCTCTCAGGGCCCAATTTGCCAGGCCTGGTCCTGAAGAACAGTCTGGCATGAGGGGAATCTCAGTCCCCTGGACTAAGTGGTCAGCCCCGGGGGCCTATAGCTAGCTGTCCTGCCCAGAGCCCCCAACATACCAGCTGAAGAGAAACAGAAGAACTGGCATGTGGAATCTTCTGGGTGCAGCCCCTGCCTCTGTAGTTTGTGTATGCATAGGGGAGGAATTTTTCTCCCCCACCCTCCCCCCAGGGCCCGATTTACCAGGCGTGGCCCTGAAGACCAGTCTGGCGTGGGGGGATCTCAGTCCCCTGGACTAAGTGGTCAGCCCAGGGGGCCTATGGCTAGCTGTCCTGCCCAGAGCCCCAACATACCAGCTGAAAAGAAGCAGAAGAACTGGCATGTGGAGTCTTCTGGGTGCCGGGATTGTGTTTTTAATACATTTTTTCTCTTTCATTATTTGTGCATAGAAAAGCCATGGATTTTTGTGTATTAATTTGTAAATTGCCAGTTTACTGTATAATTCTGTTGTTTAAAGCTTGACTTCTTGACTTCTTTTCAGGATGCCCTTGATATAGTTTCCTTTCCTACTTGCTATGGCAAATACTTCCAGAACTATATTAAATAGTAGGCGTGAGGGGGGAAGCCTTGTCTTGTGCCATATTTTAGATAAAAGGCTTTTAGTTTTCCCCCCCATTGAGTATAATGCTTGCCAGGAGCTTATGGTAAGTGGATCTGACATATTAAGTTTCTTTAAGAGTTTTTTTATCATAAACAGGTGCTAGAAATTGTCAGATGCTTTCTCTGTATTTATTAATATGGATCCTATGATTTTTTCTTTCATTGAAGTGATATAATATATTGATTGACTTGGTGATGATTCTACTTGGTGATGTTGTATAACCTTCTTTATGAATTATTGGATTATATTTGCTAATGCAGGTATTTTGTTGAGGATCTTTGCATCTGTGTTCATCAAAATATCAGCCTGAAATTTTCTTTTCTTGTGGTTTCTCTGTCTGCTTTTGGTATCAAGGTGATATTGCCTTCACAGAAACTATTTGGGAGTGTTTCTATTTCTTCAACTTCCTGGAACAGCTTGAAAATGACTGGCAATAGGCCCTCTTTAAAGGTGCAAAAGATTTCACTAGCGAATACATCATGGCATAGGCTTCTCTTTTTTGGGAAACCTTTTGATTACCATTTTCATTTCCTCAATCATGACAGTCTGTTCAGGTATTACATGTCATCCTGATTCAGCCTTGTGAGATTGTATGAGTCAAAATTTCATCCATTTCTTTCAAGTCTCTTGTGGCATAAAGATTCTCTAAGTAATCACTGATTGCCCTTTGTATTTCTGTAATATTTGCAATTATATGCCCCTTTTCATTGCAAATTCTATTTATTAAGTTTCTTTTTCTCCCTTTCTTTATTAGTGTTGCTAATCATTTATCGATCTTGCTTATTTCTTCAAAGAACCAATTCTTACTTTCATTGATATTCTTATTTTCTAGATCCATTTCATTAATTTCTACTCTAAGTTTTCTTATTTCCTTCTACTTACCTACATTTGTCTTTTTTTGCTGCTTATTTTCAAATTTCTTAATCTGTGCCATTAAGTTTTTTATGTCTTTTCTTCCTTCCTAATGAATGCTTGCAATGCTATACATTTTTCTCTTAATACTGCTTTTGTGGTGTTCCATGAGTTCTGATAATTGTGCTTTCATTCTCATTTGTTCTTAAGAATCTTTTAAAATCCTATTTGATTTTGTCTGTGACCCACTGGTTATTCAGTAGTGAGTTGTTTAATTTTGAGATGTTACAGTTATTTCTTTGTTTCGATTTGTAATCCACTTCTATTTTGAGAGCGTCATGATCTGAGATGATAGCTGATACAATTTCTATCCTCTTGATTTAATAGACTTATGGTTTATGACCCAGCATGTGTTCTATATTAGAGAATGTGCCATGTACATTGGAGAAGAATGTATAGTCAGTCATCTTTCTGGGAATGGAAATCCCTATATTGCCTACTAAGCCACTCATCCTTTTCTTCCTTCAAAGCCAATATATCCTTGTTAAGCTTTAGCCTGATTAATCTATCAAGATGTGACCCTATATATGCCTACTAAGCCACTCTTCCTTTTCTTCCTTCAAAGTAAGTATATCCTTGTTAAGCTTTAGCCTGGTTGATCTATCAAGAGGTGACAGGACAGTGTTAAATTCTCCCACAACTATTGTGTTGCTATTGATATCTTTCTTCAAGTCTATTAGCAGTTATTTTAAGTATTTTCCTGGCCCCACATTCGGTGCATATCTGTTTGTGAGTGTAATTTCTTCTTTATGTACATATACATTAAGAAATGACCCTCTGTCTTTAATAGCCTTTTTATGTCTCAAGTCTATGTTGTCTGCTATTAGTAACGACCCTCCAGCCTTTTTATGTAAATTGTTTGCTTGAAGAATTGTCTTCCAACCTTTGACTTTGAGTCTGTGTTTGCTTGGAATATTCAAATGTGTTTCTTGTAGGCAGCAAAATATTGGATTCCATTTTCTGGTCCATTTGGCCATTCTTTGTTTCTTAACTGGTGGATTTAGTCCAATAATGTTGAGAGAGATCATTGTCATGTAATTTTATGCTATCTTTTTGTAAAAGTTCTGTGTGTTTGTGAGGCCTTTATGCCTTAAAGTATACCCTTCAGTTGTTCTTTTTAAAGCTTGCCTTGAGTTTGTAAATTTCCTGAACTGTTGTTTACCAGTGAAGCAAACCCTAAATGGAAGTCTGATTTGGTGACACATTCTTGGTAAGGCATTCGTTTCATTGAGATTTTTCACTATATTTCACCACTGCCTTCAGGCCTGGAGAGCTGCTTATAAATATTAAGTATGCTTCTTTGTATGTTTTATCCTTTTTTGATCTTTCTGTTTTTAGTATTATATCCATATCTGATGTTTTCATCAGTGTGTCTAGGATGTGCCTTTGGAGTGTTTCTACTTGGGTCTCTTTTAGCTGATACTCTTCAGGCATCTAGGATGTGAGTAAAAACATACTTCTGTTCTGGGAACTTTTCGGCAATGATGCTTTTGACCATTGGCTTCTCCATTGTAGTTTCCTTCCTGCCTCTCTGGGATGCCAATCATTCTTAGTTTTTTCCTGTTAAATTAAATGTTTATTAAACATTAAGGTTTAATGTTGTCTGTGCATTATTTGGAGAATTATTACCATCTTCTGATCATTTGTTTTAAGACTTTTTTCCAATTTCTTTTGTTGTATGGAGGTGTTATGTAATCCATCTTCCATCTAACTGATTCTGTCCTCCGCAGCTGTTACTCTGCTGGTGAGGCTTTCAATTGAGTTTTTTATTTCACTTAGCATGTTTTTCTAACCTGTTATTTCAGTTTGAAGTATTCTCATCTCTACATTCATATATTCTTAAGTTTTATTTGCTGTTCATTCATTTCATTCCATGGTTTCCTTGAGTTCTTTGAACATCCTCTACCTTTTCTCTCTAAAGTCTTTATCAGAAAAGTTATATAGGTGGCTGATGTAGGTTGAGTCTTCAGAACTACCATCTCCATTCCCTATGTGTGCTGGAGTTCTGTGTTGTTTTCCCACTGGTGTGGTGGTTTTTTATGTGTTATGGGGTTCCTTGTGTAGAAGCAATGTGAGGCCATAAAGCAAATTGGCCTCATTGCCCTAGTTGGCCCTCTCACAGCCATGCTGTTGTGGGACCCACATGTTGGGATTAGCCTTAGTTTACTCTCTCAGTGCTGATGTCTGGTATCCTTTGGACCGATGGGTCTGGGAAACTCAGCAGTTCAGAGTCTTGATGCTCATAGTCTGGCCTTAGGAGTAAGTATCTCTCCCAGACAGTCTCCTAGCAATGGTAGATTTGTCTCTTTAGCAGTCTAGAAACACCACTACTTTTATGGTTTAATCAGAGCCCTCCAGTTGCAGCCTGGCTCCTGCTCTTTCCCTCTGTGCTAATATCCAATATCTGAGCTCAGCCACACAACTTAGTCTGTGCCACATTTCATAATTTTCAGCCCTGCTGCTTCTTTCCACAGTTCACAGCTCTGCTGAAGGACCTATTCCAAGCAACACTCAACATGTCTCTGAGAACACAGGGTCACACTTGCTGTTTCTAGCTCAGTCTCTGTTCCTCCACCATTTTTTGTTTGTTTGCTTTTCTTTTTCTTTTTCGATTGCACCCAGTGGCCCTCAATAGTTACTCCTGCTTCTGTGCTCAGAAATTGCTCTTGGCAGGCTCAGGAGATCATATAGGATGCCAGGATTCGAACCAGGGTTCATCCTGTGTTGGCCATGTGCAAGGCAAATGCCTTACCACTGTGCTATTGCTCCAGCCCCTGGTTTTTGTTTTTTTTTTTTTTCCAGTTTTTTTTTATCTCCAGTGATATTCCATCTAGTTATCTGCCTTTGCTTCTTTGCCATTACTTGGGTCAGAATTTTAGAGAATTTCACGTTCAGGTCACTCAGCACACATAGCTCTAGGTGTCTTCAGGCTCCTCAGTTCTGCTACTCGACTGCTGCTGCTGTCTCTGCCATTTTCTCGAGCTGTATTTTAATGATTTTTATATTTTTCTTCTTAATTTTATTCCACAGTTCTCATGTTTCTTTACAGACTTTTTTTCTATCTTCTGTCATTTTCTAGAGATTTTCTGCCTCTCTTCTTGGAAATTTTCAACCTTTTTCTTAGGTGGGGTTATTCTTTTGCCCAGACCTTCTATGCTTTACTAACATTTTGTGCCATTATTTCTTTGATCTTACATGGTGTCACTGAAGTCATTCTCCAAGAGTTCACAAAAGGGTCTGGTAATGTACTATTATTTTCATTCATTGAACTTAGTGGACTTCTGTGCAACTTCCTCAATGTGTTTCAGGCCAAGACACCATGAGTAGGTTGTATATGCCCATGAACCACATATTTGTCCAGATTAACAAGGACAAAGCATCCTATAATCACAACACTAATGTGAAGAAGTTGTGATCATAAAGGGTTGAATATCAAGGCCTTCAAAAACTACCAGTGATAAATTATTCACTTCTGAGTAACTGAAGGAAAAATGACTCCATGAGGTCAACTTCGGGATATTTCAGGATCAAAACATAGCTGCTCCTGATGCTGTTACACCTTAACCTCATGGATACAAAATTCCTGAAGACAAATTAACCCCTCCATTTACTTTGACCACTAAGATGTTTTAAACTTAAAATGTGGGAAAAGCATAAACCCCTTGGCTGAGGGATTAGGGGTATCACCTGCCCAGAAACACAAAAGCAGAGGAAAACAGCCACTTCACTTTGCACAGCATGTAGGAAAAAAAAAACACTATAAATGACACTGAAAAGAATTGCCGAACACCACCATGCTTAAAGAATGAAGATGATGGATCTGAAAACCCAAGAAATACCACTTATATAGCCTCTCTGTGAAAGACTTTAGAAAGAAAATTTGTAGTATGCTCAAAGAACTAAAAAAATTCATGGAATGAACCAAACAAATCACAAATAAGAATCAAGATGACATGAAAGTAGAAATAAGAAAACTCCAAACCCCCAAATAAGGGATAAAAATTTGGTAGACAAAATATGTCACTGAAAAGCCTCACCACCAGAATAACAGCTGCTGAATACAGAATTAGTAATTTGGAAGAAGAGATGCATAACAACTCCATATAATTGAAGAGGCAGAAAATAAGCTTTTAAACAGACCAGGCAATGGAAAAAATTCTCAAAGAATGTGAACAGATAAAAATAAGTCTGTGATAAACTCAACAGAAACAACCTAAGATTCATTGGCGCCCAAATAAGTTCTTATCTAATAGAGATAAAAACTCAAATTTTATATTGCAGTGGGGCCTTATACCCTGAACACTTGTCATAGTGACTTGGCTTGGGGTTCAGAAGATCGTACATTGACCATTCACCCCTGAGCCTTGAATCCCACATATGGAAACAGCACTGTTTTCTACACCAGCATCAAGAATCAGACATCTACCAGGGAAGGCCCTACTGCTCCCTGGAATCGATGTACTCCAGAGTGGGTTCATATGACATCCTGACAACTTGGTAACAGCAACAACCTTGCTTCTCTGATTTGTCACCTAAGGGTGAGATGAAAACAGAAAAATCTCTGCATCACCCTGACTTCAACATAGGATCTATGCAGAAACCAGGATCTTTAACTACAGAAACCTGACAGCAACAACTGTGATTGTGAAGAGTTTTTTTCTGAAAACACAGAGAAAGACTGTGGGGTTAGACAACTTAGTATGTCTGGAGCCTGTAGTTGGTCTTACTTCATGGGTAAAGTCTCACTGTTTTTCAGGCCAAAATTTTTTCTTTCTCTTTTCCCCATATTTTGCTGTGCCTATGCAAAAAAAAACAACTGTCATAACACACACATATACACACCTTTTTATTGTATTTTTATCTATTATCTTTTAAAAAAAAAGCGCTTACTAAACCTTCTGCTATTGTATTTTTGTATTTTGATTTTATTGGAGATATAATAATTTTGACAAATATACTTGCTACTGAACTTTTTCTTCTTTATTCTTCTATTTTAGTTTTTAGTTTTTGTTTTCATTTTCTTTCTATTTTTTTTGATAATTTTGCATTCCCTTATCTTGGAAGAAATGTATTGTGATAGGTTGTGTCAACTATGTGATGCCTTTTCTTTAAATTAAAAGAAAATAATCATTGGAATCCAGAGGCCCAGGAAGAAAACCTACATGAAAAAACAATAGTCAAGGACATCATTGCAGAAAAACTCCCAAAGCAACCTAATACTACATGCCCGAAGAATACAGGCTAAAAGAAATTCAAAGAAAAACACCCCAAGGCACATCCTAGTCACAATGACAAATACCAAAGATAGGGATGGAATAATTAAGGCACCAATACCAAAAGAAAAATTGTGTACAAAGGAGCATTCTTATTGTTTACAGCAGATTTGTCAAAAGCAAGCCTCAAGGTCTGAAAGAAATGGTAGGATACAGTGACAAAACTCAACAAAATAAATTCTTCACCAAGAGTACTTCACCCAGTGGTAGGTTAACCAGGCTAAAATACAAAACAATATATTAGCTGTAATGAAAGAAATGGAAGAGAATGATAATTAGATATATAGATATGTATATGCTTCTCCATCACCAGAAAACTGCATACACATTCTTCTTCAATGTATATGAGTCATTCAGAATAGAGCACATAAAAATATCTTCATAAAATCAAGAGGTTATAAATTGTACAAACTACCTTTTCAGATCATACTGAACTGAAATTAGAAGTGAATTTTAAACAGGCACAGAGGAAAAACTTAAACACCTGAAAATCATACAGCTCACTACTAAACAACCAGTGGCTCAAAGATAAAATTAAAGAGGAAGTCAAAATATTTCTGGGAACAAATAAGAAAAAGACACAAATTATCAGAATTTGTGGGACACAGCAAAAGCATCACTAAGAGGAAACTTTATAGCTTTCATGCATTCCTCAGGAAGGAAGAAGAGGCCTACAAAAATAATTTAATGCAGAGCTTAAAAATTTGGCAAAAGAACAACAAAATGAAACACAAATAGGCAGACAGAAGGAAATAATAAAGCTTAGAGCAGAAATTAATAAAATGTAAATCCAAAAAACAATCTGAAAGATTAATTAAAGTAAGAGTTGGTTCTTTGAAAAGGTAAACAAGATTAAAAAAACGTTAAGCAAACTCACAAAGAAAGGAGAGATAGAAACTTAATAAACCTAATTACAAATAAAAAGGGAGAGATTACTACATATATTACAAAAATTAAAAAGGTAATCAGAGATTACTTTGAGAAAATATGCAACAAAGCATGAAAGCCTGGTAGAAATGAATAAATTCTTGAACTCCTATAATCTTCAACGGTTAAACCAAGATGATAAAACCATATCTGAACAGACCTATCACTATTGAGGGAATCAAAATGCTTATCTGAAGTTTTCCCAAAAACAAAAGCCCATGCCTTGATTGATTCACTAGCAAATTCTTTCAAACCTTTCAAGATGATCTACTGAATACTTTTCAGATTCTTTTGGGAAATTGAAGATACAGGAATATTCCCAAACAAGTTTTATAAAACCAGCTAGTTTTGGTATTGCCCTGACACCAAAAGCAGACAGAGATGCCACAAAAATATGAACTACATAACAATATCCTTGATGATCTTAGATTCAAAGATCAATAAAATCCTAGCAAACAGGATCCTACAATCTCAAGAAAGACTTACACCATGACCAAGTAGTATTCATATGAGAATTGCAAGGATGGTTTACATATGCAATTTAATCAATGTAATATACCATATCAACAAAAGGAAAAATTAAAACCATGTAATCATATCAATTGATGAAAAGAAAGCTTTTGATAAGGTCCAAACCCATTCATGATAAAAAAAAAAAACTATCAACAAATTGGAAATGAAAGGAACTTTTCTCAATATAGTCATGGCCATTTACAACAAGTCCCTGAAAAATATTATACCAAATGGAGAAAAACTGAATGTCTTTCCACAAAAATCTGGCACAAGACAAAGCTGCATCCTCTCATCACTTTAGTCACAAAGTATTGGAAGTACTTGCCATAAAAATTAAACAAAAAATAAGATATGGGATGAAGAAAAATATATCAAGGACATCCAGATAAAAAAGGAAAAAGTCAAGCTCTCACTGCAGATGACATGATACTATATTAAGAAAACACTAAAGACTCTACCAAATAGTGTATAGAAACAATAGATTTATATATCAAAGTGGCAGGCTACAAAGTTAACAAATATCAATGGCCTTATATACAAATAAAAATAGAGATATAGATATTAAATGAACAATGCCATGTACAATAGTAACCAAAAACTCAAATACCTTGGTGCCAAATTAGCTAAAAAAGTGAAGGATCTATACAAAGAAAACTATAAAAACTGCTTCAAGAAATGAAAGAAGACACAAGGAAATGGAGGCAATTACCCTGTTCATGAATTGGGAAGATCTATATAATTAAACGGGCAATACTCCCCAAGCATTGTACAGATTTAATGCAATCCTTCTAAGAATATTCATAACATTCTTCAAAGAAATGGACCAAACACTCCTGAAATTCATTTGGTGGAAGAACGAATACCCACGAACTGCTAAAGCAATCCTTAGAAAAAAAGATGAGAGTCATCATTTTCCCTAACTTTAAATTGTATTACAAAGTAATAGTTATTAAAAACATCATGACATTGGTATAGATACCATTCCTTAGGTAAATGAATTTGACTTGAGTATTCAGAAAATGAACAAGACATACAATCAGTTAATTTTTTATAAAGGGGCAAAAATGCAAAATGGAGCAAGGAAATTCTCTTCAACAAGTGGTGTTGGGACATGTAGTCATGCAAAAAAGCAAACTCAGACCTCCTCTATCACCATGTGAAAAGGTCAAATTGAAGTGGATTAAATGGATTAAAGTTCTTGATATGATACCTGAAACCATACATCTTCAATGAGGAAACACCACTGTCCAAACAAGTGAAAGCAGAGATAAATAAATGGGACTACATTAAATTGAGAAGCATTGCACCTCAAAGGAAACAGTGAATAGAATACAAATGTCATCCATAAAATGAGAGAAACTGTTCACTCAAAGCCCATCTGATAAGGAATAATATCCAATATATACAAGGTACTAACAGAACTTAACAAGAAAAATTTAACCCCATCAAAATATGGGGAAAAGAAATAAATACACTTCCTCAAAGAAGAAGTGCAGATGGCTAAAAGGGACATGAAAAATGCTGCACATTACTAATCATCAGGAAGATGCAAATCAAAACAACAAAAAGTTACCGTCTCACTCCACAGAGATTGGCACATGTCAAAAAGAACAAGAACAGCAAATACTGTTAGGAATGTGGGGAGAAAGGAACTCTCATTCACTGCTGGTTGGAATGCCAACTAGTCCAGCCTTTCTGGAAGACAATATAGTTTTTCTTCAAATAGCTGGAAATTGAGCTTCCATATAATCCAGGAATATCACTTCTAAGGATATATTCTTGGAGCACAAAATAAAAATGCTCTCTGGGCACATGAAAAAATGCTCCACATTACTAATCATCATGTAGATGCAAATCTAAAACAACAACGAGGTATCATCTCATACCACAGAGACTGACACACATCACACACACACACACACACACACACACACACACACACACACACACACACACACACACACGAATAATCAGTGTTGGCAGGGATGTGGGGAAAAAGAAACTCTTATTCTCTCCTGCTGGGAATGCCATCTAGTCCAGTCTTTATGGACAACAATATGGAGAGTTCTAAAAAAAACCCTGAAAATTGAGCTCCCATATGATCTAGCAATACCACTTCTAGGGGTATACCCTAGAAACACAAAAACACAACACAAAAAATACCTTCTGTACACGTATATTCCTTGCAGTGTTATTTACAATAGCTAGATTCTGGGAACAATGCTTGACAAAGGAGAGTGGCTAAAGAAAATGAAGTCATAAAATTTTCCTATACATAGATTGATATGAAAACTATTATGCTGAGTGAAATAAATCAGAGGGAGAGAGACAGACACAGAATAGTCTCACTCATCTATAGGATTTAAGAAAAATAAAAGACAGTATGTTAAAAACACCCAGAGACAATGGAGATGAGGACTGGAAGGGCTGGCCCACAATATGAAACTTAACCACAAAGAGTGATGAGTGCAGTTAGAAAAATTACTACACTAACAACTATCCTGACAATGTTAATGAGTGAGAGAACTAGAATGCCTGACTCTAATACAGGCAGAGAAGAGAGGAGATGGGGGACATTGGGAGAAGAGGGAGATGGGGCACATTGGTGGTAGGAATGTTGCACTGGTGAAGGGATTGTTTTTTTATGATTGAATCCCAACTACAATCATGTTTATAATCATGGTTTTTAAAGATATTATTAAAAATAATAATAAAAATAAAAACATACAAAAGACTGAAGGTACAAGAATGAAAATTGTTGAGAGTTTTTTCTTACTTTCCTATAGGAGGCAGCCAAGAAAGGCCCTAGCTTATATGATCTCTTATAATGACTCAAAGGAGACATTGTAAAAGGTCGCAGCTTTGCTCCCTGTTTGGTTTCCTGCTTTCCAGTGTGAGGCAAGTGAGAAAGGTCCCAGTGAACATCATCTCTTCAGGGCTCATCACAAGGTAAGCTGTCTCTACCTGCAAAAGGCTGGAGCCTGATTCCTGCCTACCATGTGCCTGGGCTGAAAGGAAACATTATAAAAATCTGCTGATTGCTCCCTATTTGGTTTCCTGCTTTCCTGTGTGAGGCAGGTGAGAAAGGCCCCAGTGAACATAATCCCTTCAGGGATCATCACAGGGTAGGCTGTCTCTGGCCACAAAAGGGTGGAGCCTGATTACTTCTATGTGTCTGGGCTCAAAGGAGACATTATAAAAGGCTGCTGCTTTGCTCCCTCCTTGGTTTCCTGCTTTCCTGCATGAGGCAGCTGATAAAGGTCCAACCAAATATATTAACTTCAGGCTCATCACAAGGTAGGCTGTCTCCATCCACTATGAGTAGAGCCAGAGGATATCACCCTTTCTTCTTTGCTTCAGAGACGCACACATCTTTTAGCCCATGAACTCAACCACAATACTGCCACATCATGCAACATAGACATCTCCATTTTAGGGAAAGCACACCTCCATATGTATCTATTATGATTTTCCTGGAGCAGTGAGCTGTATTCCCCCAAGAAATATTTTAGTCAGCAGGCCTGTTAATGGACGTTAATTATATCCCCTACATAGATTACTGGCAATATTTATGAAATTCATGACATGATAGTGACATTACAATTTCTTATTATTTGGCACATTCTCTCCTTTGTAAAAACTACAGGCCAAAATAAGGCCTCAGTTAATGACTCTGCTCAGAGATATTTTCAGTACCAAAAGTTCAGTTTCCCTTCTGGCAAAATAAATCTGCATTTCTATAGCAAAGTGGTCATCTAAAATGCAAAGCCCCTTCTCCTTATGTTATGTCCTCTCTTTAGCTCGGAATTCTTTTCACTGTATTGGCTAGTTTTTGATATGTATATTTTAGGGTCTGCTGTCATTGTGTCCCTTCTTCTAAGACTCCCGCCTTTTGTCAGCACGGAAATGCCTTTCATACATGTGACTGGGTTGAGGGTATATATATTACCAACATGAAAGAGTAAAACTGTCTCACGTTTATTGAAGATGCGGGTCCCCATACAACTTATTTTGTGTGGTTTCATTATTTCATATTTTGCCGCCCATGCAACCCACTCTCCCTGAAGTGAATTCATTGAAATCCCACTGGTGTTGTATAACTTAAGTCGCCTGCAGAATAATACGTACTAAAAACAAAAAACCGCACTACAAGCATGCCAGTGGGAAATAATGCAGGAAAACACCATGCATAAGAATGAAGATAGAATCTCTGATAACCTGAAAAGTACCAACCACCTAGTTAGCCTCTCAGATGAAGAGTTTAGAGAAGAAATATGGAGGATGTTCATAGAACTCAAAGCATCGATAGAGCTGAACAGACCACAAAGATAGAAATCAGAAAACTCTAAACTGAAATAACAGTACTGAAAAACTCAGTAGATTAAATGAAAACCTCAATGGAAGGCCTCTCCAATAGAGTAACAGCATCTGAGGACAGAATTAGTGAGCTGGAAGATGAGATGCATAACAACTTTATACAGAAGAGATTGGAAAAGAACCTTAAAGCAAATGATCAGACAATGGAAAAAATACTCACAGATTGTGAACAGATGAAAATAGTAGTGTTCAATACATTCAACAGAATCAACATAAGAATCATTGGAGAAGTGTTCTATAAATTCAACAGAAACAACATAAGAATCATTGGAGAAGTGATCTATAAATTCAACAGTATCAACATAAGAATCATTGGCGTTCCAGAGACCCAGGAAGAAAATCCCAGGAAGAGTCAACAGTCAAGGACATCATTACAGAGAAACTCCCAAAGCTAAAGACTACATGCAACCAAATCCTGCATGCCCAAAGGTATCAGCTTAAAGAGACCTGAAGAAAAGCACCCCAAGACACATCCTAGTCATAATGATGAATACCACAGATAGGGATAGAATACTGAAAGCAGCAAGTTCAAAAAGAAAAATTACATCCAAAGGAGCATCCTTACAATTTACAGCAGATCTGTCACAAGAAACCCTCAAGGCCAGGGGCAGTGTTGGAATATAGTGACAAAACTCAATGAATGAATGAATGCTTTGCCTAGAATACTGCACCTAGCCAGAATCACTTTCAGAACTGAAGGAAGCATAGTTTCATGTATTGCAAACATGTTTGTAATACATGCTTAAATAAATAAATTATATTTTTAAATGTGCTCTGCTTGCTGTGTTCATTGCAGCTCAATTTACAATAGCCAGAATTTGGATAAAACCCAGGTGCTCAGCGATAGGTGTGTGACTAAAGAAACAGTGGTACATATACACATTAGAATACTATGTAGCTGTTAGGAAAAATGAAGTCATAAAATTTGCCTCTACATGAATGGACTTGGAGACTATTATGTTAAGTGAATGAGCCAGAGTTACAAGGATAGATATAGAATATTCTCACTCTTTTGTGAGATATAAGAAAAATAAAAGACAGTATGACAATAATTTACAAAAACAATAGAGCTGAATGCTGGGAGGACCAGCTCATGACATGAACCCACAAAGAGCGGTGAGTACAGCTAGATCATTAACCACAGTGACAACTACCATGACAATGATAGTGAGGTAGAGAGTCAGAATGACTGTCTGAGAGAGAGGCGAGGGGTTGGGGTGGGTATGGGAAATGGAGGGACATTGGTGGTGGGAAGATGGCACTGGTGACAGATGGTGTACATTCTATGACTGAAACCCTCATATGAACTTTTTTGTAAACACCATGATTTCATTCATTTTAAATGTCTAACCTGAAGTTAGAGACATTGTGAGGGATGAGACACAGAGTTGAAGAAGAAATATCAGTCATTATAATCTCCCATCAACCAGATGATGCTAGGATGGACTGATGGTCACCAAGATTTCAAAGAGTCAGCCTTTTTATTTATTTTTTGAAGTCTTGAGAGAATAATTATTTTGGTGATCAGAAACATAACTTTATAGGTGATAGGGCATATAAAAAAACTTAACATGTGGATATGTTAGATCTTCACCAACTTTTCTCTCAGTACATGTAGATTTCATAACCTTCCATTCTTTGTTTGTTTGTTTGTTTGTTGTTTTTGGATCACAATGGGTGATGCTCAGGAGTAACTCCTGGCTAAGCATTCAGAAATCGTTCCTGGCTTGGGGAACCATATGGGACACCAGGGAATTGAACTGTGGTCCATCCTAGACTAGTGCAGGCAAGGAGGCAAGGTAGATGCCTTACTGATTGCACCACTACTCTGCTCCATAACCTTCTATTATAATATAATCTCCTAACTCACTTTAATCAGCTCAGATTTCTTTTTAGCAAGGCAAGGATTCATTAAATAAAAAGCAAATGTAGTCAGTCTTCATAAGCGGTTCTTGTTTTCACTTATAGAGCAAGATGCAAATGTAAGACTGTAAGCAGAGTACAAAAACAACACACATCCTCACTGGTCACAGTTTTATATTGCTTTAAGAAGAGAGGTGAAGGGCTGCATTTTTGCCAGAAAATAAAAACATCTATTGTTTGGTTTTGTTGTCAGAAGACATTTTAAAACATACCCTTTCATCTATTCTTATGTTTCTGCCTAATAAGCAGCATCATAAAGGTTTGTATAATGGAAAGGAAGTGGAAACCAAAACCCAGTTTTGGTAAGCATAACAATTTCCCTAAAATACTGTTTCTAGACTATTTCACCCAGCAAATCAGCAGCTCATGTATCAGATCAAAAGAAGAAACACCTTCTGGTGAGTAAAAGAAAAATTTTATGGCATGTCACAGAAATTATCCATGATTAAAACCAGATCTTGTCACCTGTCTCAGAAAGCACATAATGGCCCCAGCAGGGTTGTTTGGTGTTTGTTTATAACAAAAAATGAAATTAAAATAGTTTCTATTTGGGCCCAGAGAGATAG
This sequence comes from Suncus etruscus, assembly GCF_024139225.1. Taxonomy (NCBI): domain Eukaryota; kingdom Metazoa; phylum Chordata; class Mammalia; order Eulipotyphla; family Soricidae; genus Suncus; species Suncus etruscus. Next base: position 34,705,101 of record NC_064856.1, on the reverse strand, counting down.
CACAGCGGTGTTTGCCTTGCAAGCAGCCGATCCAGGACCAAAGGTGGTTGGTTCGAATCCCGGTGTCCCATATGGTCCCCCGTGCCTGCCAGGAGCTATTTCTGAGCAGACAGCCAGGAGTAACCCCTGAGCAATGCCGGGAGAGGCCAAAACACCAAAAAAAATATAGTTTCTATTTCAATTTGACTTGTAGGTAGGCCTTTTTAGCCTAACCCAAATTCAATGTACCCTTAATTCTCTACAATGTTAGGCTTTTCCTGAGAAGACAGGAAAAAAGAAAAAGGGCATAAATAATCAAACAGGACTATACCTCCTACTTTTGGATGACCTTTTCTCAGCCTTATTCTTTCAGAGTGAGTTAAGCAGCTCCCTCATGCCATTCCGTGATTGCCTCTATGTGAGGGTGGTTTCCACTTAAAGGAAACAAGTCCAACTGAGATCACTGGAACAATTCAGACAGTCCTTCTGGAATTACTACTCCAAGTTGACCATGGGTGAGTTTAGACAAGTCTAAGGCCACCTCTACACAATCAAAGGGCCTCTCTGAAGCCACCCCAATGAATCCACTTTAAATAAAAAAAATATTTGGTCTTTTTTTTGTTTTATTTTTCTGCCTGATTTTCCCACCTCCTAAGAACTTTCACAGTTGGAAAGTATGTAAGTCATAATCAGAATGCCTGGTAAGGATCTATTCAAAACAATCATGTCTGTGCCAGAACTTAATCTGGTTGAACTTTACTAGTGACCATGTCAGAACTGGACAACAAGAAAGCAAGTTCAAAGGCCAAACATATGTGATCCCTGGCCACTCTCTGATATTTAAATCACCCATGATGGCTAGTTTCATGTTCCTTGTGGAGCACATTCCATTGCAATGTGAGCAGCTGGAGTGGGATTGTAGGTGTTGGTTCAACAAGCTACCAGAAATGCACCAGGAGAGCCAAGACTAATAACTGTGCAAGGTTCTCCAGATTATTACAGACAAGGTAATTAAGGAAGACACTTGTAAGACTGAGACTACCTCTTTAGTGGAATTGAAATGTCAAAGGAACTAGGAAAGGAAAAGAACTATTTCTTATCTGAATTGTTCATAAGCCATCAGGCTCCCTTGCAAGCTGAATGACACTTCTGGCTTGCTTCCAAAATAAGGATGTTCTCTTGAAGCCCTGTGCTATGCTAGTTGTCTAGAAACCACCTTCTTCACTAGGAAGCAGGATTCAGTTCTCAGTCCACAAACACTGATGGCACACGGTGAATTCCAAAGTCTTCATACCTGTAAAACTCATACATTCTGTGGATGGTAGCCACTGTTGTTAGACTAGTACAAATTAAACATAGTGGGGGAAAATAATACTTTATTTATTGCTATGCCACAGCATTTTGGTGTTAAATAACACACCCCTCCATAGCCTGAAAATACCTAATCTCCATGCTGCTGCCTTGCTCCCCCTGATATTCATGTATTTCATTCTGCTTTCAGGTCTTTTATTCCTGATCTGGTGAACTAGTTGTGTAAATCAAACATGCACAAAGCAGTATGATATAGTAAATTTAGACCTGAATGAACTGGGGGTGTGGCTCAAGTGATAAAGCATATGTCTTACATATGTAAGACCCATGGTCTGGGCCCCAGTATTGTATGACATCAAACACCATTGGATGAAAGTCCTGACTTAAAGCACTCGCAGGAAAAAAAAATAACCAGGAAAAAAAAATAAACTGTTGCCAAAGAGATAGTACAGTGGGTTCTTGGTTTGCATGCATACAACCTGAGACCAACCCCCAGAAAATCATATGCTGCCAGAAGTGATCTCTAAGAGCATAGTAAGACCCAAGCACAGCATAGTAAGACCCAAACACTCCCCCACCAAAAAAAAGTTGTGCAACATGATATGTTTAAAAGTCAATTATCAAGTTCTTTGTAAACCACTGTTCTTTAATTTAATAAAAAAATTGGGGGATTACACCCGATGATGTTCAGTGGTTATTCCTGGCTATGTGCTCAGAACTCACTCCTGGCTTTGCAAACCATATGGGATGCCAGGGGATTGAACCTTGGTCTATCCTAGGTTAGCCACATGCAAGACAGATGCCCTACCACTTGCACCACTGCTTCACCCCCAATTTAATAAAAATATTTTAAGGAAAAGGGAAGGGAAGGGAAGAGAAAGGAATAAAAGGGGAGGGGATGGGAATGGAAAAGAAAGGGAAGAAAGGGGAGGGGAGAAAAAGAGGGAAGGAAGGAAAGGAAAAATAAGGGAGGGAAGGGAAGGAAAGGGAAGGGAAGGAAAAAGGAAGAAATCGGGAAGGAAATGAAAGAGAGGAAAGAAAGGAAAGGAAAGGACAGTGAAGAAAAAGAAAGGGAAAGGAAGGGGAGAGAAGGATGGTGGAGGAAGTGAGGGAAAGAAAGGGAACAGGAAGGGGGAAGAAAGGGGAATGGAAGGAGAAAAAGAAGGGAAGATAAGGGAAGAAGAAGAAAAAGGAGAAGCCTAACAGAGACTAACCATGATTCTAAAATCATAGAGTTCTAGAGAATGCCAAGCTGAACTCATCCTAGAAAGATGATGACTATGTCTAGTTCTCCACCCTAGACTTAGCCATTGATCTTAGAAAAAGAATCTGGCTAAACAACTAGAGTCAAGGCAAAAAAAAAAATCACCACATATAGCCTGCAGAACTGGACAGAAATTCCAGAAGAGCAAATTCAGAAACAGCAGCCAGTCATGTTCAGATGGAGGCCTAAATATGATCTTGCTTGACAGTATGGTGGCTGACCAAAGATCTAAGTTCTTTAAACATTTTATGTCTCTCAGGAGTGAAAGTTTGTATGTTATGGGAAGAATTGTCATTTTCCACAACAGACTAAGTTCTTGAAATATTAGCCACCCCACAGTGCTATTTATGCCACTGAGTACCTCAAAGATAACTAAGATGGTAAAACATCTATGTATTTTATTACAATTAAGGAAATATATCTTAAAACAAGTTCTGTTACTCAAGACCCTTGCCTATCCTCTTTCCCTTGGTGAGAACACTTGCCTAGACCAGAGGAGATCCTAATTAGTGTGGTTAACCACCATGATAGCTGAGATGCCCCCAGTTAGTAGGCCTACAATCAGAACACCCATGTGAACCTCAAAGTTGAGGTTGCTTCTGCACTGGCTGCCTTACTGTGTCAGAAAAGTTCAGGGAAGAATATGGCTGTTCAGTCATCTTTGGATGACTTACTACCCCAGAACTGAGGATACTTCTCTGCAAAATGAATCTAACCATTATAATTTAGGTAGCTGCTTTGAGCACTAAATTCAATAAGATAAAGTGCTATGAACAGGGTGCCCCATTTGAGTCCTTAAGCTCAAAAGTAGTTTCCTGGAATCCCCATTCCTATGCATTTCAGGGTTAAAGGCGTTCCAGGATGAATTTGCACAGGATTCCTACGGTAGCAGTAAAAGAGTACTGTGAACTCCTTCATGGACAGATTGTCAAAATGAACCAGTTCTATATGCCCAATTGAATATGTCTCTTACACTTTTCCTTTTGGCAGCCCCCTCCTTGTCCCATGGACCTACAGCCAAGGCATACCACCTGATGCTGTGATACAGATCAGAGCCTGTGAATCCTTCTGGAGCATCATGTTGGGCAACTCAAGTAAATTGCCTCTCTCAACACCTGTACTATGACTGTGAACTGCCATAAGGCGCTGGACTCGAAGTTAACAAGCTTGAGCTATCATCTCTCCCCTTCCCAGGACACCTCAATGGCCTATGCTGCATTCTCCTCAGTACCTGCTTCCACATAATGGGAAGGAAATGAGACAGCATCCACACCAGGAAAATTCAACTCAAACCTTAGAAGCATCCATGTTAAAGGTCTCATAAGATTAAGCAGAGAAACATGGTGAAGCACCAGGGCATGATTTCAGTAGCAAACCCCAATAACTGACAACCAAAAGTGAGAAAAGATCTTCCTTGATGTGACTCAAAAGTGAGGAAGCATCTCCTTAAAGACATATAGTAGATTATACTCTATAGAATAAACTCCTCTTACAATGCTCACTACCATATTGCATAGTACTCTAAACATGAAAATTATGATTGTTCTAAGAATGCACCATGGAAAATCTAACCCTGGAAGCCTTTAATTAGTAGAGTTTACCCACACCAATGACAATTTGCCTAGAAACTGGAAAACCTCTCCCCACCCCCAAATTGCCAACCTCATGGATATATGTAGGCACTCTGACCCATCCCACAAGGTCAGTTCTTCAACTGCAATGTACGGATCGATCTTCAATGTCTGCCTAACACACATGGATGTGTTTGGGTGTGGATGTGGTGGACACCTCTACGTCTGTCTAAGCTGTGTTGTACACAATGCCTGTCTATGCTATATATAGTATTTTTATTTATATAAAACCCTTCCTTCTTCCCTCCTGCTACCATCTTACAAATCCTCTTCTATCCTTTCACCCTCTCAACCCTGATCTTTTATCTCTCCTTGTTTAAACCTCCTTCTCAACCCTCATCTTTTATCTCTCCCTATTTAAATTTTTTTACCCTCCATTTTGAACTCTTCAGATCCGGAACCTCCCCTCTGCTCCAACAGCTTCCAGCCAACTCCCAAAGTAAAAAGACAGCCTCCCAGCCAGTCTTGTCTCAGCCCAGAAGCCAGCCACCATTGCTGCTGACTCATTCTATGCAGCCCCTTTTCTCCCACCTTCCCTTGCTGTGGACTGTTGCTTGCTATCGAACTTGGCTCTGGAGACACCCTCAGTTCAAGGACACTACCTGATCCCTGACTTCTGAGAACCATTCCTCAGACTCCACAAAACCATGGCATGGGATGAAACCCATGGGTTTTTCCCCATTAGAATATCTCAAAAGACTTAAAGGAGATATCTATATTTCCTTCATATATTTCTGTATGTGAATTTCCTTAATATTTATAATACTGGGTGTTTATTTCCATATGTAGAGGTTGCTTCCTCCATCCCTTTTTTGGATCTCTATAGTAGGGAATTCTAGTAGATAAGTCTCTCTTGGGATCTGAGTTCAGGTTAGAACCAGGTTAATGAGATTATCTAGCTTGTTATTTTTTACCCCCATATGCATCAGTAGTGTCATGTGGCATTGTTCCTTTATGCATAGGCATACTCATATGAGGAAAACTTATGTATAAAAAGAAGATCTGGGGTCAGAGAGATAGCACAGGGATAAGGCATTTGCCTTGCATGCAGCCGACCTGGTATGGACCTGGTTAAATTCCTAGCATCTCATATGGTCCCCTGAGCTTGCCAGGAGCGATTTTTGATCACAGAGCCAGGACTAACCCCTGAGCATTGCCAGGTGTGGACCAAAACCAATAAATAAATAAATAAATAAATAAATAAATAAATAAATAAATAAATAAGCTGCAAAAATGTTCTTATCTAACAGGAATAGAAACTCATAAATTTTATAAAGCAGGGATGCCTTTTATCCTGATCACTTGTCATGGGGACTTGACTTATGCCTCAATTGATTGGACATTGACCATCCAACCCCAAACCTTGGATCCCATCCTTGGAACCAGCATGATTTTCTGCACCAGCATCAGGAATCAAACTCCCCCCAGAAGGCTCTAATACTGCCCTGGCACCAAGTTGCTACAGAGTAAGTTCATATGATACCCTGAGATGTGGAAACAGCAACAACTTGCTCTAAGGGCAGTTTATTCTGACTCACCACCTAACAGTAAGATGAAATCAGAAGATGTTCCATGACACCCCGGCTTCAACATATGATCTGTGCAAAAACCAAGATCTCTAATTACAGAAGCCTTACTGCAACAACTGATATTGAGTAGAACTTTTCCTGGGACCACGACAAAGACCTTGGGGTTGGACAATTAGTATGCCAGAGCCTATAGTCAGTATAACAGTATGCTTCATGGGGAGAGACACCCTGTGTTTTCAGGCCAAGGGTACTTTCTTCCTAATTTCCCCAATGTTTGCTGTACCTATTCAAAAAAAAAAAAACTGCCATACTCACAACCTTTTTGATCTTTTCACTTTTATTTATATCTTGTAGATAGGGGCTCCCACCTTTTTCATATAACTTTGGGACATGAAATTCTTTGTTTTACCTTGTATTTCTACATCATTCCACAAATTGAGACAAGAAGAAAAAGAAGTGGATGGGACCCAGGGGCCAAGTGGTTTCAGGTGCACTGGGTAAAAAAAAATAAGGTCAGAACTAAATACTCAAGCCAAAGTCAATGACAATAGAATAGAATAATAAAATAAAGAGACCCAAACTATAACAATCTAAATATAAAATGGACCTGTTACACTGGTAGACCAGGGGCTAAAGGTAGAGTTATGGGATGCTTGCTGGGAACTTTGGTGAAGGGAGGTCAACACTGGTAGTAGGAATGGCCATAATTCACTATAACTACATGCCTAAAATACAACTATAAAGGGCTTTTAATTCACAATGGTCTCAATAAAAAAACTTTTTAAGTGAGGAAACATCTCACTGAACAAGGTATTCCTCAGAGGCAAAGAACATAAATGCAAACAGAAGCTCTCAACAGGCACACAGATTTGGAAGAGTCAAAAAAATGCATTGTTTGCATCAGGCCATGCCCTCCTGTTCCTGTTTTGAAGGTTTAGAATACCAGGTGGAGAGGTTTTGTAAACTTTGCAATTACACAGACTGTCTGGGTTCATGGATCTTCATCCAGGATATTTCCTTTAGATAAATAAACCTCTCTATCCCTGTGTTAAATAGACTGCTCTATTTTTAACCAAAAAACATCTCTATGATGAAGACTCATCTTCCTTAATTTATCACCCAAATCCTCCTTTTACCCTTCTTATCACCTTCACACCTGAGACTAGAAAAGGGGATGCTATCATGAGATTGAAACACTAATTTCTTTATTGTCAAATTAAAAAACCCTGAGAAAAGAGGACTTATGAACACTTAGCATGATAAATTGTAACATGAAATTTAATCCTCTCAACTAAAACTTTAATTATGCTCACATTTTTTAAAAGGTCAATATTAACATTACCAAAAGTATCAGAAATACAAAAAGATATCTTCCTTATTATCTGATAGTTCCCACAACTAAAGAGCTGAACCCAAAGTGGCATGCTAGTTCTTGCCAAGTACCAGTTGCTTGATTAGGCCTTGAGGTTAATCCCATGACTTTGACTAAGAGGACATCTACTCTGCAATCACCATTCACTCCTACAGGGCTCTCATGTAATCCTGCTGTGGACCTGTTGGCTTCTTTAGTGGCCCTCTGGAACACAACCACCTAATGGACAATGAAGCAGTAAAGAGAAGAGAATCATCTCTTGGCTACACAGTTTATCAGTAGCAAGCTATACCCACCCTTCACTTTCTGATTGCTGAGTTCACAGAAGCAGCCACAGAGTCAGCAGGAATGTCAGACTGATATATTCATCCAAAAGAAATCAATAGTCTGATTATCTATTCCTTGGAAAGGGATTCCAAGCTTTTGTTTCAACAAAATGCCTGGTTCATGTCTAACAGTTACCACAGAAGTCCCTGATAGCATTCCTTCCTCACACCTCCCCTGCCTCCCTCCTCCCTATTAATTCTGTGCTCCTTCATGCAGCTATCCTAGAAGTCCTCTGTCTAGGTCCTACTTCTCTCCCTGAGATGATCTCTCTTTCCTGGTGTACCTCATACTGAAAGCTCTATTTCTAATCAGTGCCTCTTTGTCTTTTAGGTCCAAAAACTACTGATTCATCTTAGATGCACCAAAAGTACAAATCTACACATCCAAGAGAATTTCTAGAAAATACTCTTTGCTCTCTAAAATTGATCACCTGCCTGTTCAATATTTCATTTACTCAAACCAAACATATGGGACTCATTTCAACATTCTCCTTCCAGGTCCCTATAATCCACCAGATTACTAACTTTTGCCACAGGGACTAGCTTCAAACCATCATTCAGAAGTCTCTTCTGCGTCTATGGTCAAAAATCTACACACAGGTCTGCCTACTGTGAAGTCTAAACAATTTAACTCTGTTTTTCTAAATATGCACCCTCTAAAAATATGCCATCCAATACACATAGTGCATGTCCTACTGTTACAACAACCCCATATATCCCTTTCAGGGAAAATGATTAATAGACAGGCTTCATAATGTAGTGTTTGACCCCACAGGCTACTCAACCTGTCAGGCCATATTTGTGATACTCAATAATGCCCACTATTGCAAACACAGTTGGCATCCACCTAGCACCAATTCACTTGCATCCTACCTTTATTACCTTACTTTAAGATCCCAGTTCCTATGACACAGGCATTAAAGGCTAGGCTTCCACTTCCCAAGATTCAAAGAAAACAACCAGCACTTTAATCAAATCTGTAATTAATTTCCATGCCTTCAAAATTTCAATATCTTCCTGGAATTCTGACACTAGTGCAGTTGATCCAAACAAGTGCTTGATGAACGTAGTGGAATACATATTCAGGTTCAAGAAAGAGGCAACAAAAGAAGGTCATACAATCATGTGCTCTCTATTTGTCTCTTTCAGGCTCTGCAAGATTCCAGTGTTCTAAATTCACCTATTCTCCACCAGTGAGAAATCTCAGTAATACTAAAACCCTCTCTACTAATATATGTTTCTACAAGAAATTTTTCTCTACACTCTAATTATACCCTTGCCTATTTTTCTTAAACAAGACTCATGCTATTTTTCCAGCCTCTCCAGGGCTCTGCCTTTGCTACTGTTGATAACACCTCCTGATTTAGAATCATCTGTGAATGCAATTAAATTGCTATTTACTGTTGTTTACAGCATCATTAATAAAGAAGTTAAACAAACCCAGACTAGGGACCCCGCCCCAACCCACCAGTGGCACTGGGCACTTGGACAAATATCGCCCAAAGAACAGAGCCCCATCCCCCTCCAGTGGAGCATGGCACATCATGCAGATAAAGGGTGAAACCAGATGAGTGTGGCCACTCTGCTCCATGACTGCACACTTCTCCTAGTTAGTGAACCCCAGAACAACATGTAGAAAACAGCACACTACAAGTGTAACAATGAAGAAACAAACCAAGCCTCCACACTGCTTATAGATTGAAGATGGTAGTTTGATGACCCAAGAAGTACCAATAACCTATTTAGCCTCTTAGATAAGAACCTTAGAGAAAAAACACAGAGGATGTTTCAGACCTCAAAGAATACATGAAATGAACTGAATGAGCCACAATAAGAACAAGAATCAAAAGGATATGAAAGTAGAAATGAGAAAACTCCAAACTAAAATAGCAGGACTGAAAAATTGGTAGGCAAAATAAAAACCTCACTGGAAAGCCTCTCCAATAGAGTAATAGCTACTGAGGACAGAATCAGTGAGCTGGAAAATAAGGTGAATACCAACTTCATACAACATAAAAGACTGGAAAAGAGCCTTAAAACAAATGACCAGACAATCAGAAAAAGCCTCAAATAATGTGAACAGACAAAAATAGAAGTCTTTCCCCCAATCTACAACAAGCTATACACAGAGGAGACCTTTTACACTAGCAGTCCAGAGGATAAAAGGGGAGGCATTGGATGCATTCTGGGAACAGGTGTGGAGGGAGGACAACACTGGAGGTGGAAATGGCCCTGATTTACTGTCACCATCTACCTTAAATATAATGTGAAAGACTCTTATAATTCCCATTGGTCACAATAAAAATTATTTTAAAAAAAGAAGTCTTTGATAAACTCAACAAAAACAACATAGAAATCATTGGAGTCCCAGAGATTAAGAAAGAAAATCCTCATGAAGAATCAATAGTCAAGGACATCATTGCAGAGAAACTCTCAGAGCTAAAGACTGCATGCAAGCATGCATGGCCAAAGAGTACCAGGTAAAAGAGATCCAAAGAAAAGCACCCCAAGACGTACCCTAATCACAATGATGAATCCCACAGATAGAGTACTGAAAGCAGCAAGATAAAAAAGGGAAATTAGATTCAAAGGAGCATCCTTATGATTTACAACAGATTGGTCACAAGAAACTCTCAAGGCCTAAGGGCAGTGGTTAGGTATAGTGACAAAACTCAGTGAAATTAATGCTTCACCAAAAATACTTCACCCAGCCAGACTTACATTAAGTTTGAAAAAAAGGATACTAAACTTCAAGGAAAAAACAATAGCTCAGAAAATGTACAAACTCAAAACCAACCATAAAAGTCTAACTGAAAGGTCTATTTTAAGATAAGACCAACAGACACACAAAAATCCTACAGAAAGATGATACTAAATCCCATGACAATAATCTTTCTCAACATCAATAAACTAAATATTCTAATAAGAGTCACAGAAGGACAAAATGGATAAAAAAAAATAAAGTTGGATCCAACATTCTACAAGAAACACATCTGAATAGTCAAAACAAGTATAGATTCAAAATCAAAGCTTAGAGGACAATCATACAAACAAACAACTTTCTTTAAAAAAAAAGGTTGGAGTGGCCATACTAATATCAAATGGCACAGACTTTAGACTTAAAAAAGTTAAATGGGATATAGATGGACATTTCCTACATAACCAAGGAGGTACCAGCAAAATATTTAAAATAATTTTTAAGGAAGACATTAATAGCGGCACAATAATAGAGGGAGATTTCAATACTGCACTATCCCCTCTTGATAGGTCAACCAAAATAAAATCTAGCAAGGTTATAATGGCTCTGAAGGGAGAAATGGAAGAGAGTGGCTTAGAAGATGATAGATAGATAGATGATAGATAGATAGATAGATAGATAGATAGATGATAGATAGATAGATAGATAGATAGATAGATAGATAGATAGATAGATAGATAGATAGATAGATGTCTCTCCATCACCAGAAAACAGGATAAACAGGATTCACATTTTTCTCCAATTCACATGGGTCATTATCCAGGATAAAAATACATGCTGGCCCACAAAACTCCATAAAATAGAGGATAGAAATTATTTGAAATACTTTCTCATATCATAATGCATTAAAATTATAAGTAATTACAGATACATAGGAAAAACTCTAACATTTGGAAATTAAACAGATCACTACTGAACTATTTTGATCAAAGATAAAATTCAAAGAGAATATCAAAAGATTCATGGAAACAAATGAGAATATAGTACAAATTATCAGAATATGTGGGACACAGCAAAAAAGAGTACTAAGAGGAAAATGTATAATTTTACAAGCACTCGTCAGTAAGGAAGAAAGGACACATATAAACAACTTAATGACATAGTTTACAAAATTAGAAAGTGACCAAAAAAATTAACCAAAAATAGGCAGACAGAAGGAAATAATAAAGCTAGAGCAAAACGTAATGAGTGAAAAATCCAAAAAAAAAAAAAAAACAATCTGAAAGATAAATGAAAGCAAGATTCAATTCTTTAAAAATAAACAAGATGGATAAACCACTAGCAAAACTCACAAAGGGAAAAAGAGAAACTTAATAAACCAATTAGAAATAGAATGGGAGAGATTACTACAAATACTACAGAGATGCAAAGGGTAATCAGAACTACTGTGAGAAACACTATGACACAAAACATGAGACTCTGGAAGAAATTGAGATATTCTTGGACTCTTATAACTTTCCAAAGTTGAACCAAGATGAGCTCTTCCAGGAAATTGAAGAAACATAAACATACCAAATAGTTTCTACAAAGCTAACATCACCCTGATACCAAAATCAGGCAGAGAGACATAAAAAAAGACTACAAACTAATATCCTTGATGAACATAGGTAGAAAGATTTTCAACAAGATTCTAGCAAATAGGATCCAACAATTCATCAGGAAATTCATATACCATGACCAAGTAGAATTTATTTCAGAAATGCAAAGATGGTTTAATATATGCAAGTCAATCAATGTAATGCACCATATCAACAAAAGGAAAAAGGAAAGATAAAAACCATATGATCATATCAATAGATGCAGAGAAAGCATATGATAAGGTCCAATAGCCTTTCATGATAACTATTAACAAAATAGGAATGGAAAAAACTCTTTGCAATATAGTCAAGGTGATTTACCACAAGCCCATGGCAAATATCATACTGAATGGAGAAAAATGAACGCCTTTCTCCTAAAACCTGGCAAAAGAAAAAGCTGAACCCTCTCACCACTACTATTAAACATATCACTGGAAGTACTTGCCATAAAAATTAGGAAAGAAAAATGTATCAAGGGCATCAGATGAGAAAGGAAGAAGTCAAGCTCTCACTGACTGCAGATGACATGATACTATATTTAGAAAACCCTAAGGACTACCAAGAAGCTTCTAGAAACAATAACAAAGTGGCAGACTACAAAATTAACATGCAAAAATCAAAGGCTTTCTTATACACAAATAATGATAGAAAAGATATAGACATAAAAATAATCTCATTCACAATAACACCACAGAAACTTAAATACCTTGGTGTAAACTGCTAAATGGGTGAAAGATCTATGCAACAAAAACACAAAACACTGCTTCAAGAAATGAAAGAGGATACAATGAAACGGAGGCAATGACCTTGTTCATGGATTTTCATCATAAAAATGGCAATACTCCCCAAAGCATTATACAGAATTAATGAAGTCCCTCTAATGATACCCATGACATTCTTCAAATAAGTGGATCAAACTCTCCTGAAATTCATTTGGAATAATAAAAACCCATGAATAGTTAAAGCAATCCATAGTAAAAAGAAGATAGAAGCCATCATTTTTCCCAACTTTAAATTTTATTACAAAGTAATAGACATTAAAATAGCATGGTATTGAAATAAAGACAGTCCCTCAGATCATTGGCATAAACTTTAGTATTCAGAGAATGTTCCCGAGACATACAATCATACTAATCTTTGATAAAGTGACAAGAAATACAAAATGGAGCAAGGAAAGCCTCTTCAACAAGTGGTTTGGGAAAAGTGGTCAGACACATGCAATAAAGAGAATTCAGACCTCCTTCTAACACCATACACAAAGGTCAAATTAAAATGGATTAAAGACTTTAATATCAGAACTGAAACTCTAAGGTATATAGAATATTCCATGACATTAAAACTAAATTATTGCCTTTAGATGTGGAGGAAACACCACAGTCTAAACAAGTGGAAGTGGAGATAAACAAACGGGACAACATAAACTGAAAATCTTTGCACCTCAAAAGAAACAGCGATTATGTATAGTACATAGAACACTCACAGAATGGGAGAAACTATTCACTTAATACCCATCAAATAAGGGGCTAATATCTAAGATGGAAGGTGCTGAAGAACTTAACAAGAAAAATCATCAAACCCCATCAAAAAAATGGGGAGAATAAATGAACAGACAATTCCTAAAAGAAGAAATGCAGATGGCCAAAAGGCACATGAAAAAATGCTCTACATTACTAATCATTAGGGAGATGCAAATCAAAAACAATGAGGTGTCATTTCACAGCAAGACTGGCACACATCATAAAGAACAAGAACAATCAGTGCTGGTGATGTAATGAGAAAGGGAATCTCATTTACTGCTGTGGGAATGGCATCTAGTCCAGCTTTTCTGAAAAACAATATGGAGAATCCTCAAAAAAAAAAAAAAAACCCTGAAAATTGAGCTCCCATATGATCCAGCTATACCTCTCTTAGGTTTATACTCATGGAACATAAAAACACTGTATAATAATGCCCTCTGCACTCTTTTATTCATTGCACCTCTATTTACAAGAGCCCAAATCTGGAAACAACCCACATGCCTAACAGCAAATAAATGGCTAAAGAAACTGTGGCATATATACACAATAGAATACTATGCAGCTGTTAGGAATAATGAAACCATAAAATTTCCCTATACATAGATGGACATGGAGACTATTATGGTGAGTGAAATAAGTCAGAAGAAGAGAGATATACATAGAATTTTTTCTTGTGGAATATATGAAAAATAAAATAAATTATCGCAATAATACCCAGAGACAACAGAGATGAGGGCTGGAAGACCAGCCATGATATGAAGTTTACCATAAAGAGTGGTGAGCACAGTTAGAAAAATAACTAGACTAATAACTACCACAGCAATGATAGTGAGAGAAATAGAATGCTTGTCTTGAAGACAGATAGAGGGTGGGGGAGGTGGGAAATGACAGACATTGGTGACGGGAATGTTGCACTGGTGAAGGGGTTGTACATTGTATGACAGAAACCAATTACAAACATGGTAGTAACCATGATGCTTAAATAGAAAAATTGTTTTTTTTATTTTTTTAGCCACACTCAGTGACGTTCAGGGGTTACTCCTGGCTCTGCACTCAGAAATTGCTCCTGGCTTGGGGACCATATGGAACACCGGGGGATCAAACCATGGTCTGTCCTAGGTTAACCGCATGCAAGGCAATGCCCTACAACTGCACCACCGCTCCATCCTTAAAGGAAAATTTTTTTAATAAAAATAATTTAAAAGTTCAAGGTAAAAGAAATCAGACTGGTTACTAGTGTCTACTATAGTCCTGGGAGACTCCCTTCTTATTTCACATGTACCTATTAGTAAAAACTGCCTCCTCTTTTCTTTTTCTGCCTTGGATGTCCCCACCAGCTTTAGGCTACAAGACAGAGTTCACTTCCCTTTTCATTGCATTTACTTATGCAAATGATGTTCTCTCCAGAGACCCTACAGGTATATTTAAATGGTGTCTTCACCAAAGTAGGGAGAGAGGAGATAAATTCCAGCTGTCAGACCTCCCCACAAAGGAAAAGAAGAGCCAAGACTATCTGTGCCCCCATCGCCAAACTTGTCCTAAAGGATGCATAGCCAGAAAAGGATAACACTACCTCAATAATACAGAAATAAGTTTTTTTTCTCTTTCATTATAAAATAAAATTTCTCACTAATGTTTGTAAGTGAATTTTTAAAATTTAAAATGTGTATTTTTTGGTAATTCATGTTTTTAAAATGTGGATTCTAGCCTGAGGAGCAGTCAGAGATTTTACATTTTATCTCCCTACATGAAACAAAAGAGGAAACTGCTGGAAACTGAGCTTTTTTCCCTGCAGTCCCTCATAGCCCTTCAGACCCTTCCTAAGTTTGTTCAGCTCCAGGAACACTGGCTATCAGTTTTGTCCTCCCACATGGTGCAGTTCATGGAAAACTTACCAACTCTCATGCTTATGCCATTTGTTCCAAGATCAGGAAACCTCAGTTTCTATCTGTTCAGTTCACATTGTTCTAACAATCCTAACTCAAGGACTCAGGCTCCTGTAGCCACCAAATTGCTCACTAGCATGAATATAATGTCCAGTTTCTCTGGGATCATGAAACCTTAAACAAGCACAGTGTTCTTCATTTTGAACTTTTAAAGGGTTGAGAAGATAAGGAGTGCATACTTTGCATATGTGAGGTCCAAGTTCAATTCCTAGCACCATATGGTTCATTGAGCACCAAAAGGAAGTGTTAAAGTGTTAAGGATGAAATCCTATAAGCAACAGTACTGTGAACCACAGTTCAAGAAATTATATAAAGAAAATACCCCTGGGGCCAGAGAGATAGCATGAAGGTAGGGCATTTGCCTCGCATGCAGAAGGTGGGTGGTTCAAATCCCATGTGGGAAGAGAAAGAAAGAAAGAAAGAAAGAAAAAAAGAAAGAAAGAAAGAAAGAAAGAAAGGAAGGAAGGAAGGAAGGAAGGAAGGAAGGAAGGAAGGAAGGAAGGAAGGAAGGAAGGAAGGAAGGAAGGAAGGAAGGAAGGAAGGAAGGAAGGAAGGAAGGAAGGAAGGAAGGAAGAAAGAAAGAAAGAAGAAAGAAAGAAAGAAAGAAAGAAAGAAAGAAAGAAAGAAAGAAAGAAAGAAAGAAAAAAGAAAGAAAGAAGAAGAGAAGAAAGAAAGAAAGAAAAGAAAGAGAAAGAAAGAAAAAGAGAGAGAGAAAGAAAGAAGAGAGAGAGAAAGAAGAAAGAAGAAAGAAAGAGAGAGAAAGAAAGAAAGAAAGAAAGAAAGAAGAAAGAAAGAAAGAAGAAAGAAAAAAGAAAAAAAAAAAAAAAAAAAAAAAAGAAAAAATAGAAAGAAAAAAAAAAAAAAAAAAAAAAAAAGAAAGAAAGAAAGAGAAAGAAAGAAAAGAAGAAAGAAAGAAAGAGAAAAAGAAAGAGAAAGAAAGAAAGAAAGAAAGAAAGAAAGAAAGAAAGAAAGAAAGAAAGAAAGAAAGAAAGAAAGAAAGAAAGAAAGAGGGAATGGTGTTGAAACATTGCATGCCTGAAACCCTATCATAAAAAGCTTTGAATTTCACAGGATTCAATTTTGAAAATATAATTAAAAAGTTGATTTTGTTTAATTAACCTATTTTTCTTTTCTTTTCTCTTTTAAATGTATTATATGGGATGAGATGCACAGTTACAAACTTGTTAATAATTGAGTTCAGTCACACAAATTTTAAACACTCATCCTTGCAGATATTCTGTTTTTAGGCATGTGGCTTGCAATACTGTAACTGAAATGATATTATACATATCACTTTATCTTATTTCAGCACCCAGTTCTTGTCCAGTATTCAGTTTCTACTCTCATTGTCATAGTGGTCACTTGTCTGCTCTGTCCACTTTCCTCACATTGGGGCAAACTTTCTACTAAGAACTAGTCCTTGTGGCTTTCATTTCTATTGTTTTCAGGTATTATTCTCCTCGTAAGTTTCATTATACTCTACAAATAAGTATGATCATTCTGTGTTCTTCACCTATGACACATCTCAATATCAGATACCCAACAGAAATTATTTGATCACCATTCATACAATAAAAGGTCATACAAAAAATATACAAATCACTGATATAACTTTACAAGAGAAAATATACAATCCCATAAAAGAAAATTGAGAGAAGAGAAAAACAGAAACTTCTTCAAAGAAGAATACCAAATAGTATAAAATACTATTTTCACACCAAAAGAAGGAATGGATGAAAAGTTCCAAAGGAAGGAAATTGTTCCCTCTTCTTAAATAACATAAAACATAAGTACAGAAACACACAGAGAAAGACATAAATTATATCACGTTACTCTTGTTCCCTCAGTTAAGCCCAACCAGTTAGTTTTTTACTCACACTCTGAACTGCCAGTCATAATATATCTCTACCCAACACAGTAATTCCTATCAGGAATTCAGAATCTCCTGTGTAGAAGAAAAGTATAAGAAAGTGGCAGGTGGAAGAGAATAGCACTTTCTCCCAGCACAGCACGGATGCTGAGAAAACTTGGTCATGGTCATCAAAGTAATAGGAAGGAGATTCTGAATTTGATAATATCACAATTTCTTGGCAAATGTTCTCTTTAATCTCAAAATATTGGTCACAACTCAACAAGCTATTGAATAATCAATCAATCACTCAAAGCCTTGACAACTCAACAATGATGCTATATATTGTCAGTGCAAAGGAAAGAATAACTAGTGGTTCTTCTTCACCTTATTACTATTAATATTAGTATTCACCTCAAGGGACTAAGGTGTTTATGCTGAAGACATTAGGCACAAATTAGTGAGGGTTACTGAGAAAGCAGAGAACCTAGAATAGCATACTTGGAAAAATAGCCATGAGCACATCTAATCTAGAAAAAGACCTCATCTTACTTGGAGCCCTTAGGGAAAAAAATGGGAAACACTTGAGTAACCACTCCAAAAGTTGATGTGAAAGCCTGAGCTAGTTCTGTTCACTATCTTCACTTCAGGGTTTCATCTAACCCAGACCCTTTCCACTTTTTTCACCTCTTCTGGCCCATTAACAAAAAATTTCTTTAGTAAGTTGATAAAACACAGTACCTGGAAATATAAGGTGCTCCTGCATTTTATCCTTGAGACATGTCCAATGTGAACATCTCCTAGGAATTTATTCCTTAATTCCTGTAACAAAACCTTTCAAAATTGGCATAATCCTAAAAAAATATAAAGGTTATATAAGCCTAAGTGGTCTGATTATCCAGAAGAAATGCATTAAAATGCAAAAATGAAAGGCTTAAAATAACCAGTTAGCTTTTTTAAATGTTCTGAAGTATATTTGATATATAGCATATATTAGTTACAAATGTAAAAGTACATAATTTCCAAATCAGTAAACATTGAAAACTAACCAATAAAATAAGTCTAATTTTAACATACATCATAGAGATATTTTACAAGATATTTTCCTTATAAGAGTAAACATTTAATGTTATCTTACCTAAGCTACTATACAATTCAATGCAATCTCTAGTCAAATTCAGACATTTTTAAGGACATAGAAAAGTCAATTATAAACTTGTGTATAATTATTAAAAAAAACCTGGGTAACAAAAACCTTACTGAAAGCAAAAAACTGGGAGGCATTGCTGTATCTAATTTGAAGCTATACTATAAAGCCATACTGACAAAAACAACATGGTATAGGAACAAAGACATACTTTCTGAACAAAGGTTTAGAAGAGAAAATTCATCCAATGGCAAATCCCAAAATATCTGGTCAACTAATATTTTGACAAAGGAGCTGATATCATGAATGGAATGACAGCCTCCTCAACAAATGATGTTGGGACAATTAGATATTCAAATGTAAGAAATTAAATCTGAATCCATATATCAAACCTTACAAAAAAGCCAAAACAAAGTGGATGAAAGTCCTTTAGATCAAGCCTGAATCTATACAGTACAGCGAGGAAAACATAAACAGAATACCTGAATACCTAGACCTCAAAGGAGTCTTCTATAATATGATGCCAATCACAAAGGCTACAGAATCAAAACTGAACAAATTAGACTACATAAGAAAAAAGTTTTTGCCTGGCAAAAGAAACACAGGCTTAAACTAAAAGAAAGTTAGCTAAGTAGGAGAATATATTTGCACTCAACATATCAAATAAGTAGTTCAATTTGGGTTATTTATTTCCAGCAGATGATATAATTCATGTATGCATCAAGAACTGAGTTAGAGAAAAATTGAATTAATAAACTACTATTTATTCATATTAAAGAGTGACCATTTAAGATTCACTTTGCATGATATACTGTTGACTATATCTTATACTATAGATTACATCTCTATGCTCACTTATTTATAAATATATGTTTGTAACTTTAAACTTACTTTACTCATTTTCTCCCCTTCTCACCCTTTTGAGGGGAGGTCTCACTCAGCAGTACTCAGGACTTACTCCCTGGAACTATTTTCAGGGATCACTACTGGTAATTCTCAGGAATATAAGGAGGATAAAACTAGGTTGATCGTCTGCCAGGTCAATGCCCTATGAATTAACTCTCCAACCCTATACCCCTGGCAATTGACCCTGGAAAACTCTCATTTCCTTTCCTTAAATCCATGTGCTTTTGATTTAATTTGCTGTATTTAATATCATCCTACATGTAAGTGAGATAATATGGTACTTGTCTTTTTCTGTCCAATTCATTTCATTCATATAATACAATGCATTTAAGGTCCATCTATTTTGTTTCAAGTGGCAGGATTTCTTACTTTTTAATCACTGAATAATAACTAACAGTCTATTGTATGTACCTCTTCCTGTCTCTTTCCTCACACTTACAATTTGCATAAAATATGCAATCTGAATAGTACTTAAAGAAACTAAGCACCATTCACCATTTCTGATCTTCACTGGGACTAATAGCTGAGATTCTGGGTTCTTATTCTCACTGTGGAGCTGCAGAGACTCCTTACAGTGTTCCAAAAGGAAGTATTCCAATGACAGAGAAAGCAAAATTCTGGTCTCTGGTAATCTGGGCTCAGAATCTGGCACAAAATCATGTCTACTGTCAAACCTTCTCGCCAAACCAGTCAGAATTAAAGTTCAACAAAAGTAGATTTGAACCCATCCGTAGAGGATAGAATAGCCTGAATTAGAATCCATCTGGAATATACCAGTCCCTTTTGTTAAATTGTCAGGAACCCCACTTTTTAAAATAAGTTTCTACTTCCTATAAATAGCACCAGAAATCTAATACAGTAAGTGGGGAATTTCCCAAATAAAGACAAATTTTAAAAAATTCCAGTTAAAGGAAAATTCAATTTAATACCCAGGAAGTGAGTAAATGGGAAGCAGCCATGTATTTGTTTGTTCAATTTGTCTCCAAGCAAGATGAGATCTAATTTAAAGGGTGAGAGAGAGATAGCGACAGAGAGAAAAAGAAAGTTCTCATTTATGAATGAAAATCAGTAATTAACTAGAATAAGGCAACGATTTTAAGTAAAAAATTTAGTATCCAAGTTAGTTTTAAATAAGTCTGACAATACTAACCTGCTGTTTCCAAGAGGCAATTGCTTTCAAAATTCTGAAAAGAACACATGACATCTGCAGAAACTGCACCTTGGAAACAATTTAAGGGCTCTGTTGTATCTTTATTGTCCCCAAACTTATATCCAAATGTTATGCCAATAGCATCTTGTTCCTATAGACAATTTTACTGTAAAAATCTATGACCCGCATCTTTCCAAAGGCAGATGTCTCTGCTGTGTAATATTAATACATTTTATTATAACCTACATCACAAATATTTTCAAAATCGAAAGTGCTAAGCTTTCTTGCTTGTCACTCTTTTCATGCCATCTCCATAGCAACCTGCATCCCCTCCCCCAGAGACAAAGAGAACACAAAAGACATCGTTCAACTATCACAATTTAGAAACAAATTCTTTCTTCAATCAGCTTACTCTAATAATTGTCATACACAAAATTATTTCTGAATCTTAACTGCAGCTCATGAGAAATGTAAATAGGCTTCTCTGCTTATACTATATGATAGCACAATTATAAAATATAGGTCTCAGTCTTTCTACCATCATTTCTACACTGCTCTAAACACCAACCCTCCATAATAAAACACTCACAGTGACATGTCACTCCTCCTCCTCAGTGCCTACAGCCCTCCACACCCTTTCCTCTAAATAGTCCAAGACAAGTCCTACTTCTGGTGCTGAAGGCTCACATAAATTCTCACCTCCTGTAAAGGCAGAACTCAGCCAAATAATGCTATGCCAAGGACAATTTCAGTCATGAAACAGTCTCATTAACTCAAGTGCAAGTTCATGGGCTAGACAGAGAAAGTGCTAAGGACTAATGAATTAACTTAGAACCATATATAGAGGCAGAGAGCACATGCAAAAGTTCCATAACTTATAGTACTTATTACATCGTCTCTATATGAGACCACAGTTAAAATAACATCAGGTGGGAGTGCTAAACTTTAATTCACACACTTTAACTTAATAAATTTGGAAAAAGTCATAGCTCATGAGGTTAAGGTACAGTCTCAGAAGCCAATCAAGTAGAACTTTACTCTTCTTTTTTAAAATATATTTTTTATTTAAGTAACATGATCATATTTGGGTTACAGTCATAACCAGAACACTCCCCTTCACCAGTGCAACATTACCCCCTCCCCCCTTCCCATCCCCTGCCTGTATTCGAGACAGGCATTCTACTACAGTAATTTGTTTTTAAGTTCATTAAGTTGTTTTTTTTTCCTTAAAGGATAAGAGTAAAAAAATATAGTAAAGGTGTGATAGCGGCAATCGCCAATGTTTGCATAGGTCCAGAAAAATGGAGAAAATGAGAAAAAAAATCCTTGAAATGATTAAAAAAAAGGCCTCACCCCAGAAGTTTATTGGCAGAAGACAGACTCTGGGTTCCAGGCATAACAGTCTATCCAACTCCAGTCATTCTCAAGGTCCCGGTGAAACTTTTTCACACTTTAGCTATTGTTGGTATCAGACTTTTATATTTAAAGACTCTGGATTCTGTGTATTTCTTTCATCGATGTCAGGCTGATGTGGAACATCCTCTAGTTTCAGCATATCATTAAATTTGGAGTGATCTGCCCTGCATGCAGACAGTTGCTGAGTCGCCTGGGTGTTGGGAGCACTCTTTGGAGTAAGTCAATGCCAAAGCAGTGGTAGGTCTTCTCTGGTAGAGGCTTGGATCCTGGTAATGTTAAAGACAATTGTGGTTGTTTCCATAGATGGTATCCATTGTTCAGGTGTGTGTGGGCGATGCCCATTCTTCTGAGGCCTGAGCCAAATCATTATGCCAATAGAACTTTACTCTTAGGACCCAAATATCATCTGGCCTTTAAGCATTTGTTATAAATATTTTCACTGATTTAGATTCAGTAATTTATAATAGCATTAATGATGGTTTCTCATACACATAATTCTAACACCACACCCATATCAGTGCATCTACTTTTCTCCCCCAAAGGCCTCAATTCCCTTCTCTTTCAACTCAACTCTATTTTGTAGATCAGTTCTCCCAATGTGTTGTTGCCTTTGGCCCTCTGTGGCTACCTTGATGTGTATTTTTTAAGAAACACATCTGAGACAGATCACTCTATTTCTTTCATTTGCTTTTTATTTTTTTTTTCATTTTGGTGGATGGGGGCTTACATTCAGTAGTGCTCAGAGATTACTCCTGACTTTGCATTTAGGGATAATTCCAGGCAGTGCTCAGAGGACCATTTGAAGTTCTGAGGATTGAATTTAAGTCAGCTGCATGCAAAGCAAATGCCTACTGTACTATCACTCTGGTCCCTTTTTATTTAAACTAACTTCATTCAGCATGATAGCCTCAAAGTCCATCTATGCTGTAGTAAATTGCATGGTTGTGTTCTTTCTTAAAGCTGCATAGTATTCTAATATAAAGAATGTATACTATAGTTTCTTGATCGATTAATCTATTTGGGTTGTTTTCATATTTTTGCTATTGTGCTAAGTGCAGTGATGAAAATAGTCTCCATATGTCCTTTTGAATTAATGTTTTGTGTTTGGAGGCTAGATGACAAGATAGGAAGTGGTATTTCCCACTCCTAGAGATATGCCTTAGGAACACAAAAATACAATACAAAAATCCCTTCCTCACACCTATATTCATTGCTGTGCTATTTACAATAGCCAGGCTCTGGAAACAACCAAAATGCCCTTCAACAGATGAATGGCAAAAGAAACTGTGGTACATATACACAATGGAATACTCTGCAGCTGTCAGAAAAAATGAAGTCATGAAATTTTCCTATAGGTGGATGTACATGGAATCTATTATGCTGAGTGAAATAAGTCAGAGGGAGAGAGACACACACAGAATAGTCTCACTCATCTATGGGATTTAAGAAAAACTAAAGACATTTTGTAATAATCCTCAGAGGCAAAGAGATGAGGGCTGGAATGTCCAGATCACGACATGAAGCTCACCACAAAGAGTAGTGAGTGCAGTTAGAGAAATAACTACACTGAGAACTATCATAACAATGTGAATGAATGAGGGAAGTGGAAAGCCTGTCTAGAGTACAGGTTAGGGGTGAGGAGGAGGGAGATTTGGGACATCGGTGGTGGGTGTTGCACTGGTGGAGGGGGGTGTTATTTACATGACTGAAACCCAACTATAGTCATATTTGTAATCAAGGTGTTTAAATAGAGATATAAATTTAAAAAGGAAGTGGTATTTCTGGGTCATATGATAGTTCTATTACTATTTTTACAAAGCTTTTTGGCCATCAGATATATTCTTTGGGAAAGTATCTATTCATTTCCTCATCCTGATACCATTGGATTTTTTGTTGTTGAGTTTTGTGAGGCTTTGGATATCAATACTTTATCTGATGCAATATCTGAATTTTTTTCTAATTTCATTAATTAGGATGCCTTTTTATTGTAGTTTGAGACCTTCAAGGCATTTTTAAATTGAGTTTTCAGTTTGAATTATGGTACAGAGGTGTAAAGCACTTGTCTTGGATGTGGTCAAACAGTGTTCAATCTCTGGCACTAAATATTGTCCCCTGATACCACTAGGAGTAATCCCTAGTGTAGGCCCTGCCAAAAGTCATGTATGGCTCAAAAGATATGTGAACAAATATATCCCATCAAATATATCCCATATATCATCTCAGCATTACACAGAAATAAGCCTGTTCATATGAGTAAACTAATCAGATACAACCCTGATATTGATGTCCATGGTAAGCAGAAGCAAAGAGTGGAAAATTGTAATATGAAGTCCAAATTTGTGGTCCAAATGTGTAAATATACACAGACACAGATGACAGCCCTATCTCGTATGGGATTTGTGGGTGCCTCCCAAAACCTGGCAGCTGAGTGTTCTCCACAGAACATAAGCTCTGCTATATCTGCAGAATGTTAATTCCTTAAGTGTATATGACTATCAGACATAAGCTCACACAGGCAGTTCTCCCCATTTTGGGAAAAACATGTATTCCCTATACCTTCAAATAATTTTCATCATGAGTAGAATTATATATGTTGGTCTACTTTTGAGTTTTCCAAAATTATTTCATTAGCAAGTGAAGTCTTTAATTCAGTATCCACTTCCACTTTACAGAACATATAAAGAATCAAGAAACAAGTTAAACACTGAAAAAGGACACCAAAAACAAAACATCTATACCAAGCAACTGGCTCACATGTATAATAGTGGCCCTGGAAACAAGTTGTGTTTTAGATCACTGGTTCTCAACAAGGGCATCTACCTACAAGTAGGGACATGGTAATGTCTGACAAGAGTTTAGATTGTTAAACACAGCAGAATTAAGGTTGCTGAAAGGCCAGAGGCCAGGGACTTAATGTAAGTGTTGACACAGCATTTGAAAATAAGTATGGTTATTAAGAAGTCCTGATCTAGGGCCAGACAGATAGTAGAGCAGGTGGTGTTTTTCTCTTGTATAAGATCAATCTGGGTTCAATCCCTAGCATTCCATATGCTCCCAAGCCTGCAAGGAGTAATTCCTGAGAACAGAGCCAGAAATAACTTCTGTGCACTTCTGGGTATGACCCCCAAAAAACAATAAACAAAAAAAAAAGATCTGGTCTAATATTTTCATGTTAGCCTCTTGTTACTACAGTAGAATTATAAAAGAAATAAAAGAATACACTTGCTTTTCAGTAATATGTGCTTTAATTATTTGGGAATGAAACAACATATACAAAATAAGTTTTAGGTTTTAACTAAAGTAGACAGAAATATAAGACACACAGACAAAAATAAAATCAGTAAAAAAAAATCAGTAGTTGGATATATGATGATTTGCCAGATATTTCTCTTATCACACCCTCTAATTTGAAATTATCCATGGCAATAATCTGATGGTCAATAAAATTTCATGCCATTTGCAAATAGCTTTCAGACTTTTTTATAGCATAGAATTTTCTGATTTTTACATTCAGAACCACTTGCTGCATGTATATTTGCAAACCTTAGGACTGTTGGACAGTTTTGAAAGACCGGTTCTGTACACATCAGTGAAGTTCTTTGCCCTAGTCAGTACAGGAAAATAAACAACAGGAAGAAAGTTTAACACCTCCAATAATGAAAAGTCTAACCTACATGTGGTCCGGAGTACATACAGAGAAGGAAGAGAGAAGAGGCTCAGTGGGTGACATGTAGGCAATTTATCTGGTGACAGTGCCTGAGTGTGAGTCTATGATACAAGTCTGCAAATTATGGTGTTACAGAAGAGAAAAGTGCAGAGCAATCATGCCCCTTGCAACCAATGTAAAGGAATGGTGTCATATAAAATCAGATAGAAGTGAGTTTGCATGGAGGGAACACCTGCAGGTCATAGGACTGGAGACACTACACTAAGGAAGAGGAGCACTTACACTAGTGAACAGCAAAGCAAATTAGAAATAAGACTCTGCAGCTAACTACTGCCAAATCTTAGAATCATAGGCAGCATGTAATGACTATCTGTCTATGGCTTACATGCCCACAAGAAGGAGGAAGAAGTCTGGAGAAAAATCTTCCATCCCACACTGAACAGCACTACAGACTAGGTGATTCTGCATTTCTGTATGTTTGCAACCCTCATTGAGCAAGCCATTCTAGCATATGAATGACATGATTCATTTAATTGTTCCTCCAATCTGCTGTGCCTCGACACTCTGAAGAGGCTCCCACAGATATCTTCACTTTCCCTTTCTGTAGTAAAGTATTTCCATGCTACTTAACACAAGAGGGCAAAAACAGCACAGACATAAACACAGAGTGGGTAAGGGCAGGACCCAGCACTATCCTTTCAGCCACCGAAAAAGCTGGCAGCCCAGAAAGCCACTTTTCTGTAACCATGGAAACACTGCCACCAGGGCCTGTGTCTCTAGAGATACCAGTTAGGACATGATGAACTTCCATACAACTCATAATAAAAAAAAAATCTGTTCATTTTTCTTCTACATAGCCTACACTCAAAAATACACTATTGAAATTTAAAATTGTGCTAATGAGCCAAGTATTTGATCTTCCTATAAATTCTACAATAAAAACTTTCTATCAGGTATTACTTTGGGAATGAGGAATAAGGTTCACATACCCTTACTAAAATGTGTGCAGGATTGGCTTTTGGAAAGGACTGTCTACAATCCCACAGACAGGTGAAGTCACATAACTTTTACAAATAGGAAATCACCTGGAGGAAGGATATGTAATGGACATGTTGAGTGAACAGATCCTATCTTCCAACCTATAGACTCTAAATTTCTAACAAGTGGGTGGGATGCGAAGGGAGAGAAGGGAGGAGAATAAACTGCCATGATAATTCTTTACCAGTTACCCAGATGAGTAAAAATTGGACCAGTACCAATAACACTGAGACAAATTCAACTAAAAACAACAGAAAATCTTTGTTCATAAAAAGCATCTGAAAGTATAAAAGCAGCAAATATTTAACATATAAATATATGTGGATGTTATATATATTCATACTTGTTCACTCTGCTATAAATCAATTGTGTATAAGAAGTGAAAAGCAACTTATAAAAACACTGGTTGTCCTGACTGGGGAGAACTGCCAACTCTGACAAGCCTTGCTGTGCCAAGCAGTGCTTTCAGAGAATCTCAGATTCAAAGAGTCATTGAATACAGTCAATCTCACAGACACTTATGAAGGATGATAAGGTAAACTCCATTTTGAAGTTAGTTCTCCAGTTCAAAACCTCAGTGAAGACAAATGGCCTCTACAAGAGTGGAGATAGTACAGATGCTCAAGTCTCAAGAAGTGTTCATGGAAGTACCAAAGTACAAGAAGCTTTACCAAACATACAAGGAGGCCAAAAGTCAAGCCTGAAGGTCTCTTCAGCAAGAGTGGAACTTAAAATAGTTCTGTTCTTCACTCTCCACTCAGGGCTCCTGACCACAAACTTCTGACTGTACTCAGCCTTCATCTTTACCTGAGAGACATCGGTGTATGGATGTACGAGAGACCCTGCTTAGCTATAGTTCTTTTATCTTCTATCTTCACATGCCAGGCACAACAACCAGACCTTTCATGGCCATATCCTACCATCTAAACCTTTTTTAATCTAGGACACACCAAGAAATCCTGGCCTTTATATTTATACAAAATTTGGATTCTCTCTTTAGGAAAAACTCTTCACTTAAGAGACTATTTTTTTTTGATGCTTTTGAATCTTCATTAAACCACTTCTTTCAAGAAAAAATATTTCCTATCTCTTCTTTTTAAAGACATGCATGACTTATCTTCACTAGACCTAAAAAATCAAACAATCTAATGGAACAAGGCAATCTAATGGATGCTGAGGCTCAAGAGGTCAGGGGAAGAAGCCTGGGTGGTAGTATGTATACTGAAGGAAAAGGACTCTTCACTTCTTTGCTTTTGCCTGTAAGTTGTGAACTGTGCATTCACATTTCATGAGTGTCTGTGAAGAGAGTAAGTGGCCTGTGAATTGAGTGACCACAAGCTAACGGGCCATAACCTTCCAAGGAAGGTCTATTCCCAATTCTTAGTGAGAATCAACCAAGCCTCAGGGCAAATCCAAATGTGGAATGCATTCATTGTTTGTGCCTCCTGTTTACTTTGTAAATATAACCTATGACTCTCCAGAAAACATTTGTTTTTCAATCAGTTTTACTTTTTCAACATTGCCCTTTGTACCCTAGTACTTTTCTTTTTTTTCTCTTTTTTTTTGTTTTTCTTATTGAATCACTATGAGATACAAGTGCAAAGTTGTTGATGGTTGAGTTTCAGTGTTCCAACACCCATTCCTTCATCAATATCTCTAGCCTGCCTGGGGAAAGAGACACCTCTCTCCCCACCTCTATTCTCTCTCTCTCCCCCTTCTCCTTCCACCCCCTTTTAGGCACTGTGGTTTGCAATACTGTTACTGAAAGTTGTTATGCATATCACTTTACTTGTGGTCAGCTCAACACAGGACATACTCTAAAAAAGTAGTACAGGGATCAAAAAGTAGTGCAGAAGTCCTTGTACATGCAGAGATTTAGTCCTGAATACCTCAAATGGTCCCCAAGCACCCTGGGGGAAGGTTATATTTCCAGTTTATATTTTCTAGCACAGAGCTACCTTAAAAGTAACTTAAAAATAAAAATTAATTAATTAAAATTTAAAAATAGATATTTTTAAAAAGAACACAAAGGTATCAGTTAAACAGCCTTTACACTACTTCCTGAAAGTAGGATTTAACACTTATTTTTAGACCTTCCAACACCATGTTGAATCCTGTGATTAGGGGAGAAGTCTACTCTACTAAATACAGCTACTTTAGTTTTATGGAATAGACCAGTTAAAAATATGTAAACAGAATATTTTAGTAGAAAAATTGTGTTAATATGACAAAGGCTATGATATAAAAAGGCAAAACAAAAATACAAACCACTTCCTGGAGATATCCCAAAACAAAGAGCAGAGGAAAGCCAGTCTGATTTGAATGAGACGGTTACAGATAACAGTACAGCTGACTGACAGACAGGAGGTGAGGTCAAAACCTAGGTCATAGATCTGCATTTATAGCACATGGTTGGAAGCCGTATCCCAGAAACACCAGTGTGTGTTTATGTGGGGTGATGTTCTTGTTGCTACATAAGTTCTGAAGAGCAGAACTATTTGAAAGTATCATTTGAGTACCACAAGCCACTTGAAGGATAGGTTAAAGACAAGGCAGAAAAAAGTATCAGAGATAAAGGAGAAACCAAAAGTAATAGAAGGGCCACACTGAGTAAATGGAGATAATAACTGGGAGAACTGCTGTGCAAGACATGAACGCAGCCTGGGCTCACATATCTCTCTTGTTCCTCCAAGGACTGGAAACTGACCTTTCTCAGCTCTCTCCCCATTTCTCTGTCAATACAAATCCGCAAGAACACCCATGCAAAACTTAATGAAGGAAGGTCTTAATGAAGTCCCCTCAGGGCCTAATGGAGATCTAGACCCTGTAAAGCACACAGAATAAAACCCCATGCTAGGTCAAAGAGGGAGCAGACTGGAGAAAAAGATGCTCTGCTGCTATTTTTTATTGGGCCCTAAAGGAAGCTAGTAATGGAATGGGTAGGTGAAGGTGAGAAGGGGCAGCACAGAACCACAAATTTTAGCAGATAAATTTTATAGGATGGAGAATGAGGTCAAGAGGTAGGGTGGACAGAGAGGAGTTTCTCTCTGACAAGGAGGCTCTTTACATCCTGAAGTCAGTTGTCAGCATCTTCAGGCAAAGGTAGAATTTAGGCACCCATTGAAACCTGAACACACAGATCCTACCCATCAGAAGGGAACAAATAGGAACTGGAGTTCCAGAAGGTGAACGAGCCTCAGATAAACAGAAAGGTATCAGTTGTATTTAAGTGACATATTTTGAGTTTTAATCATACCAGTCTAGCACTACATTGATGCTTATATATTAGTGCACAGAACACTTAGGAGTAGACTCTGCCCTGTAGAACCCTGTACTAAGTAAGGTAACTGAAGTAATCTGAGGCCGAATCTCTTCAGTCAATTCTCCTCTTTAGGGTTTGCTGACTGACTAAAGTTTTCTTAAGTTTTCTTGTTCAAGTTGCAGACACTGATTAGTGGCACATAGTCTTTCTTTTGTGTGACTCTGACAGTTGTAATTTAAGTGAATTAGATTTATGTGGACCAGTTCATAGTCTTTGGAACACATGTAATATCATTTTAAATGACTTACATGTTTCCTGCCTCCTACTGTACTACAGTGCTATAAATGTATTAACAACCAAAAACTCTCTCCTTATTTTCAAGTCAGATGTTGACTTCACTGTTGATATATTTAAAGATTTCTACGAATTTTGCAGTGACCTGTGGTATACGGGTTATTTCAGTTGTCCCAGAGTAATCGCCAAAGTCATTGTGTTTTGTTGTATTTGTGTTTGAGCCACTATACATTTTTGTTTGTGGAAATTATACTTAAAGTTGACAACTATTGAATAAAACATGAATTCCTTATATTTTATTTAATGACTTTAAATTATGCTTTCACATCTAATGTCTTGCTGAATGTTGTGATTTATGATTTCTTTTTGTTCAAAATAGTTTGCATATTTTGTTAATAAAATGAACTTGGGAAAAAAAAAGAAAGGTGAAGACCAGAAAGAAAGGGATTACCCTTTCCTTACATTCCTTTGATTACATGGTGCCACATTTTCATAGATGGAACCTGTAAAGGTCTCTGAGCAATCAGACAAAAATAGTAGAAGCCCTTTAATAAATTTCTAACTAGCTACCAGGTGGGAGCTACTCTCTTTTAAGGTGAACTGGAGTTCCAGATTTCATTCTGTTCTCTCATAAACTTAAAATGGTCACACTCACGAGGGTATCTTAAGAGAATGCAGAGATAATACATCATAGCCCCAATTTTCCATGCTCCCTTAGCTAAGTCAAGACAAACTGTTTTTAGACAAAATAGTTTCCAGGCTAGTTTTTCTGCAGGCCTACCCACCCTGAAACCTATCCCCTTTCACCTCCATAGAAATGACCATGCATATGCCTCTCTGGCCCCAGCTTAGCTCACAGAGGTTTCTTGTCAGATTATCTGTCACTTGGATTTGTAAGCAATCCCTGCCTTACACTGCTAGAAATATATTCTTTGGAGCCATAAATGCCACTGACATGCAGCTCACAGTGTAGCTGTAATTTCACAAGCTTAGGTCACACATTTATTTTAGTTTTTCATTTACAACATCTGTAGGCAATGCCATTTACTGTCCCAAAAAGTTTGGGATATCACATCTGGATGGGGAGGTAATCTGGAGTTTAGGGTGCTGAAAAGGCCCACTAGCGTGGGGACAGGGGTAATCTGGAGTTTAGGGTCCTGAAAAGGCCCACTAGCTTGGGGACAGGGGATACCTTTCATAACAGAAGTAAGCACAGAGCACCTGCCCATTCACATAGAGTGAGTTGACTCACTCAGGAGCAGCGGTATGGAAAACCTGCCACTCACTAATTTTAGGTCCAGCTCTGAAATCCTCTACCTCTTTGACTGCTCAGATCCCCAATAACCTGAGTGTCCATACCATCTGTGGGACTCAGTAAGAACCAAGTAGAATTCCTTTATGCAAACAATATGAAAAAAAAGCTTCCCCCTCTTTTCTATGGCCTCTCTCCTTGTCATAATGCTCTTTGTTTTGTTTTTGTTTCTTGTACCACATCCAGTAGTTTTTAGGGGATACTGACAGCTTTATGCGAGGGATTGGGAAGTCAATTTCTTGATAGTGCCTGAGCAACCATACAGAGCTGGGGATCCCACCTAGACTTCTTACATGCAAACTATGTACTCATCTCTTTGAGCCATCTCTCAGACCCTCACAAAGCTTTTTATTTTCTGTTTCATGCTGAGTTTCACTAGGCAGAAGATCCAGACTTGCCATATAGGGCATGACTACTTTTGCTTCAGTGCTGAGACCTACTGGGATCTACTGAATCATAACACAGAAAGGTCATCTTGGAAAGGTGGGCATGGGAGCCCAAATCCCAATTCTTGACAATTTATGTGAATGCACCTCATCTAACAAAGATAAAATTAAGAATATTTAAAATGAGAGCACAAGGGGCCGGAGAAGTGGCGCTAGAGGTAAGGTGTCTGCCTTGCAAGCGCTAGCCAGGGAAGGACCACGGTTTGATCCCCCGGCATCCCAAATAGTCCCCCCAAGCTAGAGGCAATTTCTGAGCGTTTAGCCAGGAGTAACCCCTGAGCACCAAATGGGTGGTCCCCATCCCCCCCCAAAAAAGAGAGAGAGAGCACAAAGCATTAAACCACAAGGTTCATGTTAAGGGCCTGCTTCTCAGGCAAGCAAATTGATAGTAACTGATTCCCAAGTCAATTTATAAACTAAATGATATTTTCTCTCAGGAGGAAGACAGTTTCACCCACCAATAGATAGCATACCACAGGGAAAGGCTGCAGTGGCAGAAGCAAGACAAATACATATTGGTCTTATTCTTCCCTTCTCAGAATCCTGTATTCATACCCCTCCTTGCCTTCTCAGGCTAGGTAGGCAGTAGTAGGCACACTTAGTACAACCCAAATGCCCAACTATGGGTGAATAAATCAAGAAGCACTTGTGAACGTAAGAAAAAATAAAATCATGCAATTTTCAAGACACAGATAAAACCAGGAGGCTTTGTGTTAGTGAAATTGGTCAGAAAGAAAAGGATAGATAAAGAATAATTACTTCCATTTAGGTGTGGAATCTACAGATACAGTAAGAGAGAAACAAATGACCCAAGGCAACAGAGCTGCAGAGTTGGCCAACAGAATTTAGCTTAAGGTGTTGGGAGGGTGTTAAGGAAGGTAGCAATATACATAACAGGACATGAATAAAAAAGATCTTGGGATGAAAGAAGTTATAAGAACATTTTGGTGACAGGGGTGGGGCAATATGTTGTATCACAAATGTGAAAACTGTTGTGATTCTATTACTCAAATTATAAATTTTAGGGCTTATAACAGCCTAGCTTTTTTAAGACATCTGTTATTGAACTACTTCTTCCTTCAACATGCTCCTCACTTAAGAAAAAATTCAATCTGTCTTTTTAAAAGCCATCTGCCAGCTGTAAATACATTTATAAAATGTATTTTTCTTTATTGGTAAATGACATTTTGTGAAGTGAAAAGAGGTGACTGAAGTTTACAGGCTTCTTCTCTAACTACCTGTGTAACCAAGCAAGTGCCTGGGGTAATGTAGGACCTACAGAAGCTTATCAGGAGCACCTGATTAACAAAAACCTTAGGTCTCACCAGCTCCACTTGGCAGTTGTCAAACTTTATCTGAGTCCCTTTTGATTTACAAAGTCTAGTTACTGATCCCTGACACTTGGAATCTTGGGGAGCTGTAGAAGTCAGATTGGTCATTTTATGAAACTGGACTAGACTTAACTCCTATTCAGGTTCTAAACAGGTTCTTTGCTTTCCCTCCCTGAAAAAAATATCAGGGTAAGTAAAGTGAAGTAAAACAATTTTATTTGTTGACTGGGAGGAAAAAGAGCAAGTAACACATTAATGAGAAAACCAGGATTTCTCCTTGAGGAGAGGGCTGAGATCAGGAGAGATGAAGTCATGAAATTTTCTTATACATGGATGTACATGGAATCTATTATGCTGAGTGAAATAAGTCAGAGAGAGAGAAAAAAAACGCAGAATGGTCTCACTCATCTATGGGTTTTAAGAAAAATAAAAGACATTCTTGCAATAATAATTTTCAGACACAAAAGAAAAAAGAGCTGAAAGTTCCAGCTCACCTCAGGAAGCTCACCACAAAGAGTGATGAGTTTAGTTAGAGAAATAACTACATTTTGAACTGTCCTAATAATGAGAATGTATGAGGGAAATGGAGAGCCTGTTTAGAGTACAGGCAGGGGTCGGGTGGGGAGGAGGGAGACTTGGGACATTGGTGATGGGAATGTTGCACTGGTGATGGGTGGTATTCTTTACATGACTGAAACCCAAACACAATCATGTATGTAGTCAAGGTGTTTAAATAAAAAAAAAAAAAAGAAAGAAATGCAAGCCACCTCACTCTGTAGTTGCAGAAGTACCTGCTTGCCTTTGTAGTTTGTTTTATAGGTTTTCTTTCAAACTGCCTCCACTTAGGACTTTCTATGTTAGGAGTCAGTTGCTAAGCAGGACAGGCAGTGGTAGCAAAAACACCAGTGAGCCAATAAGTCCTCAGCAGGTCGGATATGGGTTATAGTATAAAGACAACTGCTCTAGAGCATCTCTTCTCTAGAGGGTGTACAGTCTTCGTTGGGCCTATGCTAATGCCTTATGACTCTTATCAGATCTCAATTCCTGTGTCCACAAAATAGGTCTATGCTTCATGCTTTTAAGTACTTTAAGGCTAAAAACAAAGTAACTTTTAAGTTAATTCTTTGTTTTATTATTGCCTTAAAACAACATTAATAACCCCTGTGCCATCTAACTGACTGCTTCACTTTTCAGCAATGAGTCAAAATATTAGGATTCTTTGAAAATCATGTTTTATTTTATTTCCTCTTACTTCCAAAAGTTGTCGATCTTCAAATATATGAATAGGGATCCTTGAAATTGATCTCATCTCTTTCCTTCTATTTTATTTTATAGGTTATTCTTTCTCTTTCTCTCCTGAACTTTTCCTCCTCCACTTTTTCAACTAGTACTTAATGCAAAAATTGTTTTAAGCTAGGAATCTCTGTCTAATAATCAAAAGTAATGTGTGTTCCGATTCTCATCTGATAACTATATTTCTGACAGATTTCAACCACTGATAATTTGGGGATATTATCTACATGCCAAGGAGTTTGGGGTGTAGAGAGAAGAAAGTATTTACCCTGCCCCTAGTAACTCCTACAATCTCTAATAAACAAGCCCGTGTCTGTTTCTACATATTTCAAATATAGTGCTGCATCCTAGCATGTCCCCTTGATTGACGCTTCACAAGATAAAACTGAGCTACTTTCCCAAATGACATCTTTTCTCAGGTTTGTCTTGATCCCAGCCATAGTCTTACTTTCTCATAGCAAGGCACCATCAATATGCTAATTGCCTAATTAAACCATGGATGGCAAGAACATGAGATGGCAACAAAGTGATCTACTGGGATACAGTGTGCCTGCTTCTCACAAAGCAAGATGGCTTGGGAGCATGAAGGAATACATTCAAGAACAACCACAGACTAAAAGTTTTAGAAAATTTTTCTGCCATATGGTCCCCTGTAACTGCCAGGAGCTATTTCTGAGCAGATAGCCAGGAGTAAACCCTGAACACTGCTGGGTGTGGCCCAAAAACCAAAAAAAAAAAAAAAGGAAAAGTTTTCTGGAGGTGAGCAGTGCAAAAGCCAACATCTCCATCTTTAGCAGACCCTCCAGATGCTGTGCAATAAGAGCACTTGAGTCACTCTTAAGGGATTCCTCAGAGTGCAAGCAAATATAGGGAAGTTCTAACACATTTTTCCAATAGTAACTGTCACAAATTTAGAATCCTAAGTCATTTTCACTCTTATACTACGCAGACAGAAAGGCCTGACATACTATTTATGTACAAGAGCAGAGTAAACTAAACTAGTTTTCAAGATTTACTTTTAAAACCAATCATACAATTGAGTACCACAGGCATCATTGGTGATACTGGTTGAGACAGTAGTAAAGTCAAATCTACTATATCCTTATTTTCTTCATGCATAAAATGGGAATAACCAAAAAACTAAGACCCAATTTTAAGAGTTAATGAGAAACTGAATAAAAAATTCTTTGTAAAGCATTTAGCATTTTGCTATTATTTACCCTTTAGTTAGCAACTAGTCTTTTTCTTAGGGAAGGGGCTAAAGCCACACTCAGAGTTCAGTGATCATAGATTGATAATGCCTTGAAATGTCAAGATCAAACCTAGGCCTCTCATATGTAAATCATGCACTCAAGTCTTTTGAGCTAACTTCCTGCCATGAACTAGAACTACTTATGTTAAAAAAAAAAATGTCTGTGTGTTGGGCTGAAGCAGTAGTAAAGCAGGTAAGGCACTTTCATCCAGCTGACCTGATTTTTAATCCAGTAATCCATATGGTTTCCTAAGCACTGTCAGGAGTAATTCCTGAGTAACTAAGGAGTAGCCTTTGAACAATTGAACAATGTCAGGTGTGGCCGAAGGAAAAAGATTTGTGTCTCCAAATTCATAAATATATTTATTCATTTATACAATCATTAAAAAATGTAGAGAAAGAAATGGGAAAATCCAAAATGTCCATCAGCTGAGAGTAGATAAGCAAAAAGGGATATCTACATATAATAAAGTCCTTAATCACCTTAGAAAGGAACTAAAAATTGGGGCCTGAGAGATAGCATGGAGGTAAGGCGCTTGCTTGCCTCGCATGCAGCAGGATGGTAGTTCGAATACCAGCATCCCATATGGTCCCCCGAACCTGCCAGGAGCGATATCTAAGTGTAGAGCCAGGAGTAAGTCCTGAGCGCTGCCGGGTGTGACCAAAAAAACAAGAACAAAAACAAACAAACAAACAAAAAATGATAGAAAGGAACCAAAAATTGATTTTGGCAACATGGGTAAACCCTGAAAATATTTTGCTGAGTGAATAAGGCCAGTTACAGAAAGCTATAGGCAATATTATTCCCATTTATATGATAGCTCATAGTGAAAAAAACCAATATAAGGGAAGAATTAGGTTTTCTGTGTTTTAGGAGTTCGAGTGGGGTGGAGATAAGGCAGCTTGATAGTAATGGTAATGAGGTTACTGTTTGAGGTGATAAAAATGTTCAAATATTGATTGCAGTGATGGTTGCACATAAATGACTATAGTTAAAGCCATTTTATTTAAATTTGAATGTGTGAAATGGTATGTAAACTACAAGTTAATAGTTATTAACTTATATTAGACTATAAGTCAATAAAATTATCAAAAACTGTAAATGAAGGTAAAATAAGCAGGAATTATTTTTCACTGCCTTAGCTAATCTTTCCAGGGAGTACAAATTGTTTAAGCTGATTCCAATTCCCTGTCATTTACTTTGGTAATAAAGATTCCAGATGTTTAATTATTAAAAAATATTTCTTTAAAATTTTAATCTATCACCTTTATTAACTGATATTTGTACCATCTTTGAAGTAGCATGCCTGTCCCTTACAAATAGCACAATTTTATTTTCATGTTGACATATTATGTCAGTAGAAGTAATACGGTATAAATTTACAACTTTATATGCTCCATTTAAAGTAACATCCATCAGTCTGCTTCTCCTTTAGTAATTGACCTTAACTTAACTATGTCAACTACAATAACATTAAGCATTTCAACAAGAGTGTCATAACTTGAAAATTCATAAAGACAGGCACACAAGATGATCAATAATCTCTCAGTAAACTGAAGTACTCCAATTT
The DNA here is from genome assembly GCF_024139225.1 of Suncus etruscus. Taxonomy (NCBI): domain Eukaryota; kingdom Metazoa; phylum Chordata; class Mammalia; order Eulipotyphla; family Soricidae; genus Suncus; species Suncus etruscus. The sequence goes on along the minus strand of NC_064856.1, from coordinate 34,667,957 downwards.
CCTTTCTATTTGTCTAAGTCAGAACAATACATCACTACAGAAATTTTTCAGGTTTTACCCTGAGGAAAACATAGGCAAAACACTCCAAGACCTAGACCTCAGAGGAGTCTTCAGTGAGATATGATGCCAATGGCAAAGGCTACAGAATCAAATCCTAACAAATAAGACTACATCAAACTATACATTTTCTGTATAACAAAAGAAATATGGGCTAAACTAGAAGAAAGTTGAGTGGGCAAAACTATTTTCACTCAACAGTTGAGATAAAGGGTTGATATCTAGAATATACAAAGTATTCACAAAGATTAATCTCTCAAAATCTAATACCCCCATTAAATAATGAGGAAAGGAAATGAACAAACACCTCTCTGAGGAAGACCAACAGATGGCCAATAGCACATAAAATAATGTTCATTCCTTATCATTGGGGAAATTCAAATAAAAACAATGACATCTCTTTTTACACCAATGAGAATGGCACATATCAAAAATACTGGGTACAGTCTGTGTTGGTGGGGATGGGGTGAAAAAGAAAATCTCATCTACTGCTGGTGGGAATGTTGCCTGGTCCAACCCGTATGGAAAACAGTATGGAGGGTTCTCAATAAATTCAAAATTGAGTTTTGGGGTATCTATCCCCAGGACAAAAAAACATCCATTCAAAAGGCTGCATGCACACCATTTTTTCATTGTAACATTTAGTAATAGCTAAGATTGGAATCAACCTAGATGTTCAACAACAGATGAGTGGATCATATACAATGAAATACTACATAGCAGTAAATAATGATGCAATGGGGCAATTCACTGCAACATGGATGGAACAGAAAGATATTAGGTTAAGTAAGGCAGAAAAAGGATAAATACAGGATGACATCACTTGTATGTGGTATTTAGAATAACTGCATGAAATAATGCAGTGGTTTAAATGGGATTGTCTAGAATACTCTTGGTCCCAGATTATAGTGAAGAGAAGGAAAGAAATTGAATGGAGAAGGTCAGATGTGAAATAATGGATTCTGGAATCAAGGGGACTCATGTGAACTAGAGGTGTTAAGAAAGACTAGAATTAAATATACAAGCCACAGAGTCAACAACACTGAAATCATGAGAGACCCAAACTTGAACAACCAATGTCTGTCTAAAACTCAACTATAAATAACTTTGTAAATCACCATGCTTTAAATTAAAAAAGGGAGGGAAGGGAAAAATGTTTTCAGCTTTTAAAGTAAACCCTTGGGGGGCTGGAGAGATAGCACAGCGGTAGGTTGTTTGCCTCACATGCAGCCAACCTGGGAGGAACACAGTTCGATTCCCGGCATCCCATATGATCCTCAGCCTGCCAGGAGTGATTTCTGAGTGCAGAGCCAGGAGTAACTCCTGAGCATCGCTGGGTGTGGCCCAAAAACCAATCAATCAATAAATAAATTAAGTTTAAAAAATAAATAATGTAAACCCTTGGACAAACACCAGAGATATAACATGATATAACCAACAATATTTTGAGAGATATAAAGAAATAAAACAGCAAAAGAACTGACAAAACCAATCCAAGCCTGGATCCAAACTGCAAAATTTATATTGTCAGAGTAGAAGGGTGATTCAAGGCCTGATCTGGTTCACTGGACTATACTGTAAAACCAATAGCACTTCAGAGTTGAGTATAGTGTAGTATGAAAACTTCCTTTTGAAAAGGTATAGAAAAGCACTCCTAAACCAGAGACAATTAAGAAAAAATTAAAACACACACACACACACACACACACACACACACACCAATGCTACCTCAATAAAAGATAAAATAGGTAAAAGAACTATTTTTATTCAAATGCAGCAGAGTTCATTAAAATATGTCTGGACAAATATCAAAGTCAAAAAAACTATAATCACAATTAGTTATGTCATTACTCCTTACCTCACTCTCTATTCTATTTCCTGTTTCAAAATAAAGATATCACCTTTAGACCAACTACACACAATCACAAAATGACCAAATTCCTACACAAATAATTGTACTCAATCGATCTAAATGTGTTCTGGCTAACTAAAATTAAATTTCTTGTAGTGGAAGTATATGTATCATAAATTTTCCACATTTTAAAAATTATACCAGTTCATAGAAAATAGCTTATTAACCCTTTTAAAACTCGTTTTCCTGCTTTTGATCTGAAATCATTTCAGTAGTCCATGATTTACCCTTAATATTTCCACATGGGGAGCAACATGCTCCCCTTATATGCAAACAGTGCCATAAAGTAAGCTTCCTGTTGAACATACAGATCAGCATCACATGTCAAAATGCTCTTAAGGAACAAACATGAGACAGCATAAACAATCCTGAGTTCAGAGTTAATGCTTTTCATTTCTATCGATAAGTTTCTTCATTGGAAAAATCACCTCATGGGTAGAAAAAGCCAATGTCTTTTCTGTTTCCATCAAAATTAAGGCAAGAATTAAAATAGTCAAGCTGAGTCTTTTCTCACCAACTGGAAAGGCGCTGTTTCTAGCTTTCTTTCTCTTGCACAAAAGAGCATTCATTTTACTAAAAGTTCTTCAGTGTTAATTTTCTCTTATTTTTGGTACAATTATAACAAGTTTTATTTTTAAACAATCCATAACTTACTTGAAAAGAAAAAAGACTAGAAGGGATAAAAAGAGGCTGTTAGAGATAGATACTGAATGCAAACATGAAATCTGTGCTTTTTATAGGATTATGAACAGAAAATTAATTGGATACATACCTGTGTGCAAAAGCATGAACTCACTGAAGCACCCCCAGGAATAATTCTGGAGACCTCTAATCACAATTGGGGTGGACCTGGTGGCCCCCAACTTCACTGGGTCAGAGCAGACCTTTATTACCAGGAGCAAACATTGAATATCTTTGGGAGTGGGCCCAGTGTTCCTGGGAGTCCCCCTGTGCCCATAATGTAAAGTACATTTGGACAACCTCGAGGATGGGGAAATACTGTGAGTACACAGGCTTTTCGTACCCAGTTCCAAAGTAGACTTTCACAGGAGTGCCCTCAGTTACTCAAAGGTTAAACACATTCTGCATTTTCTAAAATATAAAATATATAGCTTTTCAATAGTTTTCCTTAAATGAAAGGGATCATATATTGCAAATAAATTTAAAAAATATCTTTCCTAAAAGTAATCTCAAAGAGCTATTCTTTTATTAATCATAGGGAAGAGGAGTCCTCCTTTCTGATATGAAAATCATATCCATCAAATGACTAGTGATCCAAATGATAAAGTTCCACTAATGTTGGTATAGATGGAGATAAAAAAATGTTCATTTCTACCACTATTACCTAAATATAACATTATCAAGCCACTAGAATTCTCTTGACTACATTTTTCTCAATAATGTTTATTAATTTAAAATATAAAGGGGCTGTAGAGATAATAAAGGGGTTAAGTTACTTTCCTTCAATGCAACAACTCTGATTCAATCTTCAACAGCATAAAAGGTTCTCCAGCACTACCAGGACTGACTCCTGAGCACAGAGACTAAAATAAGAACTTGGTGTAGGCCAAAAAAAAAAAAAAAATAATTGCAATAATAGTAATAATAATAATAATAATAATAATAATAATAATTAAATGCAGAAATGCCTATACATCCATCATGTAATGCAGACAAGGCCTAGAGTAGTCACCAAAAAGTTAGCTTCTGCAATTTGTCAGTGATCACCCTAAGCAACCTACTTGGCTCCCATTATCTCCACTGTGAGGCTACTTAGAAGGTGCAGGAACAACACAGTAGGTATCCAACATTCAAGATTACAAACACCTCAGCTAAAGACCTCCTTGCAACCTCCAATTCATCAATTACTAGTCATCTAAAATTATATTTTTCCAACTCGCAACACCTCTTTCCTTTTATCTAGAAAAGGAAATTTTGTTCACTTTTCTAAGTACATTCTTCACTTCTGCCTCCAAATAGAGGTCCTCATTTTTCTTTACTTAACTTTGGGACATGAGAATTCCCACAGTCTCATCTTGCCATCTCTGTTTTATGCCCTATTTATTGTATAATAGTTTCTCTAACGGCTTTCATAATACAACATCAACTAGTCTACAAAGATTAAAACATTTAGTATCTAGTCTCAGAGAAAATATTTGCTGACTTCTTGAAGGAGTTCTCTCCCTTGCAAAATGTAAAATCAAAAAAAAAACATAAAGCTCTTATGATTATAAAGCTCCAAGTGTTTAGTCCATTGATCCATAAATTGAGCACTCTAAAAACAGTAAAAGACTAAGCACATACTTTGTATGCTGGAGGCCTGGGTTCAATTCCTGGTATTGTACACTCCCCTAAGCATCACCAGGAGTGACCCAGGAGCTTTGGACCATCATGTATGGCCCAAACTCTCCTCACAAATAAAACTAAAAACATAAATTAAAAATGAATGTTCATTTTTATTCTTTATAAAGTGTTCTACTCCATCAGGTTCTACTCAATCTTGTATATTGGGTCTATTATTTATACCATCCAATAAGTGTCAAATCATTTGATCAGAAAGAAGTGGCATAGTGAAAATTTTTGATATTATTCAGGTGCTTTTAAAAGCACCAAGAGGTGTACTTATATATAACATACATATATACATTTATGTGTACTATATAAATCTATACTAAGATGCCACGATGTAATTAGGTACAATGGGAGTTTGGTAATTTATATATCTTCATTAACAAGCTGTTCAATCAAGTGTTATACAGTTTCACAGGGTAAAAAAAAGAATCAACATTTGGAAGTTTACAACTCCTCAGCAATAACCAATAAAAATAAGATGCTAATTTGGTTGTAATAGAAGGAAAGAAATGCTTCATTTTGTTAAAACTCAAAGAAAATCACCTGCAGTTGCAGGAAACTTTAGAGTAATGAAAATTACAATATGCAAAGCATATGGAAGTTTCTTTTCTTTTTTAGCTCTGCCAACAGCCTTTATTATAAACAAATGAGTTTTTAAGGAAACCTCTTGGAGGCACCTGCGATAAAATTAAAAAATAGTACAAGGGGTAAGGCATTTGCCTTGCATGTAGCCAACCCAGGTTTTACTTCCAATATCTAACTTAGTCGCCCCCAGCCTATCAGAATTGCCAACATGATCTCTCTAGCCTACCAGGAGTGATCCGTGAGTGAAGAGACAGGAGTAAAATCTGAGCACAGCTGGGGAAAAAAAATAAATAACTTTGAGAAAGTAAGAACACTAGCATGCACCAACCATAGAAAGCACTTAAGAGTATGAATATTTTTAGTAAAGTTTTGTGTGTGTGACTCCATGGAACATTTTTAATTGAATCACCATGAGATACACAGTTAAAGTTATTTGTGATTTTCAGTCATACAATGATTTTTAGTCAGACAATGGACAGCAACCATCCATTCACCAGTGTACATTTCCCACGACCAATGTCTCTAGTTCTGTTTTCCTTCTGCCCTTCACTCTGCCTACCTCATAGCAGACTTTTTCTCTCACTCTTTGTCTCACTCTCTTTCTCTTTCTTTTTTTCCTTTAGACACTATGATTTGTAATACTGTTAGTAAAGGCGTATCATGCATATCACTTTACCGCCTTTCAGCATCCAGCTCTTGTCCAAGCATGATCATTTCCAACTATCATTATCATAGGGATCCCTTCTACCCTAACTCCCACTCTCTTTGTGGTAAGCTTGTGGACCAGACCTCCTCACCCTGGTCTCCATTGTCTTTGGATTACCATATTATCTTTTTTATATATGACTTTCACAAATGAGTGTGATCATTCCACATCTATCCCTTCCCCTCTGCCTTAGTTTGGTCTAACCTTTTGAAAACAATATAGATATTCCTCCAAAAACTAGAAATTGAACTCCCATATGACTCAGCAATACTGCTCCTGGGAATTATACCCTAGAGGCCCAAAGACACAATGCAGAAAACTCATCTGTACTCCTATTTTCTTTGCAGCATTATTCACAACAGCCAGGATCTGGAACAACCCTAGTTCCAAAGAACAGAAAAATGGACAAAGAAACCATGATACATATACACAATGGAATACACAATGGATGGATACAGAGAATATCATGCAGAGCATGATAAACTTTTATCACTGTCAGAAGAGAACATTAACCAGGGTGCTACTGTAACCACAATTGGGGAAATCATATAAGGCAGACCTGAGAGACACTCCAAACAAGTGGTGTACTCATGAAAGTTATTTTCACTAAGTATTTGCTTGCAACTTTGAATATTTAATATGACAAAAAATAAATCTCTTTTCAAGGAATATATTTGTGATAATTTAGGAAGTCATGTAAAACATTAATATAAAAACAAAAAGTGGGTTGGGTTGGAGAGACAGTATAGCTTGCCGTGCATGTAGTCAATTCAGGTGCTATCTGTGGAAACACATAGTCCTCAAACACCACCAGTATTGAGCCCTAAGAACAGAATAATGAATAATCCCTGTAGTATTAAAAAAATTAAAAATTAAGGGGCCGGAGAGATAGCATGGAGGTAAGGCATTTACCTTGCATGCAAAAGGTTGGTGGTTCAAATCCCGGCATCCCATATAGTCCCCTGAGCCTGCCAGGAGCGATTTCTGAGCATAGAGCCAGGAGTGAGTGCTGCCGGGTATGACCCAAAAACCAAAAAAAAAAAAAAAATTAAAAATTAAATATTTTTTATTTTGTTAAATCTAGCAGTGAATAAATGTTATCTGATTGAGAGTCATTTTTTAAGAGGTCTAAAATAGAAAATCAGGGAAGTTGAACACACTCTTGTACATACAATATGATCTCTTCTTGTGGGAGAGGTGTCAGATGGAGTATAATCAGGTATGAACTTGCAATAGGTATATGGTTGCATCTCCCTGAGCCCAGAAACCATATTGCCCCACACTACACCTTCTTCAGACACACGATTGCTCCCTATCATCCCAGGTATCATACATAGTATTTTCCATCTAAGACAAAACATGAAGCTACCCATAAAGTCAAAAAATTTATGAGAAACCTCTGTTTTACAACATGAAGGCCCCCTCCAGGAAAATGGGAAGCCTTCAGCCATCTCTGCAAAAGGACTAGTGGATGACTCAAACTTCATTGAGCAACCCTGCCTACATTTCCTTTCATCTCCAGCTCAAGAGAAGATTATCAAGCTGCTTTCTTCCCATAGAACCACTTCTATTTCTGACTGAAAAGAACACTTTAAATTATTTTCAGATTCTTTAATTGAAAAATGCAATACTGATAGTTGTTATAAAAATACTTTCTCCCTTTTGATTGCTGCCTAAAAATAGGAACCATTTTTCATGATATCAATAAATAGCCAAATAGCAATATTGTCCTTTCTATGATGGCATCTTTCACAAAGTCTCTGAAGTTACACTGACTACAAGCACTGTGTAATGTTATGATGTGAATGTATACAGACTTAAGCATTTTGTAGTTCCAGACAAGAAAGACTCTCCTCTCACCAAAATACAAAACTTAGGGGCCAGAGACATAGCATGGAGGTAGGGCATTTGCCTTGCATGCAGAAGAATGGTGGTTTGAATTCCGGTATCCCATGTGGTGCCCCGAGCCTGCTAGGAGCGATTTCTGAGTGTAGATCTAGTAGTAACCCCTGAGCACTGCCAGGTGTGACCCAAAAACCAAAACCAAAAAGAAAAAAAAAACAAAACTTAGAGAAATAACTGCCTGACCCTATCCCAAATGCAGGCAAGATAAGGGGGTCTATTTCTTTGAGTCTAGTCTTCCATCTAGATAATGAGCCACATCTACTAAGAGCATACATCCCAGAAGATTTGGGACATAATATGGTTCTAATATATAAACCACAGAGTATGACCCATGAGGTTTTAGTCAGTCCTAGAAGAATGGTAACCCCCTGAGAAGCACAACAAAGATTTCTGAGGGATGAACAAACAGAATCTACATGCTCTAGGCCAGAGAGCTATTCTTTTCCATTATGTATCAGACAAATGGTCAGCTGAAAGTGGATGGAGAATAATGATGTTGGCTCTGTGCTCAGGGATCAAGCCTATCAATCAGACAGTGCTCAGGGACATTGTGATGTGCTCAGGGACATGTGATGCCATCGATAGAACCCAGGTTGGCCATGTCCAGGCTAGCTGTACTATCTCTTCAGTCTATAATGTCATATTTTTAAGCCTATGGCTGTTTTTAACCTTATCCCCCACACCCAAAAATAAAACAACTTTACTAACTCATATAGATATGCTAAATTAATTAAACTAAAATAATAAATTGCATAATGAGACAATTATTGGATTTCAAGTCAACTGCTATTGTTATCATTTTGTTTTGAGGTCACACCTGGATGTGCTGAGAGCTTACTTTGGCTCTGTGCTCAGTGTTAACTCAGGGTTTTATCTGGGAAACCACATGTGGTGCTAAGGATTGAACTGACATCAGCTGAGTGAAGAGAAATGCTTTAACCCCAGCAATATTTCTCTGGCCTCTCAAGTAGATATTTAAAACTCAGTCTAAATTAGCAAACACTGATGTAAATACCCTGTTGTGAAGACTAATACGTTATACAGTATTTGGGGACTTAGGTCCTGTCTTTATCATCTTATAGATCTTGAAGCTAGCAGAGAATGTGAGCAGGTGGCTCAGTAAATAAAGCTTTCCTGGGGATTAGCACTTTTAAGAAGTCAGAGGCTAGAACAAGGTCAGCTGTGCTTGGAAATATGCAAAATTTCCAAGACGAGAGGCAGCTAAGTTCTTTCTGGGTTTCCATCCAGCTCTAACATTCTTTTATGCTAAAAACTAGAACAATACACAGACCCATAGGACCAGACATTTAATAAAAATAAACCCTACCCAATAACAGCCTAAGTGAAAAAACACTGAGTTAATAGTTTGGTTATAATGCAAGTAATAGGTGCTTTCTTTTCCACATGTCCCTAGAGCCTCACAAATGCACCTTAAGAAAATGTTCACCTCAAATTTTGTACATAAATTCATTTTTGCTTGTTCGTTTTTGCTTTATACCCCATAATGCTCATGGATCACTTATGGTTCTGCACTCTTAAATCAGTATTGGGGAGTTGTTTGAAGTGCTGGGAATCAAACCCAGAAAAGCAGTGTACAAGGCAAGTGTCCTACCCACCATAAAATTGCTCTAACTCTGTACATGGATTCTTTAATTAAGGGAAAAGTTATTGTTATAGAACCCCTGCAGTAGCATCATAAGATTCTCTAACTCAATAACATCATGCAAACTACAAACTGTCCTTTGATTACTTTCTGTGGTTGTTGGAAATGTTGAACACAAATATTTAAATTAGATCCAAGAAAGTACAGTTGGTAAGGCAACTTTCTGTGCACCTCAGCATCCTCATTTGACAATGCCTGTATATAGGATGGTAGTAAATATAGCATGAATTAGTATGAAAATACTAAGAATGCAGCTCTCCTGAAACAATTACTAGTGAGGCAAGTATAACCATCTTGGGATAAAATTTGCAAACACTAGAGAAAATGTTAAAAGATACATTTCAAGGCACGATATGCCCTTCTCTGAAGTTAAAATCACTCTGAAAATGTAAAACACAGTGGTGACAGAATTCAGTGCACAAAATAGTTTTTCTAGATAGTAAAAAACTAGAGTATCAAAGGAAAGAAACATGATCTCAAAGCTAAGTCCAGGCATTGCTGTGTGAGTGCTAGTAGGACAAAGATTAATAGCAGAACCACAAGAATGTTGTGTGAATAAGTGACTTAGTCACTTCCAAAGCAAAAGAAGGCTCTTCAATTATGAGACACACTATTCCATTTCTTCTAACTTGGTGCACAGGTAAATCATGGAATGTATATGAATGTAATCATCTAAAATCGTAGACTAAAATACTAGGTGAGCTTTGCTTGTCTGAAATTTATTGCCTTCCCATGTCCTATTTAGGTGAACTGGACCTGTTCTCGGTGTCCTGATAGTCCTCAACTCAGTTTCCCTGTCATGGATGAGTCTGGAAGGAAAATACACTGAAGCCCACTCAACATCTCCTCCTTAAATACTTTCTGTTACTCAAACAAATGTAATGTCCTCCCTTTATCCTGTTAAATTAAATTGCTTCTTCAGATCAAGGATTTAAAGCAAGACTTTCTATTTAAGTTCCCAAGGAAAACAAACACAGCTGTCTTTACTCTTCTCTGGAGTTCTAACAATCCAATCTTTTATTGTTTAAAAAATGGCACACACATTGAACTTGTTTTACATGGGATTTTATTCACAAGTATTCATATAGAACCACTTATCGAACAGCAAGTCCCATCAAACTATTCTTGTCACTATCAAACTATAATTACCCTTCAAATCCTGACAGGAAACAACTCTTAATACTCATGACACCACCTACGACCTAATTCAAGTATGTACGGAGACTTCTAACTGGGCCTATCCCATCTCACCTACTCTAATACTATTTTCCTCCATCTCAGGACCAAGAGAAGACTCAACTCATTGTGGTCACAGTATACTTTATGTTCAGGATTATTTGCCAGGAATCAAACTTGAATCAGCTATTTACAAGACAAATTCCTTACCTACTGTACTATCACTTCATCTTGAATCCTAAACATTCTTTTAAATGTCCTTTCTAAAGAAATTAGGCAGCAACTTCTATATTAGTTCTGCTTCTTAAAGTCAGACATAGCTGTCAATAGTGAAGGATGATGTTTTTCTCAGGTCTCCTTCCTGCTTCCTCTCCCTTTTTTCCTTCTTATCTCATTTTCCCTTCTTCCTTCTCCCTGAGGCCCTTCCTTCCATAATGGAAATATAATTACCTCCTTTGAGAAATGAATTTTCTTATTCCTGATGAAGTCCACTACAGAATTACAGTACCTGAGTAGATAAATGCCTTTGACTTCCAAAAGCCACACAGCACATATCTAGGGTTGCCCAACTAGTATCAACCATTTCCCAGCACAACCCCCATTTTGTACCCTCCCACACATTTTCTAACAAATTCGTCATCATCTGTGCAGAACTCTTTCTGAAGTTAGAAAAGTCTTTGAATTGATGTTTCAAAAGCTTTTGCTTTTTTCCCCACTGTGCTGTTCACCTCCATTTAGAAATGTTTGAAAAAGACCTAATATCCAGAAACCACCTGCCCTATAGGCAAGATGATGAGAAAAGTTCATCTTACCTGTTAGTAACAAATTCAAAGTCACATGGAAAACAAACAGTAGAACAGAAACTCAAACCAGAACTTTATGCCAAAGATTCGATAGTAAAACCTAAAGCTGCTTAGGTCAATAAATAAGTCACAAATTACTAGCATATGCATTGCCTACAATGATCTGAACTAAAAAGTAAAAGGTAAAACACAAATTAAGCATGGAAAGCATCTCAATGAATATTTTATATTCCCTGCTGAAATAATATAAAATATATAAATAAAACTGGGTTAAATAAAATATGTTATTAAAATGTTTCTTTTTACTTTAATATGAGAGAAAAATTAAATATATACATGCCTTTGGTGGTCTACATTATATTTCTTTGGGGAAAGCATAAATCAAATACAATAATCCTTACTCTCCCACCCACAGATGTAAAATATGACTATGTAATTGTATACTTCATGGTGATTCAATTAAAAATAATTTTAAAAATAACTGACTGAGAATACAAGAATGAAAACTTGAAAGTCTCTAGAAAGTACTATCTAGTATAAGAGCTGTAATTCAAGAAGTAGCCATGAGTCTGGTATTAGATGGGATTTCAAGTTCACTGCCAATAGTGGAACTTAAATTTTATCTTTCTGTATCCTGTGGCTGGGTTGCACCAGGAGCTAAATCAAAGGATGGTGTGCATGGTTTGGGTGAGAGAGACACAGTTTTGATCCCATAAACAGTACGAGGAATGATGTCAAAGAACAAATCAAACAATATCCTATGATTACTTTGTGTTCTGCATTTATGGAGGGTTGAGGGGATGTGCTCATGATTTACCTCTGGCTCTGTGCTCAAGCATCACACCTAGCAGTACTCAGAGTGCCATAGAGAATCACACTTGAATTAGCCATAGAAAGCACATGATGTATTATCGCTCTAGCCACTGTGTTCTGCTGTGATTTTGACAAATTTCCTAGAGTTTAAAATAGGACTTATAGGCATATAATCGTCTTTCTTTTATCTTTATGTACAAAAAGCAGTACATCATTTAAATTGAGTCACTTTATACAGACAAATGTTGTAGGTGATATAAATTAGCATCCGTTAGCTAACCTCAAAGCATCTAAATTTAACTGAACCTATCATTTATTTTCCTCCTTAATCAATGTTTTATTCAACAAATATTTTATGCAGCTTCTCTATGGGTCTCCACTACTGGATACAAGACTGTAGATCAGGGGTCTCGAACTCGCGCAAACGGCCCTCCGTACATTTTGTGGCCCTGCCCTAGAGGAATCTTTTTTTGTTTTGTTTTGTTTTAGTAGTTTGGATCACATCCCTTAATGTTCAAGGCTTACTACTGACTTTGAACTCAAGGATCACCCCGACTTTGCCTCCTGCGGCCCCCAGGTAAATTGAGTTTGAGACCCCTGCAGTGTAGATTATTTTCTAAGGGCTTGAAAATCGTGGAAGTCAGGGACCGCTTTGGGTACAGGACTGGTAAGGCCCGCAAGAAGATCACCATCTCCAATTGTATACAGTCTCAGGCCCTGAATTGTCCCCACCAGACCACTCTTCCTCCTTCTGCAGCTCAGGAGTGGACCCATGCTCCACAAGCCCCAAATGTTTACTGGCCCCTGTATGCACTTTTTTTTTTAATATGATTTTTATTTTGATCATAGTGTCTTACATATTGTTGACAATAACATTTTAGGTACATATTTACATAAAATCAGGGGGATTCCCATCACCAAATTGTCCTCCCTACACCTCCATTTTTGTCCTACCTCCCATTTCCTCTTCCCTCACCCCCAGGGCGGCTAGAATATGTGGTCCCCTCTGTATCCAACCCACTACTTAGTAGTCTTGCACCTGTTTGGTCTTGATGCCTCCCTTATCTCCCCCTCTAACTGTAGGCAGGACTAGCTAGTTCAAGTTGCGTGGTTTTGCTGGAAAAAGAGAAGATATATAAACTGGGGTAAGAGTCTAATACTCCAAAAATGGATGGAATCCTTCTAGAGGCTCTCATCATCGATTTGGGAGATGAAGGAGAAAAAGAAGGTGAAACACTCCACCAGTACCAAAAAAAAGTGTCAATTATCCTTATTTCTCTTTCCTAGTTTCCTAGCACCCCTCCACATCTAGCTGTATTTCAGAGTTGTTTATGATGATGAAATTTAAAAAAGCAATAAAAATACTATGTAGACTCTTTCTGAAACTTCTACATGAGCCAACAAGTTTGGTATTTACCCCATTTTTTAAAAAATTACCTGATTTTCAGTATATACATATTTATCACATAAACTTTTTTATTATTTTTTCATGAAGGCAACATGATTTTAAAAGTTTTGTATGACTGAGCTTTAGGCAGAAACTCATGCCCCCCATAATTTCCACATCTTGAGTTCTGAGAAGTTCACTCAAGATCCTTACAAGTGTGACAATATAATTGCTCAAATATTTAAAAATAAAACCAGACAATAGATAATGCAAACAATTATTAAGATAGATATTAATACATGCCGAAACATTAAAAGGATGTCATAGGGAAGTGATTTTCAGAAAATGGGAAGGAGGAAATATGTTCAGAGATTTAAAAAAAAAAAACAGCAGGACAAAAACAGGAAGTGTGATATCCCATCACAAATATGCCAGGCTTAAAGGGAAAAAGAAGCAGAGAAAGCAACACTGCAGACTGTGAAACAGAAAGAGGCAGTAAGAAGTTTAGGTTTAATGCATCCAGTGCATAACATCAGTATCTACTATAATGACAGCAATAAAACTTGTAATAATGAAGATTCAAAATGTGGTAAAAAAGTGCAGCATAATATTCACTAGAGGATGACGAACAGCAGATTTTAGGTTTCTTGTGAAGTTGGTGTGTGCTTTGTATCTGTACAATATTTTTGTTTTTAGCAGTAGAATCTTTTATACGACAAATTTTTACACAACTGCAATGTGGTACTCTGTATCAGATCTTAGAATGGAAGAAAGGCCAGAGTAGAAAAGCTTGTGAAATCCAAATATAGTCTGAAATTTAGATGACAGTAATGCATCCCTGTAAATGTCTCAGTACCATGGTAACATAAGATATTAACACTAGAGGAAACTGAATAATAGATATACAGAAATACTGGGGTTTTTTTTTCTTTCAGCTTTTCTACAAATTTAAAATGACTGCAAGCTTTCAGAATAAATCTTACATGGAAGTCCACCACTCCCCTGCCAAGGACACATCATCACCACATCACCTTGTCATGAAGGAACAACTAGTGAGATAAATGAAATTTGGATTTTGCAAACTGGAAAACATCCTATAGAGTGAACTGATCACTGGCTGAAGCATTCCGAAACTAATTTAACAGTAAATACTTTCAAAGAGTGCTTTCAAATCCCTTCCCAGTGAGCCTGTCCAACTCAGCCCCTTGGTCCATGTGATCACCTGTTCACCTGAGTGCAGGATAAATCACCCACCAAAGAGATGATCACTGATCAGCTATGTGTCAACTTGGCCTATATAATGACCTTTTAGGGACCAGTACAACTTGGGCCTGTATAATGACCTTTTAGAGAAAAAAATCTGCTCAGAGCTAAATACCCAAGCCAAATCCAAGGACAGTAGAATCAAGAGACCCAAATTATAACAAGCTAAACACAAAAAGACCTGTTACACTAGTATACCAGGGAGCTAAGAGTGAAGGTATGGGATGCATGCTGGAAACTATGGTGGAGGGAGGTCAACACTCGTGGTGGGAATGGCCCTAATTCACTGTCACTATATGTCTGAAATACAAGTGTGAAAGACTTATAATTCACAATAGTGAATTCACAACTAGGAAAAAAGACACTAATCCATATCTTTTCAGCTGTCAAGGTATTTTCATAACCTTCTGAGGCTCAAAGAATATAACTTCAATTCTGCTTGTAAAATACTTAATATTATTATACTCTAAACAAAGTTACAGTTGTTTTCTATAATATACTCACACAAAGTCAATTTCTACATTTAATTCTGATATCTTTTATATATATTTTTAAATGAACATTTTAATTGACTCACCATGAGATACGCAGTTACAAAGCTGTTCATGATTGAGTTTCGGTTATACAATGTCCAACATCCATCCTTTCACAAATCCACATTCCCACCATCAAAATTTCCAGATTCCCTCCTGCCCTCTCCCCTTCCTACCTCTATGCAGACACTTTTACTTCTCTGTTTCTTTCTTTCTCTCTCACTCTTCTTTTTATTCTTTTTTAGACACTGGGGTTTGAAATATTGTTACTGAAAGGTATTATGTATATAACTTTACCTCCTTTCAGCACCCAGTTCTTCTCCAGAGTGAAAAAGTGTTCCACATCATAAATCATCAAATAGATGCAAATCAAAACAATGAGATATCATCTCACACCACAAAGACCTGCCCACATCAAAAAGAACAAGAACAACTAGTGCTGGCATGGATGCAGAGAGAAAGGGACTCTCACTCCAATGTTCGTTGCAGATCTATTCATAATAGCCAGAATCTGGAAATGACCCAAGTGCTAGAGAGCAGGTAAATAGATAAACTGTGGTAGATCTACACAATGGAATATTATGCAGTTGTTAGGAAAAGTAAAATCATGAAATATTCTTATACAGATGGTATATCACAATAGTTTATAACCAGTATCTGAAGCGGTTCCAATGAAGTTATCATTCAGCTCATTTATTAATTCACTGAATGTATACATATTAATTTTGCTATAACACAATTATTTTGCTCATTAAACATTTTGTGCAGTCAGAGACATCTGAGAAATCTAATAAGCAGTTTCAGAAATAAAACACATCAATTAAAAATATTAATTAGACCTAAGTGAACATCACAAAAAAATTAACGAAGTGAATTCAAGGAGGAAAGAAAAACATGCACAGCCATGCCCTCCATAGTGCCTTGTTTTTCCACCACACATGCTCTTTTAAAATATAATTTCTTTATTTAAACAATGAGGTTACAGAAATATTCATAGCTGGGTTTCAGTCATAGAATGTTTACTGCCTTCACCAATTCAACTTTCACATCACCAATGTCCCCCAATCTCCTCCCCACACCTCCTGCCTGTCTCTGTGACAGGCATTCTGCTTCTCTCTCATATTATTATTATTGTCATGGTAGTGCAGTTAATGCTCTAACTACACTTACTGCTCTTTGTGGCTGGTCCTCGCATCCATCATATTGTTTCTGGATATTATCACAAGACTGTCTTTTTATTATTTTTATATCCCACAGATGAGTGAGACTATTTTATATCTATCCTTTTCCTTCTGACTCATTTTTCTCAACATAGTTTCCATGTCCATCCAAATATAGGGAAAGTTCATGACTTCATGTTTCCTAAAAGCTGCATAGTATTCCACTGTGTGGATGTACCACTATTTCTTTAGCCACTTATCTGTTGTCAGGAGCCTGAGTTATTTCCAGATTCTAGCTATTGTAAATAGTACTGTGATGAATGTAGAAGTGCAGAGAACATTTTTGTATTGTGGTTTTGTGTTCCTAAGGTAAATCCCTAGGAGTGGCATTGCTGGATCATTTGGAAACTCAATTTCCAGCTTTCGGGGGAACATATTGTTTTCTAAAATGGCTGGACTAGATGGCATTTCCACCAGCATGAATGAAAAGTCCTTTGTCTCCACAACCATGCCAGCACCAGTTATTCTTGTTCTTTGTCATGTGTGCCAGTCTCTGTGATAATTTTTCCTGTGCCATTTGACTATCTGTATTTCTTCTTTGAGGAAATGTTTGTTCATTTCTTCTCCCCAATTTTTTGATGGAGTTAGATGTTTTGTCATTGTTGGGTTCTGCCAGTTCCTCATATATCTTAGATATTAACCCCTTATCAGATGGGTATTGGGTGAACAGTTTCTTCCGATCTATAAAGATTCTTTGTATTCTGGTCAAAATTTTCTTTGAGGTGCAGAAGCTTCTTAGTTTTATGTAGTCACATTTGTTTAATTTTCTTGGACAGTGGTATTCCTTCCTTAAAATGCCTTTAGACTCTATGTCATGAAGTGTTTTGCCTACATTATCTTCTATATACCTTATATAATTTCAGGTGTGATATCATGGTCTCCAATCCATTTTTATTTGATCATGGTGCATCCCACCACAAATTTTTTTGATTCTCAAAGTTTCTAGGTCTAAATTTTGAGATCATAATACATAGCAATTTTCAGAATAATCCCTGAGTACTTAGAGAAGAATTTACATTAGCAAACACACTAACTATATGAACTTGTTACAGAAGATTATCTAGAGCTCATGTTGAGTCACATACATTTCCATAAGTATGCTGGTAGAGTTAAGTGAAATAAAACACAATATTATATCTCCAATATAATCAAAGGAAGGTAAGTCAAGGAGTGATACTATTATTAACCTAAACCCTACAAATTAGAGCAGAGAAAAAGAGGTCTAAAAGTTAAAACAACTTTAGTAAATAAAAAATGTCAGTTTATCTGAAGATAATACAGGAAATGCCTTGCAATGTAGGAAATATAAAGTTACTTTGCTTGGTAAAATGGAACCTCATTATTTTATTTAGCTCCAAAAGAGGAACTAAATTTATAGCAGAATATATTTCAGTTACATGATGCAAAAAAAAATTTTTTTAAATGTCTGTTTGGGGAGTTGGAGTGGTGGCGCAGCAGTAGGGCATTTGCCTGGCACATGACTGACCTAGGATAGACCATAATTTGATACCCCAGCATCCCATGTGGTCCCCAAGCAAGGAATGATTTCTAAGCACATAGCCAGGAGTAACCCCTGAGTGTCACCGGGTGTGGCCCAAAAACCAAAAATATTTGTTTGGGGCTTCCTAATAAATCCCCAGGGATTTGGAAAGCCACTTCTAGTGATTTGTAGTCAACCAGTCTGGCAGTTCAACGCAAAGATCTAAGAAAGTGGTTACTTGAGTCCTTCAGGACTGGAGAAGGACATAAACACCCTGGTGGTGTTCACAGTACTTTAGGACCATGCCTACTATTGATAGGAACTAGGGTGGCTTATGGTACCAAAGATCATTTGGGATTCTGCAAATACAAGGCGCAGGTTTTTGCATACTTTCTTGGTACTTCTTGTCCCATAGTAGTAGATCTTTATCACTTGTTTGCAAGTATATTGCCATACGCAAAATATGCTATACACAACAATTGCATAGCATATTGTTTTGGAAAGAGATATAGAAACCACCAGCTAAATAAAATATTTATTTAGAAAAATGAAAGAAATTTCTTTATTAGATTAGATCAGTGTTGAATAAACCCAAAAGAAAATTTGAAAAATATGATATGAATTTCCAGTGACCTGGAACAAACCAGTACACAAAAAGTATCCTCAAATGTTTATTCCTTCCACACCATCTCCAGAACAAAGCAATATGAACTTCTCTCTGTCTGGTTCTCGTAGCATAGATAGCAATACAATTTTCTCTTAGTCTTTGAAAAATTAACATGATTAGGGTTATCACCCATTATCAGAACCTCTGGGTGGGAGCCCTGCTGTGTGCAAGGCCATGTACTTTAGGGTACTAGAAGTGGTGAAGTTTGCAGAGACAGTGAAGAAGCAGCTTAACTGTCTGCACTGCCTGGTTATTTTCTGATAAATAGAAAACCTTACATGGTGTTTTCTACTATTGATGCCAGTATCCAGGAATCAGTTTTAATCTCAAAATTGAAATCTGCTTTAAAAGGAAACAAAATGGCCATAACAGATTCCACATTTCTAAAGAGAACGTGTCACAAGAAACACCATAGCAAAAGAAATGAGTCTTAATATTTCTTTCCAGGATGGTTATTAATTGTGGCCTTATCTTATGGACTGGAAATATGAACCAAGATCATGAAAATCGGTATGGGAAAGCTTACACCAATCTCGGTTTTTTCCTAAACATCTGTGCTTCAAGAGAGTTTTCATTCTAACATCTATAGTCATTGGCATAAAACTGTTCCTATTAACATCGTCTTCTGAGTCTTAACAACCTCAAAACGTCATCAAAAAAGACCCAATGGGGCCAGAGAGATAGCATGAAGGTAAGACGTTTGCCTTGCATGCAGAAGGATGGTGGTTTAAATCTCAGCATCCCATATGGTCTCCTGAGCCTGCCAGGAGCGATTTCTGAGCATAGAGCCAGGAGTAACCCCTGAGCACTGCCGAGTGTGACCCCTCCAAAAGAAATTTTTTTAAAAGTCCAAATATTAAATTTAAGCTTTATGGGCAATGTTGTCTTTATAGGAACTACTCACCTTGGTAGAGCCATGAGAAACTGTGAACAAGGTAAATAAGGTTGTGCTATAGTAAAAATAACCTTTTCTTCCTTGATAAAGATGCTGTCCCATGGACTATTAGTTTAGTCTCTGAAAAATTATCTAAGAGTATGACTTTAACTGCAGCAGAAATATACTTTGTTATCTGTCCAAATTATC
Organism: Suncus etruscus; assembly: GCF_024139225.1. NCBI lineage: Eukaryota > Metazoa > Chordata > Mammalia > Eulipotyphla > Soricidae > Suncus > Suncus etruscus. Next base: position 34,648,351 of record NC_064856.1, on the reverse strand, counting down.
CTAAGCCAGAATCATATGAGTTAGGGGTGACTTAATAAATAGTTGAAAGCCCCCACTAAAACCCTAGAATAAAATGTCATCTTTTATTTGAATTATAGGCTTTGAACTGAGCAGTCTTTAAGGTTCTTTCCAACTCCACATTTCATAATTCTAAAATATGTAACTCAAGTTTATATTTAATTTCCATAAAGGAAAAAGTCTAAGATTAAAGATCACAAAGATACAAAATCTGATTAAAAATAATATATTATCAATACATAAACTTAAAACCCAACGAGAATGAAGTTGACATTTCCTATATATCTTACACTTCAGAGATGACTGACATTGGTATGTCGGTAAAGTTTTGCCGACATCTGTGTAGACATGCAACATATTATATCATAATTATTGCAGCCATGACAACAATTTCCATGACAAGCAGTAACTTGGACTTTGCATACTTTTTTTTTTTGGTTTTTCAGGCCACACCCAATTGATGCTCAGGGGCTATTCCTGGCTAAGCACTCAGAAACTGCCCCTGGCTTGGGAGGACCATATGGGACACCAGGGGATTGAACCCCAGTCCTTCCTTGGCTAGCGCTTGCAAGGCAGACACCTTACCTCTAGCACCACCTTGCCAGCCCCTGCATACTTCTTTTAGAGAAAAATTAGTGGCATCTTCTAAGTAATACTGTGCTATAATATACATACTGAGCTAAAATGCTCTGATCAGAGGGAGCTGTCAAGAGCATTTCTGCTCCTTCTAATGGTCCACTCCTTTTACTTTTAGTGGGTTGAGCCTGACCAACAAGGAAGAAGTGCCTCTCACTTTTATAAAAAGGAAGAAAGAATAGCATCTCTCACAGAGGAGCATCACAGAAAGCTTCAAGCAATGACTCTACCCATGGACTTCAGCAAGATGTTATATAGCTGATAAAAATATCCACAGTCCATCAACAGCTGGAATGCCAAGGAAGCAGTTCAGATTATGTAGAACTGCAGAATTGCCGCGGACAATGAAATGAGGGAAAGAGAAAGAGCATGAAGGTAAATCACACCATTAACAGGCAATTCTTCAGCAACTATAAAACTATAACTACGTTGCAATAAACTATTAAATAAACTATGGTACCTCAATTAAAAAATAAAATTCAAACACACATATAATATATTCCTCCTATAACATCTACAATGAAAGTCTTCTAATTCCAAAACTATTTTAAAATATTCTCATTTTTATTTCATTACAGGGAGATACACAGTTACAAAGCTGTTCATGATTAGATTCAGTCATATGTCATATATTGTCCAACAACCGGCCTTCAACAGTACAAATTTCCCACCACCGCTATCGCAGTTTCCCTTCTGTCCTTCCCCTGACTGCCTCTACTGTAGATATTTTTCTCCCTCTACCTCCCACCCACACACAAATATTTCCTTTTTTCCTTTTAGACACTGTGCTTTGCAATAGTGTTACTGAAAGGGTATAATGTATATTATTTTGCCTTTTATCTGCACCCAGTTCTTGTCCAGAGTGATTTTTATCCAATTATTATTGTCATAGTAGTTCCTTCTCTATCCTAAGGTACTCCCCTACTCTTTGTGACAAGCTTCCTTTCATGACCAGTCCTCCTGAGCTTTGCCTTTTATTTTTAAGGAGGAAACACAGACACCACTGGCAGCAAGAAAGACCAATCAAAGTCAGTGTGAATGAACTTGTTCTAAGGTTTCCTTGACGCTTAGGGAAGAGTGAAGGTGACTTTTCAGCACTTAATACTCAGCACTCAAGACATTGGTTCAAGAGATCTTTGCTACAGAGGAAATTGTGGTGACAATGCATCAACAGCTGTGCTCAAGAAAACTTAGCTGCTATGAATCCTGCCACTTTGGCATGACTGCTAGCTGACTCATCAGCACATTCCAGATGGCTCCCCATTCCAATTGGCCTTGGGGTCATTTCTTAGAGTTTGGAAATGATGAGACAGTATCAAGTTTTCCCTTTGCTCCAAATCAAGCAACCAAACAGATCCTCATCCCTGGATGCTGCCTGTTATTGCAAAATAGAGGTTGCTCAGTTCAAAACCAAGTTTGCAAAGAAACAATTTCTCCACAACCAAAGGAAGGAGTGATGACTCAGTTCTCCACATGTTCATGTATTTTATGGGAACACAAAATGAGGTTTTCACAGATGAATCCATATAAAACATGAATTGATTGTTTCCAACCACGAATATGATGCCTGCCTGGAGCAAGCAATCCACTTCTCCCCTTCCAATCTAAAGTGTGTTTTGGCTTCTCCCTCTGGTGACCAGGAGTTTGAACTAGAAGGCTGGTGGATAAAGGATAAAAGGAGAACATGCAGAAGAGAGAGTCCATCATGTGAAAGCCTACAGGACCAAATTTTCTAGGGCTTCAACAAAACAAACCCCAAGAGCCCTGGGATGTTACTTCCCAAACGAAACATCTCTGAGTCGCTCTGCACAGACAATGGATAGCAAGAAGGAAATGACACCATTTGTCTTGGGTTCTTCTGCTTCTCCACGAACAGTAGTCCTAAATGTGCCTGTGAGATCAAGTGTGAAACATCTTTCTAATAAAGGAAGAGGCAGAAGCATGAAGTATAGACAATTATTATTTCTGAGAGGGATGAGAATTTCAGATCTTTGCTAAAATGTCTCCTGAATACATCTTATTTTCTGTGCACATACACACAGAAGCTAATAACAAATCATATAATTATATTTAAAGATGACAAAAACTCTGAATTTGGGGTAGAGGTACATCTCAGAGGTTCTCAGAAGTTCTCAGTGGGTATTCCTGACCTGTTCGAGGGCATCTTCCAATGGTATTGAGAGACCCAATGATGCTAGAGTTCAACCAGGGCCTCTTATGTACAAAACATTCTTGCCCAAAACTCTGAATTCTTAATCAACTATAAAAAATACACAGATATGGCTAGGAGATAAAACAACTTCTACCAGATAGATGCATGTAATCAGCCAACATCTAATTTTCTCTTTTCATTCTCCTAGTCTGGGAGAGAGCTTCATAGTAAGTAGTCCAAGGAAAGTAGGACCTTAGTAAACAAAGGAAGCAAACAGACCCTCCTTTTCAGGGTATGAGCTATGGGACTTTCCAAACAGGCTTACTAGCCCAGAATATACTTCACACTCCATGTCCTAGGGAAGTACATCCTTGGATGCCTCTGAGTCCCAACTCAGAGGACCAATTTCAGATGTCTGAAGACAGGAAGTAGCTAGTGTGGAACCACTCTAAATTGCAGGCAGCACTCAGAAGGCACCCTAAAAGATACGAGAGCAAAGAATGAAGCATCTAGCCCCTTGAAATGTCTCCTAAAAAAGACTGTGAGCATCCGGAATTACAGGCCTAATGCCTGCCACTCCTGCCTGTGCCTGGCACCTAGTTCATACTGAGCAAATACTTGTTTCATGAGTGAATTATCCCCTTAGATGAGGAACAGACTCAAATCCTCAGCTGCAGTAAAGGAAAAAAGAGACAACTAAGTTGCATACACTCTGGTATCATACTCTTAAGAGCAAATACGGGATTGCTGGTCTCAGAATTGAATCCTGCCTGCTTTTCCACACAGCCACCTTGAACAGTATTCTAAAACAGCTCATTTCCTAAAGAAACATCAACATGCATGTGAGCTAGTTTCCATTTAAATGTTTCAACAAAAATGTCATGTGTATCTAACATGGAACATCTGTGATGTACACAAAAAAAACAAAGGCCCAAATTAGTATGATCAGAGAAACAGGATTTAACATCTCTTTCCTTGTAGGTTAAAACATCAAGTTCTCTGTGTTCTAAAAATTCACATTTTTTCCACCTAAGTAAAGTCCCAGAAACGTTGAAATAATATGTTCAGACACATTCTCCAAGTCCATTACATTCACAGTCATCTTTCTGCTGCAAGGATTGTCAGACTATTCAGCAAAGAGAAATCTTATCTTCTGGACAACTTAGAGGAAATAGAAAAGGAAATAGACCAGTGAACAAACTAGTACAAACAGAGACATACACTCCTTTCTGGTTGGCTCTCCTCCATTCCAGGGAGCTGAGCAATCTTAATCTTCATCATCATCACTATCATTTTCATAGCACAAGTTTCAGAAAATTAATTTCAAACCACTAATGGAAAGCATTATGAACTGAGCAAAAATAAGATGCTTATATCCCAGCAAGAAAAATAATTCCAAGAAATGCTAAATTCTTGGAGACAGGCCAGCATTGTACCCAAGTTGATATTTTTAAACCATGAAGGAAGTCATGGCTATCGTTAGATTACAAATTTACACAGACCATGGAAAAAGTTGACTCTTCAGAGACTCCTTAGTGCTGGCTCCTCAGTTACAAGTGCCAAGGCCCAGTGAGAATCCTCTTAACATGCCATCAGGTTGCTATTTACCTAGGTCACTCAGCTATACTAAGCCTTGCAAAGAAGAAGCTGGGAGGCATAGTATCAGCAAAGCCTACACATTATGCAGCATATAACTGGTGTCCAAAAGACCATTTTTTTTGGCAACCTTAACACAGGATAGAAAGATAGATTTTTTTTCAGGCCTAATTTCAACTGTGAGGTAGGTCATAAGCAAAGTGTACAGTACAGGCAGTCCCTCACCAAATTCTTTTTGATGAACAACCATAAAGAAAATCCATTCCTATGAGGGCTAGAAGGACCAGCCGATGATGTAAAGCTTACCACAAAGAGTGGTGAGTTCAGTTAGAGAAATAACTATACTAACAACTATCATGATAATGGTAGTGAGTGAGAGAAATAGAATGTTTCATATACAGGCAGGTAATGGGAAAGGAGGAAGATGGAGGGCAGTGTTGATGAGAACGTTGCACTGGTTAAAGAGGTGTTATTTTTTTAACTGAAACCCAACTACAAGCATGTTTGTAATCATGGTACTTAAATAAAGATATTATTTTTTTTAAATTACCACAAAAAATTAAAGACTATCCACTCCTAAAACAAGGAGATTTTAATGGGAGCTGCTTCCCATCCTTGATAGGACACCAGATACCAATTCTTTCTGGAGGATAAGAATTAAATATATTGAGGGACAGAGTGATAGTACAGCAGGTAGGGCATTTTCCTTGCCTGGGTTAAATACCTAGAACCCCAAATTTTTCCTTAAGCCTGCCAGGAGTGCTCCCTGAACAAAAACATGAGTAATTCTGAGCAACACAAAGTGTGGTACATAACGCCTCCCCCCCCAAAAAAAAAGTTTAAATCTAAGTATCTGTAATTAACACCTATACTGATTTAATGTAAACATCATGTCCAAGATTACTCATGTGGCCCAGACCTGCTTGTGTGGCTTTTTATAGTCTTACTAAATTATAGCCTAAAAGTCTGAAAACAATTTTACTCCTGGATTCTAACAGAATCTAAAGATGGCATGGATTCTGGAGAGCAACAACTCCCAGCTTCAGGAGTGACATCAAGAGGTCCAAGAAAGCCTCAATTATCAGGACCTTCCATCCTATTTCTACTTTTACTCACATGGGAATATGTTTCTATGTTCCAAAGGCACAGTATTTTCCACTATAAAACACCAACTACATGAGTAAAAAGCTACTGAAACTAGAGGATGCTCCACATCAGCCTGACATCAACGAAAGAAATGCACAGAATCCAGAGTCTTTAAATATAAGAGTCTGATACCAACTATAGCTAAAGTGTGAAAAAGTTTCACCGGGACCTTAAGAATGACTGGAGTTGGATAGACTGGTATGCCTGGAACCCAGAGTCTGTCTTCTGCCAATAAACTTCTGGGGTGAGGCCTTTTTGTAATCAGGTCAAGGATTTTTTCCCCATTTTCTCCATTTTTCTGGACCTATGCAAACATTGGCGATTGCCACTATCACACCTTTACTATATTTTTTTACTCTTATCCTTTAAGGACAAAAATACAACTTACTGAACATAAAAACAAATTACTGTAGTAGAATGCCTGTCTCGAAAACAGGCAGGGGGTGGGAGGGGGGAGAGGGTAATGTTGCACTGGAAGGGGGGTGTTCTGGTTATGACTGTAACCCAAATATGATCATGTTACTTAAATAAAAAATATATTTAATAAAAAAGCTACCTCTTGAAGCCCATTCTGAAGTTGGAACTCAGAAAAGATCACAAATCAGGTAAACTCAAAATTATTATCTATAATTCAAAAATAATGGCTACTAACACTCATTCCATCAGTTAGTCTTGGCAGCATTTTGTCACAGGCCTCTCATGAACACTGAAAGGAATCTACCTGGTCCACTCCTGCCACAGAACATTATGCCTAGCTCAGCTCACAATGGTCAGCTCACCAAGTCAGAGAAAACCCAAGAAGAGACAAATACTACTCAAGATTATTATTGCAGATGATATCCTCTGAATAGGGAAGCCCTCTAGGTAGCAAGGCTGACTGAAGTAACTGCCTTGCATTCATTTAACTCCTTGCTGCCTCCAAACAAAGGAAGGGTACCCCAGAGTAAACTCTTTTTTTTTTGGGGGGGGGGTTTCGGGCCACACCCGTTTGATGCTCAGGGGTTACTCCTGGCTAAGCGCTCAGAAATTGCACCTGGCTTGGGGGGACCATATGGGACGCCAGGGGATCGAACGGTGGTCCTTCCTTGGCTAGTGCTTGAAAGGCAGACACCTTACCTCTAGCGCCACCTTGCCGGCCCCTAGAGCCAACTCTTGTAATCACTGTGCTTTGACATCAACAGTCAAGGAGTCAGAATTAAAGTGAGAAGAGGAATGTACCTTCCAGACATAGTTTCCATCCCCATGGAGAGGTTTGGAACTTGGAACTTTATGATTTGCACAGCATAAGATTCACGGCCAATTTTATTCCCTAAAAGCAGACATTTTAAAGCTTAACTGAGATGTTCCAAGCATAATAAAGGCATATCTTATTTGGGTTTGTCGGATGATTTATTTTTAGCAAAATAAAAGCCTCCCATAAACTGTGCAAAACAACCTTCTTAAGATATCACATTTAGAGGAATCGCCATGAATTGTATAATTGTCCACTTAACTATTTGTGAACAAACAAGAATTTAAAAAATAGATAAATCTACTAAGCCTGATGTCATGAAGTTTATCCACTTACAGAGAATTCAGACACAGAGCCATACAAATGTGCAATGACATTCCAAAGGGAGGAAAAACATAAAATGTGGAGCCCCACCTATCTACTGGTCACCTCTGATCAGGCATAAATCAGCAAAGTTGACACAGTCTTCTTAAATCACAGATGAGGCAAATCTTGAGACAGCTAGTAAGTCATATTACAGACAACATATGCCAAAAAGATACCCTATTTGCATTGCTCTATCACATCTCCTGCCCAAGACTTCTCTTAAATATTTAAATAAACTAGAAACCCTGCTTTCAACTAAAATGCCACTTCTCTCCTCTTTTATTTTTTTTTCTTTTGAGCTTTACCACTCAGTAAAGCTTTCTTTATTCCTTATTGAGTGATAAAGCTCTCCAAAAATTGGGCATGTGCGCCAGCCCTGAGCATATTCTCTCCTCTTTTAAATACAAGTCACACCGATTTTAAAAAGTTGAAGGAGAAAAAACACACATGACAAAAAAACTATCATAAAGGAGTACTCTGAACTCAGTACTCAGAAAAAATTGATTCATAAATCCATTTTGCTATTTTTTTATTCTGAGTTGACGTTTTCCCTTGGAGCATCTCTGTAGGTGTGCTAGTGTTTTGTCACTACCACTGCTACTACCTTACTGACACCTAATTGAAATAAGGGGACATCTACAAATAGAGAGACTTATATGTATAGTATATAATGGTACACAATAACAAGCTATAATCCTAATAGTCAAAAATTGCTCTTTTAAGAGTCCTGGGTGATAGCCCAAGTGTAAAGCCCATGCCCAAAATTCACAAGGCCCCAAGTTTACTCCTCAGCAATGCATGATCCTCTGAAAAGTTAAAGATTGAGCCCTGGGACACCCAGCACTGCACTACTAAGCCTGATCCCCAAACTAACAAACCCATTCGGGACAAGCATCATCATCATTATTGGGTGTGGATCCTATTTTACAACAACAAAATATTGGGCCTGGCACTAAATAGTACAGCAAGTAAGGCAGTTGCCTTACACACGAGCAACCTAGATATGATACCTGATACCCCGGATGGTTCCTCATGCCCTGCCAGGAGTGATCTCTGAGTGAAGAGCCAAGAGTAAACCCTGAATACAGCTAGTTGTGATCTAAGCAAATATTATAAGAATGAAACATAAATAATCAAATATTAATAGCATTTAAGTAGTTAAATTGACAAGATTTTTACTTTGAGTTAGTAAAAATTTAAAGATTTTTTCCTTGTTTTCTAGTTCCCAAATTGTGTTCAGAAATTCACCCCTTGACTTCCTCAAATTTTCCTTTGAAATTTCCTCAAAATAATTCATTGAATAATATTTTCATGAATAATCTTTTCTTACTAACTGCTATGACTCAGTCCAGAAAACAATGTCTAAGTAGAAAAAGGAATAACACTATATAAATGAACTCTGCATAATAATATAACAAAAAGATTTTCTTTAACATCAAAACTAAGATGGAGGCAGCCACATTAAGGAGTTCTTGCACCGCTTAGCAAGTGAGCGATTTCAAAACTCACCAGAGCTCACCTGCGCAGCTTACCGGAGTTATTTATCAACATAATGAGCACAAATTTGGGGGCAAATGAGTAGACTCTACGGTCAAAAGAAAAGAGAAGTTAAAGTCATGTATCTAGAACATGTTATGTTCCATTTTTCAAATGTAGTAGATGCTCAACACAAGGTACCTATGGAAACACTGAGTGTCTCCCAGACACATACACTCTGAGAGTAGTATTTCTCCCTTAGTCAAGTAAGGATTCTTGTATGCCTATGAAGTAGAAGTCTGGGAGCGAGAATGGAGCAACTAAAATTCCCTCTTGCAAGGTCACTGGACCAAAATATGTCAGTCTTAAAGTGCTTTAAGTGTGACACTTCATCCAGTACTTAGCATATCAGCAATATCTTCTGTTCTCCTGTGCTCCTGTCATAACTATAATCTTCCTGCTTTCTGTCACCATAGGAAATAAGAGTGTGAGACATAATCCCATGATCAGATCCTGACTGAAAAGTCTTTTTCTTCCCACTCTTCCTATGATGTCTTTTATCCTCTAGCAGTGGCATCAACATATATACATCATTCATCTCCACTGCTGCCTACACTGTCTTCACAAGGTGTGTAGATATGCCCCAGAAGCCCAGCTGGTGTGCACACCAAAGGTTTGCTCCTTTCACCAGGTCCAAAAACAAACCTACTTGCTCTGTAAGCAAAATGATCCATATGAGCAGTTTGTTCATAGAGTGTGACTGGAAGCTGATGACCTAAAGCAGGCTGCACTTATTAAAAGAGAAAATCTTGAAAACTAGGACAATGTCACTCTATAGGTGTGAACACATAACATATCACCAAGGCCCATTATCATAGGAGTGGAAAATAAATCTGTGAAGGAAAGTGACTATCTTCTTTTATATTCTAATAGAAATTCTAGTAGGTTTTGAAAAGAAAAACAATTTGGGACTTCTCCATTGTTTTTAGTTTAGATTGCAATGGTCCAGCTGTGGTGTATGAAAATGTCTTAACATCACTAAATAAAGAAACCAAGGCCTACCACAAAGGAAGTAAGAGCCAGTTTCTGCCAACTATAGATTGTACATAAATTTTCAGAGATTTTTCCTGACAGGACATATCACACTAGTAGCTTAGAATTGACTGAGGTGAGGGCATTTAAACTTTGGAAACTAACAAAATGCACAAGTGAGTTCTCCCCTTCTTTTCCCTCTCAGAACCTAAAGAATATTATTTGAACCCAAAACTCTGTCTTCAAACCTTACTCGCACTTCACTGTCTTAGAAAATGCTGACAGGAAATATAATATTAACAACCAAATGCAAACAGCTATGCCATACCATAGAATACATACATTCATACATACATACATACATACATACATACATACATACATACACACACAAACACACACACAACCACACACATAATATAGAAATCTTGCCAGACTAAGAATTCCCTGAGTATCTGACACTAATAGAAGGTGCATTCCTCTCCCCCGACACACAATCAGTGGAGTTCAACTTAGAGGCAAACACATGATCCCCAGGATCATGGAAAAATCTCATTATAAAAACAAATTAAAGACCCACATCCCACAGCCGTCACCATGTCCACTGATTGGCCAGCTGCCTAGACTCATTTTTTTTTATCTTGAAAGAGATGTAAACCAAGCCACACACACACACACACACACACACACACACACACACACACACACACACAAATCATGGTTACAATGGTTTCGCTGAAAACTGGAGTACTTTTTGGAGCAGGCAAAGCCTACTCTGCAAAAAGCCTCAACAGTTGCACCCACAATCACTTTTACCAATAATCTCTGCAGAGATACCTAACCAACCAAAACTCCAAGTATGCTTTTTTGGTGCTGAGATCTTGAGGTTTTGTCAGAGTAAATGAAAGCAGCACACTACTCCCTTCCATAGCTCCAGAAGCCCTAGCAGCCAAGTCCCACAGTCACTGCAGTGTCAACCACAGAAGCTAAAATTCCTGAACCCTGTAGCTGCATAGATGGCTGTGCAGTACCTCTAAATTTCTCATCACTGAGACGTTAGTAGGAATACATCAAATTACAAACAAAACCAATAACAAAATCATCAACTAGCAACAAACCACTTAGTAAAACCCTTCGGACAATGATGCAATGACCCCTTTGTAAGACATAATAATTTTCACAAATTTTCTTTTGCTGTAGTTTTTAAAAAACTAACTCTATTGCCACTTACTTGTAGACAAGCAATAGAAAGTAAATTATTTTGTACCTGCCAAAGGGGCAGACTTGAGGGCGGATAGGAATCTATGAAGAATGGTGGTGGGATTGGTATTAGAACATAAAATGGCAGGAACAAGTGTATTATGAGCAACTATATAAAACATGGTGTTTAAAGTAGTAAAAATTGTTATAAAACAAAGTCTTAGGAAGGATCAGGGGGCAGGAAAAACATTAAGAAATAATATCCATTTCTCTCTTCCTCACTCACTTCATTCTCCCTTCCTTCTCTTTCTTCCTTCTCTTTTTTTCTTTCTTTATTCCTTCCTTCCTTTCTTTTTTCTTTCTTTTTCTCTTTTTTCGTGTCTACAGAATGCAGAAAAATAACATCCAGATCACAAAAATTAAATCAGTCAGTCCATCTATCAAACTATAAGTGCCTTCTTTCAACAACAAATAATTAAAAATAGATCCAGATACCATAAAAAAAAACATTATTTTGGAGAAAACAAGAGCAATTACCAGTGTTTTATTTTTACATTAGACTGTGTGAGGAGGGCCTTATATTACTATAAATCATGAAGTTACAAGACTTCCAAACATCAAAACATCTATTATTTCCTTTCCTAGAAAGAGCTCCCATTAGCTCCTTTGAGGATACCTAAAGGTCCTCATGATTTCTGTTTTCTGAGACTGGAATCATTTGTATCATCAGAATTAACAAAGATGATGCTCTAAGCTCACATATCAAAACAAAGTGAGAGTGAGATAAAGACATTCAAGTATCTTTAACTCCTGGCTCCAGGCAGAATCAGACTAGCCTCAACCAGTATTCTCAGTGGTTACATTCCCAAGGGACACAAAGGCTACACTAAATTCTGTCTCAGTTTTCAGTGGCAGAGAGCTGCACATCAATTTCCAAAATCCATAGGAAAGTAATCACTACCCAATAAAGAATGTACATCTGTATGAGAGAAGAAAACTTTAGTCTTCCTAAAAGCAAGCAAAAGGTTCTCACAACCAAGAAAAAGTGAGGATGAAGCTTCTAGTATTTTCTTCAGTTTCCAGTCCAGTGACATAAGATTAAGTTTCTTGTCAAGGACTGAACTGTTCCTCTCCTCTAACAGGCTAGTGGGGGAACACTGGGGGTTGAGGGATGTATGAAAAGTGAAACCTTGATTTAAAAACTTCTAAGTTGTCAGAAAAACTTCTTGAGCTACTTTTATTTGAACTTAACACTTCATAGGGGTTTTACCAGTGATACCAAAATGTTTTGTGTTCACAGAAGTCTTCAGTTAGATTAATAACACATGTAAGATAAGCACCCCAGCATGAGTCCTTATCTTTCTAGCTGACTTTGTTTAAAAGATATTTGTAGACAAAAAACAGGAGGTATCCTTCAATAACTCTTCTCTCTGTCAGTCGAATCTTGAGCTAGCACCTATACATTCCCTCAGTGATTTTAAGATACTCCCCTAGAGCTTGCTAGATAGCTTATAAGATTGGGTCTCCCAAGTACCTCCTGGAGCAACATGATGGGTTAGACCCTCCACCCCCACAGAGTGAGCTCCAAACACCAAAAAAGACATACCCAATGAAGTGGGAGCAGATGCACAACATATGACACCATGATAGAGTATAAATCTGTGACAATGACATACAGACTGTAATCTTCATAACACCCAGAAAATTAACAAAATGGGGGGTCAGTAGTGCTCACTCCCATGTACCTTAGCAGGTGGATGGAAAGGGAATCCTAAAGGACCATCTCCTGCTCCTCCCATACTTCCAGTCTTTGCTGTGAACTGATGCTAGACAAGTGATCAAGATTGCTAAACACTACTGGGTGAGGGAAGAGCTAGTGTATGAATTACTCATGTAAGAATGTCTATGTCTTTGAGTTACCTGCAACTCATGTTTAACAGAAACAGTTTCACTGGTGCTGACCATAACTGAACACAGAGAAAACCAAGAGCACTCCAGGAAGCATCAAAGAAATTCGCTTCTATGTAAATAGCTCATTGCTGCTGTTCAGACGCATCTCTATTTTAAATTACACTAGAAGTACTGTTTCCCCTAGAAATGCACTCTCCCCACTTCCTAGAACTACTACCCCCCCTCCCCTTAGCTTATACTTCAATCAAAGCGACTGGAACACTGCCTTTTGTCAGCAATAATTTCCACCTAATCCTTACCCACCGCAGATAGGCATTCCAAGATTTACATCTCCCCAGTAGCACTCCTTAGTAACCATACTATCTAGGAGTAAAGTATACACTCCCAGATCAGCCTCATAATTAATCCAAACCTACCGCCCAGAGTGGTGGCAACTCTGAGGAAGCCTTTGAGTCAGAAACGGTGAGTCTGAAGCCCAGGTCACCAGTTTTTTAGTATCTAAGTGTATGCATTCTCCACTGAAAATCAAGGACTAAAAACACACTTATTTTGCTTAGTTACGTTGAGAAAATCAAATGACATGAGGCTTTCTGGTCTGACCATACCTTGGTGTAAATTAAGTTGAGGTCTTGGTTTCAGTGCCACCCCCCACATTTGTAGTTGCTGAACAAAGATGATGAACAAAGAAACCTCTTAACAACTGAAGAGTGTAAACATCCATTATTTCATTTTGTGGATTTATCATTTTTTCCTAAAACAGAAAATTAAATCTGCAAAAATGATTCTAAAAATATGATATAAAATTTTGATATAGCAAATGAATTGTAACTTGGGAAACATAAATAAAATGACCATAAAGCAAATCCTAAGTGCAGTGTAGACATTGTGTAGAGGATAGAAATGAGGATTATAAGGGAACAGAGATTCTTATGGCCCCTGATCAACTATGAGTGGCTTGTCCATTAAGGGTTAAGACTGCAATTAGGAGGGGCCTCTGAGGGTAGTTGGCCCAAGGGTATATAAACCCTGGGCTGAAGTGCATTAATGTTGTCCCTGTTGGATAGTCAATGGAATGTCTCTGGATGGTCACTGCCAAATTGCTGGAGAAATTGCTGGATTCTCAGCTTCCGCTCTTTGCTGCCTCTCTGTTTCCTTTTCTCTTTTCCTCTCTTTGGATGACTCCTTGTCCTAATCCCATCCTTGGAGCTCTTTCTCCCTCTCTTGGCCTAGGGGGTTGGCTGCAAGGCCAGGATTTTGCCTCTCCCTTGATTAAACCCTGTTTCTAATGCTTTCCTGTTGGGTTCACTGGAGAAAGAAGAGGATGAAATATAGAAAGAATTTTCTCACTGCCAGACTGCAATGCTTCCCATTTGTGACACTACTGCTGGGCAGCAAGACTTTTCCTGGGATCAGTAAGACAACCAAATTAATACACTATTTTCTGTTTGGGCATCCAGCAGTGCATGCAAACAATGGCAAATGATTGTGCATTTATTATTTATCAGAGCCCTTGTATGTCTTCCCATTCTAATTGAGGTTTTCACAATTCATAGCACTTGCAACCTGAAGTTGTGGAGCTGCCTAAACTAGAGGTGGTATGTCTTCAGCTTGCGTTTCTTATGTGGGGGGAAACTGCCTTGGTTTAGAAGTCTGGCAAAAAAGAGGCCATGATTCTCTTTTAGCCTCTTAATAGTCATAGTGTCCTCGGCAAATCATGTAATCTCTTGTGACTTCTGTTGCCATCTAAGAAATGATGTTAGAACATATAGCAAGGTGGTCTCCAGGGAAAATAATGAGAACTATAATGAAATATGTAAAACTCCTCAGCCAGTTAATAACTTAATTTTCTGAGATGACATTACAACCATCTGGGGAATCAAATTCAATATCTCATATTGTTCACAAGTGATAAGAATACTGAGGTGCTATATGCATCAGCAAAGAACTACCGTATTTTCCGGCGTATAAGATGACTTTTGAAACAAAAAAAAGTCAACCAAAAATCCGGGGTCATCTTATACACCGAGTATATCTCGAAAAAAATGTTTCAATATGTCACTAAATGAAAATTGTCTGGATATTGCCACAAAACGAATTTTCCAACACCATCCTACACCAATCACTGCCAGACTTCTCGGACCGCCAATCCAAGCAGGCTTTTTTTTTTTTTTTTGTGGTTTTTGGGTCACACCCGGCAGTGCTCAGGGGTTACTCCTGGCTCCATGCTCAGAAATTGCTCCTGGCAGGCACGGGGGACCATATGGGACGCTGGGATTCGAACCGATGACCTCTTGCATGAAAGGCAAACGCCTTACCTCCATGCTATCTCTCCAGCCCCCCAAGCAGGCTTTTTATGCATGCAAATTAGACAATGTTCTGTACCGAATCTACACTGTAAAAAGCCTGCTCAGATTGGCCAGAGTCAGAGAGGAAGTCTATTACAGTATAACCTTTGAATCATTGTTGTAATTGGCTCACTGTGGAAGATACAGTTGCAACACAGGAACATTCTGTCTTATACAGCAAATATAGGCCTAAACCTATGTTTTAACTTTAAAATTAGAGGGTCGTCTTATACGCCGGAAAATACAGTATCTTTATTCACCAGAGACTCCTGAAGCCTTTCCAAGTGTCAGGTATGAAAATATGACCAGGAAAAGAAGTAAGTATATGTAATAAGTGATCTGTGTGATTCCACTGTGATTCCAGGTAGAAATCAACATTTATTAACTTTTTTACTTCATTTAAAGTATTTGAATTGAAAAGGAAGCAGTAAGCATTCCTGTTAGCTATAATTAAAAAGTATTCCTTCACTCATCTCAGCAGAGGAATAGTTCTAAATACATCGTTGGGTTCTAAATACATAATAGTTCTAAATGCATAATTTTTTAAATTTTATCTTGAGATTCATAATTAGTAATTCTCCCCTGAATTAGTCAAATGTCCTAAAAACAAAGAGGAATTTGTCCTTCCCCAAAAGTGTTATCTAGATTAGAAGAATAAGCACGCCAAGCCCTGAAGAGAACCATGCATATGAAATGCAGTCAGGATCTTGCTACATGTATCATCCATAACTCACCAAGTTAACTTGAGGCAGCGACAAGTGCACCAGTCTAGAAGTTTGGCTCCCATCTGCTCAGGTTAACTACAATTTGAAATGTAGAACTAGGAGAATGGCTAGCAGGCCAGCATTCTTTTAAAAGGCAGCCAAGACAGAGAGAAGACTCGTGTTGTTGAAAATATAGTCTAGTTTTTGTATGTACAAAAAAAAAATGTGAAGGGGATATGGCGAAATCAAAAGATAGTACAGTAAGAGGCTATAAAATGACCCAAAAATAAGCAAGAAATTTTAAGTCAAACAATCATACTTGAAGCAATAAGTAGAATGATTTTATAAAAATGTCCAACAAAATAGTTCAAATAAAAAAAAAGAAATGTAACCCCAGAGCTTGACACCTTTAGCTGAGCTGTCTGGTTATAACCTAAGGTTAATTTTAATGCCCAGTATCTGCCATAATGTTCTATCACCAAAGAAGAACTCAAGTCAACTGAGGGATGGATCTTTTGGCCCTATCTGCCAGAAAGGTCTGTGGTCTGCTGTATCTCAAATTCTGGACCTCACATATGCAATGCATCTGCTCTAACATCCAGTGTTCTTGACCCCTGAAGACTGAAATTTGGAGGACTACAGCAAAATACAGCTAGTAGGGCATTTGCCTTACAATGCAAATAAAGACTTACTCTGGCTTAATCCCCAGCACCCTATATTTTTTCCTAAGTCTTACCAAATATGATCCCTGAGCACAGAGCCGGGAGCAAACTCTGGATATGTCCTAAAAACAAATAAAAATAATAAAGACATGAGATTTGGTGAAGAAAAAAAAAAAAAGAAAGAAAGGTCTGTGGTCTCATTGCAGTAGGACAACTAAGATTCCCCTAGTCTGGTCTAGTGTTCACCTCACAACCTTCATGTTACTCTGCAAAGTACTGTTCCTGTTCAGTCCTTAGAAAACCCTCCTTTCCTTTTCAGCAGAGCCATGTTTCCAAACTACAGTAAGCAGCATCCTATCTGCCTTGCTAGACTACACCAAACAAATTTAAAAACCATTAAGAAGGTAGAGAAAAGCATCTGCTTTTGACTCTGAAAAATTGGGTTCTTGCTTTCTCCTTGAATACACACTTCATCATTCAGAGTAAATTAAATTTGTTTTGTCAGAAGAAATATTTGTTCATCTCACTCACAAAGATTTCATCAATATTAGTTTTGTTTTAGTAAAAAATAGTTGTCCCAATGCCATTTCTGCTGAACTCTGGACAGAGTTTCACAAGGACACTCTACCACAACTTGCTTCCAAGAGGATGTGGCCTATGCTGCACCACACATAGCCAGCCTCACCTGTGGTGCTGCTTTGATCACGAGTGTTTTCATTCCAGGGAATAAGGCTGGGTGCCAAGAGACCTCCATTCCAGGGAAGGGAACAGGCTAAATTGTCTATCAAGTTTGAAAGGGAGGTAATTCCCCTCTAAGAGACAACCTTGACGAGAATGGTATCAAGCACCCTCCCACCATTCACACAACATTCATATCAATGCTAGATAATACTCCAAGTTTCTAGCAATATCCACTCATTCTATAGAAACCCAATAATTGAATTTCCATGAAATGCTAACTCTTTAGTAGTTAATGCCATTTAAAGAGAATGATAATCCCAAACCTAAAGTCCAAATCTAATAATTCACAATGTATGTAATAAAAGGCAAAACTCCAATTTCCCTACAGTGAACTCTCAAACTACACTGTTTTATTAAGTTAGATTTGGTTGTAAATACTGTATGTCAAATCAGGACCTGGAACAAAGCTATTACACATTTTCTTTACACTTGAGACACAAACCCAGAATTATTTATTCAATTTATGGTTCATATCAGCAAACATATCAGCAAACAAAGCATTGTACGAAAGATCTGACAAAATACACTGAGGAAGGGACAGAGCTCGCACACAGGTTCCCTAAAACCACAGGAGATGTAACATGATAGTTAAGCAGAAATAACCACCTCTCATTATGGTACTGTGTATAAATTTAGGAAATGGACAAATAACATGTGACAGCTTTGTAATCATTTACTTATAAAACACCATTCACTCTCTTACGAAGGATTAAATGCAGATAGAGAATTTTATTTCCTCTATAAAGAGCGCTGAGGCTGGGGAGAAATTAGATTCCAAGTTCATCAATTGAGCCCTGAAAAGAGATTGCTGATGAGGAGACTTGTTAGAGAAGCAAAACTTCCTGTTGGTGAATTTAGATCATCAGCTGGGTATGACAAATATTCTCATTTTCAGTTCCAGATCAATTGCTCAGCATGCCTCTGATAAACTCTCCAGGTTATTATTACATTAGGTTCAAACCCAAAATCCCTGCAATTGTTTGCAGATTCCATCAAAACGAACATTAAAAAAATCAGAGGAAACTTCATGTTGTTGCCTATAAACCTTCTAACAGCACATTATGTGGATACAAATATGTTAGAATCATAAAAGATATATTAGGATCAGAACTTCTGGTACAGTATTTGGAGCTTTCTAATTTTTTAGAGCCAGCTGTTCAGGCACAAAGTCACCAGTCATGTGTGACTCTTGAGCACTTGAAATGGCAAGATATGGAATTAAAATAAGCTGTAAATGCAAAATACACACCAATCCTTCAGACAAAGCACTGAGAAAATAAGCAAAATATATGATTAATTATTCTTTAGCAATTCATGCTAACATGCTAATATTCTGGATACAATGAACTAAATAAGATAAATTATTAAAATTTAATTTTATCTATTGCTTTTCTCCTTGTGTCTATTAGAAAGTTTTAAAGCCCACGTGTGACTTACATTAATTATTTCTATGGACACTGCTGTTTCTAATATAAATTTTAAAATTTGAACCATCAAAAAGTTTATTTGAACATATGTTAATCCATTAGCTTCTTGCAAATATTTTTGGGCCCATGTAAGTGTGTGTGTGTGTGTGTGTGTGTGTGTGTGTGTGTGTGTGTGTGTGTGTGTGTGTCTGGGGAAGGCAGAATTCTATATTCAGTCTCTCCCTATGGCCATAAATGCTGAGCTCCACAAACATCTGTGCTTCAATTTATACTCAATCCAGAGGGAAGGAGAGTGATTGCAGAGAAGGGTTATCTATATAAGAAAATTATCCATTTCAGAAAATATCTAAGAAAATTTTAGACAAAAAGACAGCATCAAAATTTAATGTGCTGTGCACATATTTCTTATTCTAGAATAAGAATCTTTCAAGAGCTGGCAAGAACCTGCCCAAATACAGGGAAAGAAAAACACTCCATGGTTCTGTACAATGACCCTGGATTACCTCTAAAATACTATCAGAACTAGGTAAACTAGGTAAACCTGCACCAGCATATCAACAATTGAAAAAGAAGAATTTTCCTTTCCCATTCCTTTCCTATCTTCCCTGTATAAGCTCTTTATGTTCAGTCATAAACTACTAATTTGCATTTACAAATGTACATTTTTTAATATTTTTAATTTAAACACCTTGGTTACAAACATGATTGTGGTTGGGTTTCAGTCATATAAGATAACACACACCCCCCATCACCAGTGTAACATTCCCATCACCAATGTCCCAAATATCCCTCCTCCTCTCCCCACCCCCACCTGCATTTTTAATAATTTTATTGTGATCAATGTAAATTACAAGTCTTTCACAGTAATATTTAAGGTACATAGTAACATTGAATCAGAGGTATGCCCACCACCAGTGTTGTCCTCCCTCCAACCAGGTTCCCAGCATCTCCCTCCTTTGCCCTTGGACTGCTAGTTTAACTGGTCCCCTCTGTGTATAGCTTGTTGAAAACTGGGTATCAATTCTGTTGTAGTTGACTTTGGGTTTGGTTTTTAAGTCTGCTAACTTTTTTTTTTTTTGTGGTTTTTGGGTCACACCGGCAGTGCTCAGGGGTTATTCCTGGCTCCAGGCTCAGAAATTGCTCCTGGCAGGCACGGGGGACCATATGGGGCTCCGGGATTCGAACCGATGACCTCCTGCATGAAAGGCAAATGCCTTACCTCCATGCTATCTCTCCGGCCCAGTCTGCTAACTTTTTATTTCTACTCAATGTTCATACGACTGTTTGAGTCTGCTACCATCTATTTTCTCCCCTCAATTTACGAGGTAGAACAAGATGATTCAATTTATGTGGTTCTGTTTGGAAAAAAAAAAAGAAAAGAAGAAAAAAACAGACCAACAAAAAGAATGGGAGGAGTCCGTCTAGAGGTATATATATATATATATATATATATATAAAATATAAATTTATATAATATATTTTATATTATATATTTATATATATTTATATATAATTTATATTATATATGATATATATCAATTTAGAAAAGGGCAAGGATGAAGAAATAACCTGGAGGTAGGGCATTTGCCTTGCATGCAGAAAGATAGTGGTTAGAATCTCGCATCCCATATGGTTCCCCGAGCCTGCCAGGAGTGATTTCTGAGCACATAGCCAGGAGTAACCCCTGCCAGTTGTGACCCAAAATCCAAAAAATAAAATAAAGAAGAAAATCATAACATAAAAAAGCCAAAAAAAAAAAAACACAAAAAAACAAGCACCAAATATTATAATTATTGTTAAAAGCTCAAAATATTCTAATTTCTCTCCCATATGAAGGTAAGATAAGGTGCAGTGTGAACTTAGCATCTATTACAACTTAATTCCAAACTCAGTCCATACTTTGACCTTTTACTGTGTAAAATGAGGATCGTCACACCAATCCGCAAAAATGTGAAAACCAAAGCAAAACCCATCAGGTTGAGACTGAACAGTTGTATGACAGGCCTCATTTTACCTAAATGCAAAATGAGTAAAAGTTTCCATTTCAGAATTGTTAAAAGATGTAAGTCATAAATCCACTGTTTTGTATAAAATTATAGTTCTAAGGAATTATTCAATTGAATAAGAAGCTCAAGAGTGCTGGGCTCACCATAATTTTGGCAAAATCCTTAGGGGGTCTCCCTTCCTCAGCCATATCCCTTCGTTTAGCCATTTCTCAAGTAGGTGTCACGACTTCTCAGTTGGCTCCAAATGACCTCCTTTAAGTTTCAATTTTGCACCAAGGACCTCTGTACTTCAGGCCTCAGTGCCTGTCTCTGCTAGAGCATTTTCTTCTTTCCTTCTCACTGGTCAGATCCTGCTTCTCTTTCTAGGCACAGCTGCAAGTCAAGTTCTGTTCTCAAGGATCACTCCTGAAGGCGCTTGAGGTTCAAACCCAGGTTGGCTGCATGCAAGGCCACAGCATCCTACCTGTGGTACCATCTCTTCAGTCCAATATTTCTATTTTAACTAAAAAAAATTTCAACTGGCATCTTATTCAGTCTCTTGATAATGCCCCCATAGTAGCAAACAAATAAACATGAGCTCTAAAAATTAAATATTTTATCTTGCTCTTGTTATATGGTCTACAAGGAGAAACTGCAGGCACACATAGGTGCTACCTGAACAGCTGTGAGGTAAAGGAGCTCTTCTCCTTCCAGAGTAGGTTACAGGGATGCAGGTACAGGACACCTAGTGACAGCAAAGACACATGCTCAGTTGAAGGAATGGCTTCCCTGTGGCTGTTCTTCTTTCTTGCCTGGCACAGTCGTTGCCCTCACTGCAGGAAACACCTCTGCAAGTTCCTTTGAAACCATTCATCTGTGGTTTAAAAAACACTGTAGCAACCTTTGAGATGAAAAGCGGTTTAGAAGTGCAAATGACTGTCAATATGAATATTAATCGCAGCTTTATTAATAGCTGGAGTCCACATAGGCCAGACACTTGACTCTTGATTAAACAGAGTGAAGGAACTCCAGCCAAGTCAGAGACTTTTCAGCTCAAAGCCAAAGGATCTGCTGGAGCACATTCCCAGTGGAACAATGTCTGACTAGAGAAATTACATGTTGCCAAGTGGGGCCAACATCTGCCTAGAGCAGCTTGCTGCTCCATCAGGCTATCATGTCCCTAAAATTTTTGCTACTGGGGCATCAACAAGTAGAGCATAGTGCTACAGTGTTCGCAGATACTTCAGGAAAGATTCTGCATGAAGGAAGAGTAAAGGGTGGGGGGTCAAGAAACTTGGAGTTGAAAGGTGTAATTAAAAAGAAGAAAGTAAGCTCCAAGTTGATGTGGGTTCTGCCTAATCCACAATAACAAGAAATGGAAATTGTTTTATTTTTTGGTTAAAAATAAATCAAGACTATTCTAAAAGCTGTGTATTCACCTAAAATGTTTTGAATTACTTTATTAAAACACCATGTTTTACATAGTTGTTCATAATACATTTGTTTCTGCCATTCCATGTTCAAATACGAATTCCCCACTAATGTAACTTTCTCTCTACCATTGTTCCTTGATTCTCACATACTCCCAAACATGACCCCTTGGCGGGCATGAAATAATATGCCAGGGCTGGAGCGGTGGCTCAAGCAGTAGGGCATTTGCCTTGCACGCACTAACCTAGGATAGACTGCAAATCGATTGCCCAGCATCCCATATGGTCCCCAAAGTCAGGAGCAATTTCTGAGTGCATAGCCAGGAGTAACCCCTGAGCTGATGTCACCGGGTGTGGCCCAAAAAAAATTAAATAAATAAAAATAAATAATATGCCTTATATTACTTGTTTATAGATAAGTGCTAATGAAATTACTTTTTAAAAACCACAAGCAAAGTGGAAATTATTATATCTTATAGTGAGATCATTAAGTTTAGTCAAAAGGTTTATTTAGTAAACTATTTGTTGCTATTTTGATCTTTCTGTTATTTGTTTTGTTTCATGACATTAGGTGGCTTCTATGCTACTTTGACATATAATTTGGTGTGCTCCTACTGGGATGACAATATTGAAAAATTTTGGAGGTCCATATGTCGCCATGTAGTCCAGGAATTCCAAGTTGTATTGCTAATATGATGATGGCTCTGGGATGTGGTTATGGCTGCCAGGCCTTTCTGCTAGCACAAATAAACAAAGAGAGTGTCACGTTCAGTCCAACAAAGTCCTGATTATCTCAGCCCAAATATTAATAAACCTAAGTTTTGGTTGATTAGCCATCTCCCTAGAGATCAATGGTAAAGCCATAAAATTGGTCCATTAGCAGAACAGCAATTGTAGGTGTGGGTGCAGCTACCAAGAGTAGGAACTTGGCCCATCTTTCCTCCCAATATTGCCCTAGTTTTTATCTATGAGGCTGTTGCATCCATAATTTTTTCATAAGTTTGTTTACATCTCTTTGAAGTATAGAATGAGTCTATGGAACTGGCCTGTAGTGGACATGGTGTTGGCTGTTGGGCATGGTTGCAGCTGTCAGGTCTTCTGGAAGTATGAAAAGGTGTGGGAGGAAGAGTGCTGTACTCGTTCTGACCAAGTCCTGGTTATCTTAGCCCAAATATAAGCATACCTGGAGTTTTGGTCTGCTATCATCTAGTTCTATAGACTCATGGACACATTCACTTAAAATGTTTGATTTTTTAACCACTAAGGTTGTTTTCACTACAAATATTTGAAACCTAAAATGATATCAGCTATCATAGCAATCAAGCAATGTGTCTATAACCAAGCCTCAGTAACTTCATGAGTCAAACATACTATATTATGTTTTTCTTCTTAAGTCATAAATGTACTTTTCAGCATTAGAAATGATCTCTTTCACATTTTAAATGCTGTGGTTTTGGCTTGACTAATGCCACCTTTAATTATGCATCATCGAGTATTTCACTGTGATCTAATGGGCTCTATTACTCAACAAAATGGGCCCTGTCAGCAATAATATTTCCCAGAGACATTATTCAACCTTTCCTCCATTCTCAAAAAGCACCAGCCTCCATGAACAGAAACTGTACACAGCTGGACATAGTATCATCCCAATTTATCCAAAATTATAAAACTATCTTTATAAGAAGACTCACTGTACCAGCTTTCTAATGCAGCTGTGTTCAAAATTGCCAGTTCACAGCCATTAAAATGTTGAATACCAGAGCTAGAGCAACAGAACAGCTGGTAGGGTGCTTAAATTGCATAAAATCAACTGAAGTTCAATCTCCACCATCAAGGTACTGAGCCCTGCCAGTAGTGATCCCTAAGTGCAGAGACATGAGTAAGTTTTAAGCACCATCAGGTGTGGCCCTCAAGACCAAAATTTTTTAAATTCTGATAAACCACTGGTCTCATGTGATTTGAAAAATTAGTAGCACTATTGATGGCTCTCTGCCTTCACTCTGGACACATAAACACAGCCATGTCCATCCATAGCATGTACTATATAAGTGGTAAGACAGATGAGCACATTGATACCATGCTTAGGGGGAAGACAAGAGATGTGCCCAACCCCAGAGCACAAGAGGGACAGAGAAAATAAAGCCACAACTAATAACTCATGGCAGAAAAGAAAAAATCATACTTCTGGACTTCTGAATGCTTCTGGGAAGCAATGCACATCCATGAATATGCTCTCAGAGGAAGTATCATCCCATTTATTTATTTTCCTTTGACAGACCTGTAACCTATAACAAAGGTTATAATTCCAATAAGTGAGCATTTTGGTCATTTCCACGCACACCTTGAAGACAAAAAGAAACATATTCTCTGACTCACACTAGGATAGTCAATAGAGAAAAATAAAATGGAGTTAAGAAAAAAAGAAACTTGTTAAAAAGAGCCATTGCTTAGGAGAAAACCTTACAGAACTTTCATTTCTCCAAGGGAGAAGGAAAAAACAAGTAAACTATATTGGAAGCTTATAAGAAGTGATTTGAGTCCAGAAGAGAAAAAGAAGAATCCTGAAAGGGAAGTAGTGGGAGGAAAGAACGGAGAAAATCCATGGCATTGGGAGAACATGGCAGGACTAGGGAGACCCTGGAGCAGAAACAATCAGTGTGTTTGGGTGAAACATGGAGGCTGTACTTAGTAAGGTGATCCATGAGAGATCCCTCAACAACTCTAGCCAGTGCCTCCTAGAAGAGTCTTTAGAAAACAACCAGCAGGACTATAAGTAGATTAGTTAGTAGGCTGATACAAAGTCATTGGAAGCTTGAGATAATGTAGTCTCTGAACATCTCTTCGAAGAACAGACTGGGGACACTGAGTCCTTGTATTCAGGGAATGCCAATGTCGCATAGCCCTCAAAAGATCATGACAAGATTAAGTAATAGAGCACTTAATTAAGTTAGTTTAAGTGGTAGAGCACAGGCTTAGCACATGCAAGGCCCTGGAATTTTTACCTAGCACTGAATGACCCCTGAGCAACACCAGGTGTAGCCTTAGTGACCTCCAACCACCACCAATCCAAAAACAACAGGCCACATGAGCAAAACAATGCCAGAAGTACTACAATTTTCAAAAAATAAAATCAAAGTAAAACTTCCATGGAGACATACATGGCTTACTAGCATGTGATGACCTGTCCAGAATTTAAGATGAGTTCACTAGAACCTGTAGCCATCCTCATAGGTCCCATGACCTATGACTTTTCAATTATAATCTGAAACTTCCTAGACACATAAACACACATGGTAGGTGGCAGTTTTAAACTTTTGAGCAACAGATAGCAGTCATTTTTTCTATAGCCATGGAACCATGAGTCGGATAGTGCAAGACTACAGAGACATAGGTACACATGAGATTCAAGGTCTTGATAAGCTTGATGCTGCCTTGGAAGCAGAACTGAAGATACTGAGTACAGAGTAATGAAGAAATCTAGTGACACAAATATGCTAATGAGTGAAAAAATCAAAGTTGGCCCCAATTCCCAAAAAGATGCCCATACTAGTCCATGCCTTTACATGCTCATACATATGCTTATAGATAACTGTATGAGCTTATTGTTACTGCCCTGAAAGAACACTGGGGAAACCTGGGTTTCTTTTGTCTGGGCACCTATGTGTGGAGAACACAGACCTGATAACACTAAGACCTCTCCAGTCAGTAACTTCTCTGTCTCATATCCTTGTCCCAGCTCCCCGGATAATTCATATTCAAATAAGAAGTAGGGAACAAAGTGTCTTAATCATTTATTTAGCCAAGTGGATCATCTCTTGGATCAAGACTTTGCAAAAATTTCTCCTTTGTGGTTCACACAGCTAGTGTCTGATTAGTTCAAGTAGACATGGCAATGTTTCTATTCAGGTTGGGATGAAGAGTGCACGGTCCAGAACCCCAGTTCAAGGTGTCACCTTTCTTGATCCTTTTAGATTTTTTTTAGCCCAAAACAAAAACCAAAGTCTATTGCATGATTTGGGGGCTGGAAAGTCAAAAAGATAAATTTTTCTAAAACTTGGCTTCTTAAAATGAAATGTTGCCTGCTCTGTATAGATACCCTATTCAAACTCTGTAAGTCATATTTTTATAGTATATCCACAGAATGCAAAGAGGGTCTAAAAGAAAAACATGGACATGCCCAAGGACAGAAAAGACTGCTTCCTTTATTGCTGTTCCTTGACCATCCAAACAACACTCTTCCAATCCCAGCTTCACAAAATTTGCTTACTACTCTTTAGAGTGACTTACCTTTAATTTCAATTTGTCTTCAAATTTAACATAATTAATCATTATCATTTTATATATACTTAAGAATTGATCTCCAGGGGCCAGAGAGATAGCATGGAGGTAAGGCGTTTGCCTTTCATGCAGGAGGTCATCGGTTCGAATCCCTGCGTCCCTTATGGTCCCCCGTGCCTGCCAGGAGCAATTTCTGAGCCTGGAGCCAGGAATAATCCCTGAGCACTGCTGGGTGTGACCCAAAAACCACAAAAAAAAAAAAAAAAGAATTGATCTCCAGGACACTCTGAAGTTATCTTGTCGTGTCACAAACTTAGAAGTCAATGCCTCTTACGAAAGAAGTAACACCTCTTTCTTAAACTCCTAGGTCAGGTCATATTTCAGCAGTCACAATGTCAGTACCCAGGTCCTTAACACTCTACTGTGACACCCCTCCCTAAATTGCTCAGCATAATTGTCACCATGAACGCTGACATTCTTGAAATTTTCACAATAGATGGAAATTTTCCCACTACATTTAGAAGTAAATGTGTCCCCCAAAGGACAGCCATCTTTCTCATATTTATTGGCAAGCACCCAACATATACTTCACTTATAACAAGCCTCACAACTGTGTAAAAAGGTCAGTCAAATGTCAGGGTCAGAAAACATACCTCAGTAATCATCAGAGCAAAGGTGGCTTTGTCTACTGTGACTATAGGGTGGACCTATAAAAATCACTACTTATGGGGCAGGAGCGATGGAGAAGTGGTAGGGTGTTTGCCTTGCACGCAGCTGACCTAGGATGGACCGCGGTTCTATCCCCTGGCATCCCATATGGTCCCCCAAGCCAGGAGCAATTTCTGAGCACATAGACAGGAGGAACCCCTGAGCATCACTGGGTGTGGCCCAAAAATCAAAAAAATATATATTACTACTTATATGTCAAGAAAATAGTTCAAAGGGCATTCACATGTGCCTGGCACATGCAAGACTCTAAATTTGATTATAACATTGCATGGCATCCACAGTGACTGTAGCAGAATGGAAGAAACAACCTCTCTAACAAACATATAAAACAAATTTAAAAGTTAGTTGTGAAATATCTCTTCAGCAGTTGTCACTGTCAGGCTGGCAAGAGCTATCCTATGGGGAGCTTGCTAATCAAGGGCAATACACCCCACGTATGGGACAACACAAAATATAGGTACTCAGATTCCCAGTTGTGTTTTATCAACCAGGGAGAATCAGGGCTGCTGGAAGTCCTCGATTACATTAAGTTTCTAAGTTTAAAGGGATAAATTCAAGTTTTATAAGGAAATCATAGGAAGCAATTCAAAAGCACTTCATAACTTGTGTGAATTTTTAACAAATGTGAAACCAAACTTAACCTCTTGTTCCCAAGAAGAACAAAATCTACTGATCAAACAAGCCAAGTATTATGTGAAGGGAGCTGGCAGAGAAATAGGGATGCAATGATGACCTAATTTTGAGGTATTGTAGGTCTCATAGGGGCCTATGGAGTGGAGGAGACAAAGTATATGAACCTCTCAAGTCTGAAAATAATCAGTCAGCATACAGCAGCTTTCTCACAAGTGCAGCCAGAATAACCAATGAAAAACATCCATTGGGACCTGATGCATCCCATGGATTCTGGGACTTGAGAAACAAAACCAGTCCAAAGATGGAGGGTAGAAGTGGCAAGCAAGAACTTGTAACAGGAACTCCCAAGACCACCGGGTGACAACAAAGAGGTGAATCTACTGAGGAGTCCTAGAAAGTGAATCTCCAGTTGGCAGCCCTCAGCAGTCTCAGAATGGGATGGCCTTGTTGACTATCCCCAGAAGCCACAGTCAGAAACAAGAGCAGCCACAGATCAAGAGGTTCTGCTCATCGATGTGAACTGCTGCCCTTGAGAATACAGTTCCTCAGAGGGGTCCTTGTAAACCAGGTTCTACCAGAGAACAGGTGTTCACTACCTGGAAGTTCACCTGAAATGGTCTGAAAGCAGCCACACGTCATCAGGAGCTAGGAGATATAAGCTGTCCTTATGAAGCAGGGAAAAATACACATATATAAAGGTGGTCCTCAGGGCCTCTGGACTTCCTGCTCTCCAGGACTGTTTCTCTTTGGATTTTTTCAGCACTCCTGAATCATGGAAATGAGTTTCTACCTTCTCTAAGATAACAATGCTGGCTTAGGAGCTCCACTTTTCTCTCAAGATTGGCCACCATCCCAATATTACCTGCATTTTCTGGTACCTACACTCCAAACCCCTGCAGTTCCTTTATTGAATCCACCAGGGCTCAGCAAACACTCAGACATAATGGGTAGAGTTGGTATGATAGACTGTAGGATGTTCAGGTCTCTTTTCAATGCAGGCGACAAGTATATGGGTAGTATTTGCTTATTCCAGAAGGTGAATGTGTTAATCATCCAGAAATCATAAGAGGAATTATAGAAGATGACTAACTTGCCTCCAAGAGTCAGATAATCCTAACTTGAAGGGCCCAGCAAAGCAGTCATTGTCAGGAAAACATGCAGCCCATGAAAGAAAGCAGAAAGGAAAGAATACTGAAAACAGCTTGAGAAATAAAAATGGAATCAGAAATTGCACTGAAGAGATATTTAAAGGGAAGAGTTTTGTAGAAACTGGGGCTTAGATTAACTGGTTGACCTTTTTCACCTGAAATAAATAAATTAGGTACTGGATCACCAGACTTGCCCAGAACATGTCCATTCTCCAGGCATACTCTGGGGGACAGCACAGATTTGAAGTCCACGTGGCTCCCTGAAAACCCACAGAGTTCCTGAATAGAGAAGTTTGTTCAGTTTTTAACAGTCTCAAATGGATGACCTAACACTATGGAAGGCAATTGGAGCATTTCATGGAAGAATCCTTTGCCAGAGGTAAACTGTTGGGTAGTCAAAATTGATAGGTTAGCACTCCTGTGTTCACTGCAGCACTATTTAAGATGAGAGAATCTGTAAATAACCCAAGTGTCCGAGAACAAATGAGTAGATAACAAAATATATACACAATGGAATACTATATAGCTGTTAAAAAATAGTCATGAAATTTGCTTATACATGGATGTATAATGGAGAGTAGTATGTTAAGTTAAATGAGTCGGAGGGAGAAGGATAGACATAGAATGAGTGCATTCATTTGTGGGATATATATTTTTTTTAAAAAAAAAGGTATTATAGTAATAATTCCCAAAAGTAATAGAAACAGGGGCCAGAAGATTAGTCCATGGTAGGAAGTTTGCCACAAATAGATATGGAATGCTGTTAGGGAGCAGAAGAGAACATTATTACAGTGATAGTTGGAAATGATCCATCTGAACAAGAACAATGTGCTGAAAGGTGGTAAAGCGACATGCATGATACCCCTTCACTAACAATATTGCAAACCACAGCGTCTAAGAGAAAAAAAGGAAAGAGACAAAGAAATGTCAGTCAAAGAGGCAGGCAGGGGAGGCAGCAGCAGGGAAGACAGGAGGGAAACTAAGAACATTGGTGGTGGGAAATGTATACTTATAAAGGGTGTCAGATACTGTAGGACTGAAACTCAATCATGAACAACTTTGTAACTGCATCTTATGGTGATTTTATAAAAAAAAAAACTGATAGGTTAACTCTTTTGGAGCACAGCTTATTATAACCATACTTTATAAATTAGCTATCAACTCCATGCTGGCTCTTGGTAGGAAGAATGCTATCCTCCAGCTTGAAGTGAAAACCCCCTTCTGGCCAATAGTCTTCACCTGAGTTTCATCATTTGGCTTAAGTGAGCATAGTTTACAAAACTTTTTAAGTCTCTCTCTCTCTAGTCAATAAAATTTTCCAATTTTATTTATCTTTTTTTTTATCCCCACTTTCCCCCATTTTATTTATCTTTCAAAGGATCCCACCCAAGAAAAGTTGGGGGGAACTGTGTCTAGTCCCAGTAGAGCAGAAGAGTTCTGATGCTACTTCCAACAAAATTCAACACAATAGTACAAACTTGATGATTTGGTGCTTGAGCCCAGTGGTACAGTGCTGCTTGGGCCTGCCAGTAGGGCTAAGGGGGCCATTGGACCAGACTTGATTGTGTTGAGAGGTTGGGAGGTGACTCAAATCAAACTTTCTCCTTCCACCCAAGTTCTAATGCAATGCACAATGCATATTTCCCAGTCAATGGGTACCATACATTTTATTTTATTTTTTATTGAATCACCATGAGAAACATAGTTCCAAAGTTGTTGATGGTTGAGTTTCAACTCATACAATGTTCAAATACCAATCCCTCCACCAGCATACATCCTTTCATGTAACATTTTAAAGTCATGCACAAGTTAGAGAATTATTTAAAGATTTAATAAATTGAATAGTGTAATCCATAAACAACCTATATTATAATTAAAATATCTTCGAAAATAAGCAGAGCTGCAGTTCAGGGAGCTTCAATTTGGTATATAGATGAAATAAAGGCTTGAGTTTCAATTACTAAGAAAAGAGAGAGACTATTGTTGCCAGAATCCTGATGCTTTTCTAAAAAGTTTTTGATTTTTCTTTTGCCAGCAAGGTGGCATCAAATTTTGGCATCAAACTTTCTAATTATAATATAGTTTTATCCCATATGCTTACTTTTTGGACTAGTGTGTAATAGAAACTCAAATATCTGTTCATTTGAACAGGAAAAAGGCGCATCAACTTAATACTTCTTGAGTGACTATGTGACAGCTTTCTGTGAGGTAAACCCCAGGTTTCCCAGTCTGCCTCCTTGAATTCAAGTGCTCTTGAGATCTTTCTCCTGTGATCTGGGCCTGCTAGGTTCCAAAACATTCACTCCTGGAGGTAGCATGCCTGTAAAGGTTCTCACCATTTATACATTAATTCCTATGGCACATCCTAATTCATTTACATTCATATAAATTCATGTCAGCATTACACACACATTCCACTAAGCATAAATGCAAATATTGTAATATCTTTCTATTTGCAGATAACCATCATTATTGGTAGCAATGTAAATACATTGATGTGGAAGACAGAAACATGCAAAGTAACTTCTCTCAGAGACTCCCATGGGTTTCCAAGGATTGCTTACCTAAGCTGCATTTCTAAATATCCGTAAGCTAGTAAGGGCCATAGTCATATTTAAAAAAATCAGCAACCTGTGAATTTTGTACACTTATATTTGCTACCCCATTTTTGATCATTCTGTACTGCCAACACCTACAGTTTGGCACCCCATTCCCTTAAGAATAATTAAAATTCCAATAGGATACACATAAAAAATGCTGTTCTAATTCATAAAATCTGAAGATCTCCCATGCAAGGCAAATCAGATAAAAAGTAACCTTGGCCTCTAGGGTTTTCCCCTAACTAAATTTTTGCTGATGTTTTATTTCAAAATGTAGCTCAAAAGTGTTTTTAACTGTGAAAATTTGAGATAACTACAGATTGAAGTGAAATACACACTTGATCCAATGCACAATTGAAACTCAATCTCTTCATGCTTGAAGAAGCAAGGGGGCTCTGAAAGGCTTGAAGGAAAAACAACTGGACATCATTCTGCTCAGCTCAACCACACAGAACAAGGTTATTCCAGGCAACTGTAGACATATTACAGGGTCCCACAGAAAAAAAGGAGATGCGCTTCATATCAGGACAATTTGTCAGTATGCTCTGGGCTAAGCAGGATTATTCATCCCTATTTTCTTTTTATAAATAAATTGCAGTTAACTTTTTTTTTACATTAATGAAACTTCTGAGGATTAGGAACACTACCTTCAGTAACAAAGATAAAATAAGGAAACCACATAAAAGGTGAAACAAGGAGATTCAAACCACATTAGGACCCTTCTAATACAGTCTCTAAGGGCAAAGCATCGTATCAAACCACACACACAACTTTGTACATTTAAGATATTTTATAAATAAATTCACTATCAATAAGAAAAGACATGTAAAGTGTGCCTCATTAATGATAAAGGAGTTCAAGTGTTTTGGGGGTTGTTTTTTTTTGTTTTTGTTTTTGGTTTTTTTTTTGGTTTTTGGGTCACACTGGCAGTGCTCAGGGGTTACTCATGGCTCTGTGCTCAGAATTCGCTCCTGGCAGGCTCAGGGGACCATATGGGATGCCGGGACTCAAACCACCGATCTTCTGCATGAAAGGCAAATGTCTTACCTCCATGCTATCTCTCCAGCCCCAAGAGTTCAAGATTTTTACACTAGTTACACTAGTTATAGGCACTGAAAGGACAGCTAATTATACATCTATCATACTGCACGGCCATTATCTTATTTATTCAGAAGAACAAAGAAAAAACCTTCTCACTGATAAGAAGCCTCATTAAAGAAACCATTCTCAGGAGCACCTGGTGAAGAACCAAGAAACTCAAGACTCCAACCTCTTCAGTTTTTCTTGGCTGCTGACTAAGTACCTACCTTTTGTCCCCTTCCTCAGAAGATTGCAGGGAACCTGACATATGCCAGTCTACAGCTTATCATCATGGAGGTAGCTAGATTTTCGTGCCAAAAGAAAAATCCAATATTGCATCAAAAGTCCCTCGCCGAAAAATAGTTCACTCAGACACCAGCCTGAGAAATCATTCTGGCGCAGCCACATATTGTCAGAGGATCTGAGTTACTGCATCTATCATGAGATGTAATAGGTGGGCCTGAGAATAAACCCAATATAGCAATCATGCAGAAGAATAAATGGGGGCATCATGGGAATAAATATGTCTTCAATAGCCAGTTGGACCTTCTCAAACTCCAGGTATTCTGCTATTGCAATATGCAGCAGTCTTGGACTAGATGCCAAAGCGAAAACTGAAACAATTATCTCATAATCATTGTCCTATTACTGGCAGTTGCCTATGAGACATAGCTAATGGCAAGATAGTAGCCTCCAGCATACAAAGCATCTGCAACCATGGGGCAAAAAAGATATAAGTCTATGATCTAAGTCTGCTAAAGTCTGTGATACTATTCTTCTATTAAGTTGTTTTGTCATAAGAGTTCTTCAATCCAAAATTCATACTTCAAGACACTTCTAGCAGCATTAACTGTGCACTGGAACAAAGAGTTCTTGGACTTTCATCTGTGCAATCAAGTACCTCGCTAAGCTATAATAAGAAACAAACTTCAATCCACCTACATCACCTGAATTTCCCAAGTACAGGCATGGAACAATGACTGGTAACTTCAGATATATTCATAAACTAAACACAAATTGAAACTCAATACTGTTGTGTGATTAATATATGCTATTTCCATCCACACAGGGAATCTTCCCAAAACTGAGATGAAAAGGATGCCATGTGGCTCCTGTATCAAGGTACCAAATTTGGCATCTGCTTACTGTCATCACAGTCTGCTACCTTGTGAGTTGTCTTCCTTTCTATTATGTCCTTCAGTGCCGGACTTTATTTTCTGGAGTATTATGACATCCCAGACCAAATGGCAACAAAACTCCAATAACACCATTGAACACAACAGAAGAAACAGAGGAACAAAAGCTAAGAGCAAGTCCCGCTCCTATCTCTTCCTGAATTCTTCAACATTAATTGATCTCCCGAAATCTCAAAAAGATTATGCCACCAAAACTTTTCTTTTTAAATAAAAAATAATTATTGAAGAAACAATGCATTATAGTTTATATATTTTATCAGTACATTATTAAAAATCAATATATAAAACATTATTTTTATCACCAAAAAAACTCATATTATCTTTTGCCATGTCTTTTTCCCATTTTACTCAACTCTACGATATCATTTTCCTCTTCCTTTCTAAGGACCACTAATTCAGTTTTATAAGCTAACAGTTTAATTTTGTTGTTTCTTTATGTGCTACAAGTGTGAAATCACAGCAGTTACTGTCTTTATCTGACTTATTTCACTAAATATAATACTCTGTGGATGCATCCATATGGTTGCAAATGTCAGGAGCTGTCCCAGCAGTGCTTGGGCTTGGTGGTGCTTGGGAAGATGGGTTTAGATGGTGCTTAGGATAACTCAGCACCTTATACATGCTAAGGCATATGCTCTACCACCAGAGTGGTATTTCATAGTAATATTTCTTTGTGTACAGATATCACTTTTGTTTTATTTTGGGTTTTTTTCTTTGTTCTTTTTTTGTTTGGGGGCCACCCAGTGGTGCACAGGGTTTACTCCTGGCTCTGAGCTCAGAAATCCTCCTGGCAGGTTGAGGGGACCATATGGGAAGCCAGGAATCGAACCCCGGTCCATCCTGGGTTGCCGCGCAAATGCCCTACCACTGTGATATCGTGTTTTATTTTGTATTTTAGGTTTGGGACCATATCCATCAGTGCTCAGGGATTACTCGACTCCCGGCAGGATTTGTGGATCCATATGGGGTGCCAGAGATCTAGCCTAAATTGACTAACAAAGCATGTGCTGCTTTACGTGCTATACTATTATTCCAGCCCCAAATTTTTCTTTCTCTGATCATCTGTCAGTGAGGACTTTGGGTTGTTTCTAATTCTGAGCTCTTGTGATCTATACTTTTGTAAATGTGGGGGTTCATATATCTACTCAATTTTATATTTCAGTAATTTTCAGGTAAATACTAAGAGTGGGATAACTTGCTCATGGAATTCTTTCTTTGTTCTCTCTCCTTTCTCTCTCCTTTCTTTCTTTCTTTCTTTCTCTCTTTCTTTCTTTCTTCCTTTCTTTCAGTTTTTGAGAAATTTTATGGTGAGGCTTCTATAAAAGTATTTCTTAAAGTATCCAAGCACCAAATAGACACTCTATAATTGTGAAGGATAAAATCTAAATATATGTATACATATATAAACTACACAACTATTAATGATTAAAGATTACCACCCTGATTTATTTTCAGATACTACAGATCCTCTCTGACATTTTCTCCAGCTAGGTGATGTTCTGGACAAGACAACATCTATTAGAACTTCAGAAACAACCCTGACACATTCTTCAAATAGGAGCAGCTTAGTACAGCACTGAAAAGATCCTCCGCTCCTGCCTGGGGCTGCCTATACTGTACATATCCACAGTCCCACTTCCCAGCCACGTTGAGACTGTGGGCATGTGGGTAATTTAAGGTAAAAAAAGGCAGACATAATCTTAAATTATTTTTAACTTCAAACTATAAATTAAATTATTGTTAAATAATAAACAGTTCAAGGGCAAAGCAGTCATTCATTGAAAAGTCACTGTTTTTTTCTTTTAAAAAATCAAATTAGGAGGAAAGATAGTACAACAGATACGGATCATGTTTTGACCCGGATTCTATCCCTGGCACTCCATGCAGGTCTCCTAGCATCACCAGGAATAATTCCTGAGTTATAACCAGGAGTAAGTCCTGAGTACAGCCAGGTATGGTCCAAGATCCCAAGATAAAAATAAATAAAACAATCTAACTAAAAGAACAGAATCAAAACATGAAAAGGGTTGTTTAAAAACTTAAGTTCTCGGAGGCCAGAGCAATATCACAATAATAGGATGTTTATTTGCTTTGCAAGCAGTCAATCTGGGAGTGACCCGAGTTTGATCTCCAGCATTCCATAATCCTTCCTTCCCTCCCGGAGCCTGCCAGGATCAATTTCTGAATGCAGAACCATTCTGATGTAGTAACTCTTGAGCTCCACCAGGTGTGGTTCAAAAACAAAGAGAAAAACTTGAGTTCTCAATATGTAAAAGATAGATATAAAATCATAAATTGTAGCTGTGAATTAAAAGAGAACATACGACTAACCTAAAAGAGAATATGTGACTCAAAGAAAAGTTCAAATCACTTCATCTAAATCATGGTAAATGCAGTTACATACATATGTGCTTATACTGTAAAATATTCAATAGCTATCATGTATTTGAGTTTCTATTTGACTTCTTACATTATGGGCTCTAAGAAATGTGCAATTTAAATTATCTTGAAAGATTTTTTGGGGACATGGTTAAAAAAAGGAATTTTATCCACTGCTCATAGAAATGATGTCTATTATTATAGGTTCAATCCCTATAATAAAACAGTATAGAAGGTGCTCAGTAAACTCAGAAGAGAGCTACCAAATGATGCAGCAATTTCACTTTTGGTTACCTATCCCTGAGACAAAAAAAACTTCACCCAAAAATACATAATAATATCACTATTAATTGCAGCACTCAGTACAATAGAGTTAAAATTAACCTAGATTTCCAACAACAGATGAGTGGATCATAAAGTGATGGTATATATACAATGGAATACTACATAGCTCTAAAGAATGAAGACAACATTGCAATCAAAGCAATTAATGCAATAATGCAATTCACTGCATTGTGGATGGAATGAGAAGATATCATGCTAACTGAAGTAAGCCGATGCCACTTATATGTGGCATTCAGAATAACTACATGAAGTAATGCAATGGTTTAAATGGGTGTTGTCTATAAACACTCTTGGCCCCAGAGGATAGTGAAGAAAAGGAAAGAATTATACTGGAGGGAGATGTGAAATAACAGGAGGAGATCAGGGGTCAAGGAAACTCAGGTATTTTGGTGGTGGTAAGGAAGGACAGAATTGAACATCTAAGCCATAGAGTCAACAACACTAAAATCATGAGACAAACTTTAACAATGAAACTTCAGAAAGGTGTACTTTATGATAGCAGGATTGGAGAAAGGGGGGCAGGGATACATATGGCATATGGGTTGAACTCTGGAATATTGGTGGAGAGAAGTTGAAATTGCTGTTGGAACTGGTGCTAAAATATTGTATGCCTAAAATTAAACTATAGCTTTGTAAATCATAATGCTTTAATTTTTAAGAAATTTTATAAATTATAAATAGGTATTTTAAGTGTTTGAATTATCTTAAAACACCTTGAGTTTCAAAGTCAAACTAATTAGCTCTCAGATCAAAAGAATTACCTGAGCTTTTTATAGCATTTTAAGTTATAAGTGTCCTTAAAAAATAAATAAATAAATAAATAAATAAATAAATAAATAAAAGTGTCCATACTATTAACCATTAGAGTTATGTTTTAATGTCAATCCACTGCTCCCAGGTCCAGTACCAACAGGAACTTCCTAAGCTCAATGAGAATATAAATATAGGCATAATGGGGCCTGGAAGTACATAATATGCCAGTACATAATAAATTCTTTGTTTGTCCAAATATAAAAAAGAAATTATTTTAATCATTTTTAAAAATTGAAATTACTATCTGTTTGAGTAAAACAGATATCTTAAAAGTAGTCTTTGTCAGACTTTCAGACCAATGGGTTAGAATAGAATTTTGGTTACAAATCCCCAAATATATGGTCAATTAATCTTTGACAAAGGAGACAAGAACTTGAAATAGAATAGAGACAGACTCTTCAACAAATGGTGTTGGGACAATTGGATAACTACATGTAAAAAAATTAAAGATCGATCTGTATCTCACACCTTACACAAAAGTCAATTCAAAGTGGATTAAAGGCCTTGAGATTAGACCAAAATACAGAAAGTTTATTGAGTAAAACATATACAAAATTAAGGTTTGGAGTTCAAAGAAGTCTTTGATGATAGGATGCCAATGACAAAGACTAGAGAAACAAATATGAACAAATGGGACTACATCAAACTAAAAAGGTTTTATATGGTAAAAGAAACATGGGCTAAAACCAGAGGACAGTTGAGACGGAGAAAAATTTTGCACTAAATGCATCAGATATCTAGGATATACAAAGTACTCACAAATGTTAACTCAACAAAAACTAAAAACCCATCAAAAAATGGGAAGAGAAAATGAACAGACACTTCTCTGAGGAAAACCAATAGACATAAAAAATGCTTACCATCACTTATCATTAGGGAAATCAAATCAAGACAACAATGAGATATCATCTTACACCACTGAGAATATAGCACATATCGAAAATACTGAGAACAATCTGTGTTTGTGGGGCTGTGGTGAGAAAGGAACTCTTCTCCACTGCTGGTTGAAATGCTGCCTGGTCCAACTCCTATGTTAAACGGTATGGAGGGTTCTTACTAAACTCAAAATTGAGCTGCCATATGACCTAACAATCCCACTTGGTCCCCCAAGCCAGGAGAAATTTCTGAGCACATAGACAGAAGTAACCCCTGAGCATCACCGGGTGTGGCCCAACAAACAAAAAAAAAAACAAAAAAAAAAAACAGGGGGACAAAACTAAATATCAAAGCCAAAGGCAACAACAATGGAGTCAAGAAACCCAAACTTTAACAATCTAATCTTAAAATGAGGCTGTTATACTGACAGAATAAGGTGCGAAGAGGGGGTGCTATGGGATGTACTTGGGGAACATTGGTTGAGGGAGGTGGACACTGATGGTGGAATTGGCCCTGAAACCAGCTGTGAAGGACTTTGTAAATCACAATGGTTTCAATAAAATTAAATTAATTTTTTAAGATAGACTTTGAATTAGTCCATTTAGAATCACAAAACCTTTTAAAAAAAAAGATACATTTCTTGAAATACCTTGATCAATCAATACTAGTTAGGGAATTATAAGGGTCATTTTACAAACTGTTAAAAAACAAAATATGAAACAAGCTAAATACACTCAGTACATATTTGGCAACTTTACTTAACAGTATTAAAATAGAACTATGAAAGAGAACTTCCTACCATTTTAAGAAACAACAGATAATGACAAGTAGGTGCCAACAGGCAAATGGAGTGGCCAACTGTTCTAACATAAGCTGTGCAGTACTTGTTCTGTGGTGTAAACTTTCCAGGGGCATCATTATTAACTCATTCAGTCTGATCTCAAATGACAGCGTGAAAGCAGAGCTGAAAGGTTAGAGCGCAGCTTCTTCAACTTTTTCCATTCATGACCCCTTTCATCTGAGAAATGCAACACAGGCCAAGCTGCCAAAAACATTTCAACCCTGTTATATGATTGATTTTGAATTAATTTTTTGTCAGGCACACATTTAGAAACCTTTTACTACTGCCAAATTTTTAGACCCCCACAGTTACATGATTTAACCCACAGCTGAAGGAGCTAGAGGATTCCAAGTGACTTTGTTGCAATCATAACATGACAAAACAGATGCAAAGGAAGGATCTAAGGGAAAAAATTATATTGTGAACTACAACCAGAACCAAATAGAAATTAGCACATTTTATACAGTAGATTTCCAATTCCCCACTGTAACTAAATTAAGAAATAATCTAAGCAAATATTTATCTCTTTGAACCTAAAATACTTAGATGTCTCAGTTGGCCCAAGAGAAGGAATGAGTGTATTCTCATTGGGAAAATAGGGCACTACCTTATACCAAGTGACCAGCTACTCATATTTATAATCAAATACAGTATATTAAACAATATGCAGAAGCCAGATGCATCCAGCATTAAACTTTGCTATGAAAGGACAAAGTAATTTCAATTAATAGTAAAGTACAAAAGCCTACTGGGGAGTAATTTTCAGTTAAGGTTTTTGCTTGCCAAATTTATAGTATGGTCAATATACAACACTTTATAATAAGACATTTGCCCATTCCCACTTCATCTCTCTCTCTCTCTCTCTCTCTCTCTCTCTCTCTCTCTCTCTCTCTCTCTCTCTCTCTCCAGAATGCAATGCAAC
Source organism: Suncus etruscus (assembly GCF_024139225.1). Lineage (NCBI taxonomy): Eukaryota > Metazoa > Chordata > Mammalia > Eulipotyphla > Soricidae > Suncus > Suncus etruscus. Next base: position 34,608,453 of record NC_064856.1, on the reverse strand, counting down.
TTAATAGCTATTAACCAGAACAGTATTACAAATAAGGATGCAATAATTCTGGTAGCCTGAGGAAACTTCTAGAGACTTAAAAAATAATGTATAAGAAACCAAATTTATTGCAATCTTCAACTCCATTACTTTTTATCTCTAAACATAATCAAATAAAATATTGGATATATTCAAGCTTCCTAAAACCTTTAATCCTTACAAGATGGGTCTCAGAAGAAATACTTAAGAAACATAACTAGATAACACAAGAAAGAAATAAAACATGTTCTGAAGTTCCCTAAGGCACACATAATGCCTCCATGTGCTTATGGAGAAAAGCAGCCAATACCAGAAAATTAATTCTCAGTCATTTAACATCATTACTAAAAGTTTATCATTTTTCTTTAAGTGCTAGAGATGTTACAGAATTCCAGGAGTAAACTATGGTTTTCCTCTTTCAGAGGTCACTTCCTAACCTTTTTATTAAACACAATTCAGATGGTGAGGAGGGCACCTGTATACACACGGTAACCAAAATATTCTAGTGTTTCTAGAAGCCTCACTTAATTCTCCAATAAGAAGGCAAGTGTCCATCTTCAAGCAAATAATTTTATTATGATTTCTTGGATTAAACAGCTAGGACTATATAAGTTTAAAATTTTAAAACATAAACAGTTCTAATTGGATTTAATTACAATTGAAACCAAAGAACAACTATTCAATTCCCTTTCAGCAGTGTACAAGTAAAAAATATTCTTTCACTATTATTAATGAACTGTTTATACTCCCTAATACATATAAACAGTCCAGTCCATGCTAAGAAGCTTGCTGCATATAGCTAGGGAGTGCTGAAAGGGTACAGAGGGACCACTAGGACAAAGATAATTAGAAATGATTACTCTGGACAAGAAGTGGGTGCTGAAAGGAGATAAAGTGATATGCATGATACCCCTTCAGTTACAATATTGCAAACCAGGGTGTCTAAAAGGTAAAAAAGAGGGAGAGAGAGGAAAGAATGCTTGCTCCAGAAGCAGGTAGGAAGAGAGGAAAGGAGGAAAATTGGGGACATTGGTGGTGGGAAATGTGCACTGGAGTTGTACATTGTATGACTGAAACTCAGTCATGAACAACTTGCAACTGTATATCTCATGGTGATTCAATTAGATAATTTATTTATCAAAAATACTAAAAAGGAAAAAGGAAAACCTGTGTGGGAAAATATATGACACAACCCTAAAGCTCAAGACCCAAGGGCAAAAGTTGCTAACCTCAGCAAGGTTGCAGTTCTGAGTAATTTCAATGAAGAATATTTCTAGCATCTCCGTTTTAAACACACTAAAATATTATATAAATGGTTGATGACCACTGTTTTTATAAGTGGTCCAAAAAAAGAGAGATAAGCTTGTCTTTTCTAAAATAATTGCTCTTAATCAACAGTAGGATTGTTTTAAACGTTAAACGAGCTCTTTTACAGTTAAAGAAATACCAAACCATGAGTACCTTGTTTCACACTTTCACACCAGCATCCCATGGCCTACCCTTGCCCTCAGTATCAAGTTCTCAGGGGTTGAGTGGGTTCAAAGATACTTCTTAGTCACTTTTGAAACTGAAGCACTGAAATCCTGAGGATAAGATCTTTTGACTAAAGCAGAAACCATGTACAACAGCATCAAAGCACAACCAGAAATCCTATGGGGATGCATCTCTAAGAACCCAAGGGCTTCCTGAGATATCACATCCTAGAAAAGACGCGTAAAACATGACTCCAGTTCCTGAGCTAATCCCTATCCTTATGTCAAAGGGAGTTTGTACATTCTTCATGTTCAGTGTGATCAACTGAGATCTCAGCCTAAGCTGAGGACACAGGCCATAACTAAACGCTTACTTAACTTCTCTTCACCTCCTCAGGCAAGACAGAGGCAAGTCTAGAAGTCCCAGTAAAGAGGTAAAGAAGGTCATTTCTAGAGAGGCCAGACCAGGGGAAAAGAGGGCCATGAGAGGGGTTTTCTTTTCCCCAAGGAAGATTATGTGTTGCCATGAATGTTAACAGATAAACAAGGTGTCCTGGAGCCACACTCCAGCCACTACCAGGGAGCAAGGGCAGGTGGAGAAACAGAGAGGGGGAATGAGAAGGGAAGATGGTGTGACCTAAGATAGAGTATGTGGAACCCTCTCAAAGTTCACCGGGAGGGGCTATTCGAGAGAACTTGATGCCCAAAATGTTGGCAAGTGGAACAGAAAGAGGGCATGACTCACTGGCCGAGTAAAGGCTAGTCACCCCAGCTTACACCAGGCCCCACACAGCCACACGTGTCCCACAGACCTTGGCGCTGCACGCTGAGCAAATACTCACTTTCGCAGTTGTGGTCGAGGACTTGCTGGTTGTCAGCTCGCGCAGGCTGGCGGTGGCACTGCCTACAGCAGACGCGGAGGGTAGAAAAAGCGGGGACCCTGGGGCACTACTGCCCCGACTGCCCTCGACATCGGAGGTTGCCCCAGAGCTGGGCCCTGGGCGCGCCAGAGGGCTGCCCGAGGGACTGCTACCCGTGCGAGGACGCTGGCGGATGCCGTCCAGCAGGCGCACCAGGAGGATGTTGGCGGGCAGCTCGTCCACTCCGCAGCCCACCAGGATGCGGCACTCGGGGCAGCGTAGCTCGTGGCGCGAACACACGATGCTCTCCAGACAACGGCGGCAGAAGGTGTGTTGGCAAGGCAGCACCTTGGCCGTGGTGTCCAAGCGCTCCAGGCACACGGAGCACTCCAGCAAGTCCAGGAGCGACGACTCGTCCATGGCGTCGTCGCTGGCCGCAGGGGCAGCCACCTGCCTCCAACCGCCGCCGCTCCCCAGGCCTGCAGTCGTCACCCCGGCTCTGCGCAGCAGCAGCGGCGGCGGCCGCCTTGGACATGCACCGCCGGGAGGTTCCGAGGAGCATGGAGGGGGGCGCGATGGTCGCGCGCAGCCGCTTAGGTCCCGGTGCGCACGGCGGGCATCACGATCGCCGCCTCCCGCCGCGACTTCTTCCCACCCACCCGCGGGCAGTCACGACCCAGAGTTCGCGCCCCGCGAGCCAAACTCCCGGCCAGACGAGCCCACGCACGCAGCCTTGGAGAGCTCGGCGCTCGCGGTGGTCCGGACACCTGTCCCGCGGGGCGTCCGCCTTGCCCGGATTCCGGGGGACACCTCTAGGCACCGAGCTTAAGCCGGTTCAGGGTTGGATGTGGCCACCCGCGGCCCGCAGCTCTGTGTCGGCGAGTGTGGAGAGCTGCTGCCTAGGGTGCCCCTGGGGAGGCCGGAGCGCAGCGTGCGCGCTCCCACGCGTGGTTGGAGAACCCCACAGCCCATGCAGCACCTCCATGCGCCCGGGGCCTGGCAGGGGACCTCAGCCCTGGAGAGTTCAGCCCGACTCCTCGGCGGAGAGCAAGCTACACGGGCGAGCGCACCGAGGTCACAGCCACTGCAGGACTCCGGAGCTGAGACCCGGGTGGTTTCTGCCTTCTTCGCCTGGGCGCAGTCTGGCGACGGGCTCTGTCTTGTTCTCCAGGGCTTCCAGGAACACTGGCACAGCCCCGATTCCCTCCAGGTGCCCCGAGTTCCTCTCCCGTGGGTTCTCTGCGAGCCTGGGGCGGGCAGTCACTGTTGCAAAGCAAAGTTTGGGCGGTGTGCCTGTGACCGTCCTTCTCGCCAGCGCCGTTACGCAGCTAGCCAACATCTGGGCATCCCCCTCGACGACTCTCCCTCCGGCTGGCGCGCAGACGTAACAATGCCAGAGCTGGTCTGGGGGAGGAGGCGCCCCCCGACACACACACACACAACGCAGCAGGGAAAAGGCTTTCGGGTGGACTGTCGGGTGCTCCCGGGGCTGCCGCCCCAGCTCAGAATCACCGATCCAAGGTGGGGTGCCCGCAGCTCTTGGGACCCGCACCTTCGTGCCCAGCTCAGAGCTCCGGTGCCACGCCCTGGCCTGCGCAGTGCGGGGGGGGGGGGGGGACTCCGGCCCCACCAACCGCGCAGTCTCCGGGCACCCCCAGCTCCGATTGCTCTTAGGGAGGTGCAGAGGAGGGGGAATTGGCGCTCGGATTCCTCACGCCCTGGCTTCTGGGAGCGTCAGAGCAACGGAAGTACGTACTGAGGACCGCTAGCAGCAGGGAAGTTTGGCGTTGGACTGGGGGAGAAGAGGGAGGAAGGCGATCCCAGATTCTCTGCCGTGCGCTGCCCTCTCGTGGCAGCTCGCTATTCCCCACTTGCTCTTTCCCAGTCCTGGCCCCCAAATCAGCCGTAGCCCATCGGCTGAACTCTTCAGGATTGACTCGTGGAAATTTCAGCTCTGCTGGGCTCTTGCCAAGTTATTTCTGGTCCACCCAGTATCAAACAAGGCTTGAAGGCATTTTACCAGTCAAGCTCACTTCTAATCGGTAATAGTAAAAAGCAACTGCTTCGACTTTCAGAAAAATATTTGTTGAAACTTAAATGTCAAGAACTTGCCTACGCAGTATTTCATTTGGTTCTCTAAAACAGGCCCAAGTGGCCATTCTTTTACATCTGAGGATGCAAGCTTGAAGTTACAAAGTCACTGAGGTTGATGTTTTTAATTGAACACTTTGTATCTCCAGAACCTATCACATCAGAAAGATTCCTTACTACTCTCAGTTGCATCTGTGCCTTTGGTGCAAATGGCCGGTACCAATTTTGAATGCAGTAGTTTGAATGAGTTCATTGACTCAGGTTCAGCTCTCTTGACATGATATTTGATTGCCTTATTCTGAAAACTTTGCTCCTAGTAACAGCAGCAAATTTCCCCAGCCAGCTTCTCAGTCTCTCAATGTGGATTTCCATCTGTGGCAGCCAACCAGTTAGGGGTGAGTGCATGCTTGGGCTGTCTGGCTGGTTGGAACTTGACAGAGGATTTCCTGGAAGTGACTGTGTTCTAGTACACAACATCACTTTTACATTATTCTCTTATACTTGTGTCTTCCCTCAGCAATAGAATAAAAGAAAATGTTGCGAGCAGGATGCTGATTCAAATGAATGCAGAATGGATACAAACAATGAGCACTAGAGAGAACGCTGGGTGCTTGTTAAAACAAGCCCAGAGATTTTTTTTTATGTTGTTTTGATTATAATTGCAAGTAATAGAAACTAATTCTAGTTAAACATCTTAAATAGCTAAAGAGATTACTTTGAAGCAGCAACACCTCACAGGATCTTTGTTCAAACTCAGAAAAACTCCTACAGATAAGATGCCAGCATGTCTTGCTCACAGTTCTTAAAGATATGGTCAGGTGCCCCTTTTATTGAACCATCTGGCTTTGCTTTCCAACTTATATGACAGGCATGAAAGATGTTAGCTACTAACAAAACTGTCGGATGCCCTCACTGGCTAAACTTTCTAAACCCTAATTTGATCCAGATTATTCTTTGAATCATAAATTCTGACCTTAGGAACAATGACAGGCTGCAAATCCAAACCTCTCAAAGGGCAATGAGAGTGTGGCAATGAAGCAGGACTAGGGTGAGCAATAGAGCAAGGTTGAGGAAGAATGAAGTATGAGCTATCACTGAAGCTTGCACAGGAAATACTGCTGCTCAGCCCCAGCCAATCACATGCCGCCCACAGTAAAGGAGGGCCAGAATCTTCTGACTGTCTACTTTTTCAAGAGAAGTTCAAAGGCCTGCTTTTCACATGAGAACTCCTAGTATTCAGTAGTTGGTAACCAACTCAATTCTGGAAAAACACCAGCCCAGCCAAAGAAAATGAATGTGTGGCTAAATTGGCCCTTGACCCACCAATTTGCAATTTCTGGGTCAAGTAACCAAGAAAAACTGACAACAGTGTAAAGGAATTTAAGGGTGTGCACTGAATTGTTGAAGTATTACAAATATAGTTTTATATTACTCACTTAAATTTGCACATGTTGAATAAAACAATTATATAAGGAAATGAGTGAAGAGGCCTGGCTTAACAACCATTCATATAAAAAGGTCTTGGGAATTCAGTCAGCTACGGCATAATATGAGCCAACATGAGTCATCAATGTAGTATGGCTGCCTAGAAAATTCATGAAATCTAATAATACATTAATGGAATGGAAGGTTGGATTCTGAAAGAAATAATCCCATTGTACTTAAAGTTAGTCAGACCTCATTTACAGAACTGCTTTAAATTCTGGGTGCCAGATATTAAGGATAGGGTTGTAAGGGAGTTGGAATCCTTGTTAATAAATTTAGGATGAATAAACTCAAAGTATTTTCCAAGGAAGAGGAAAACCAGAGAAAACAGGATGAGATAACTATAAGTCAGGATTTTGGCTGCCCAGAATGTAAATTCCTTCATACTTAGGAGATCCTTCACTTGATGGAAGTTGAATGATTATTTTTCCAGCTTGGGTGAAGGGCATAAACTTAGACTCCTTCAGTCACTTTCTGCCCCAATCCATGTCCTTAGTGATGGATGAATGTGTAGTACTTATAGCCTCATGGAGTTGTGGGGCATAAAGAATGCAGGACAGGTACACCACAACATGAAACAGCATCGCCCAGAGCCTGCTGTTCTTCATTCAAGCTGATAAAGTAGGCTATAGGATCCTGGGGAGAAAAAACTCAATTACAGAATACTCCCCATCACCAGTGCAAATTCTTTTTATGACTGAAACCCAACTGCAAACATGCTTGTAATCATGGTGCTTAAAGATTTATATATTAAAAAAAAAGAAAGAAAAACTCAATTCCAGACCAACTAATCAGGAGTAGAGCTCTACAGCTATGTCAGCCTTCATGGTAATTCCTTAGGATTCCTGATTTATTTCATTTCTTATTTGTAAAAGTAAGGTATATTTTTAAAAATATTTCAAAGACTGGGGTCAGAGTGATAGCGCAGCAGTAGGGCATTTGTCTAGCATGTGGCTGACCCAGGACGGACCTCAGTTCGATATCCTGCATCCTATATGGTCCCCCAAGCCAGGAGCAATTTCCAATATGTATATAATATATATTATATATATAAATATAATATGTGTGTATATAAACACATATATATTAAGTCTTTTGTAATACTAGAAGTTAAATACTCCACCTACATAGAGAGGCTGGAGCTCTAGGGAGCTCTAATAAGTAGAAACAAACAAAAACAATGAAAAAGATGAAGGTAACCAAGAGCTGTTTTTTCAAAATAATAAACAAAATCAACAAACTCTTAGACTGCAAAAGGAAAAAATACAGGAAACTCCAATAAGTTAAAAGCAAAAAATGGAGATGACAGATACTATATAAGTTCAAAAGATAATCTAAGATTATTATGAAAAACGTTATGCCACAAAATTGGAGAACCTAGAAATGGACACATTTTTTATCTTATATGTTCCTAAGTCAAGAGGCAGAAGAATACCAAAATAGGTCAATTCCTTACACAAAAATCAAAACTGAATAAATACAATTTTCCCCAAAACAAAGTCCAAACCCAGATGGGTTCACTGGTGAGCTTTTCTTCCAAACTTTCAAAGTTGAACATTATTCCTGTTCTTTTATTTTATTTTATTTTGGTTTCTTGGGTCACACCCGGTGGCACTCAAGGGTTACTCCTGGCTCTGCACTCAGAAATCACTCCTGGCAGGCTCAGGAAACTATATGGGATGCTGAGACTCAAATCACTATCTGTCTTGTATTGGCCGCATGCAAGGCAAATGCACTACCACTGTGCTATCTCTCTGCCCCCCTTCTTCCTGTTCTTTTCAGGCTCTTCCATACAGTTGAAGAAAAATGTCTATATGGTCTATAAGGTCAATACTGTTTTGATTCTAAAAGTAACATCAATAAAAACAGAACTACAGACTAATATCCCTAGCAGGACTGGACAGACATGCCTGGACTGAAATTTGGGAGATGGATGTCATGTAGGAAGGAGGATGTCACAAAATAAAAGTTCAAAATGAGGAGCAGAAAAGAGATATAATCAACTGGGGAGTTTCTTTTCCCTCTACTTTCCAATAAATTTCTCTATTTTATGGCAGAGAGGAATATTCATTGCAAGAGAACAGGGAACATGGCACATTTAATTGCAAGATAACTGGTTTGTCAAAGAACAGGGGCATGCTTGTTGAATTGCAAGAGAACCTTCATCAATATCATAAGGTAGAAGCACTGGAAAAATCAAATTGAGAGGTTTCATTGAACTCTCGAAGCCGGGCAGAACCATGAATACCACAGTGAAGCCTTTCACTCTCCCAGTGAATTTCAAAATGTTAAGAAGACTTGGTCAAGCAGGCTTTGGGTGATCAGTTGGGCAAAGGAACAATTGTATGTAGGGAGTCTTTAGGTAGGAACTCTGGTTAGAAAAATAACACAAGGGATGGGTTAGGGGAATAGGAAGCAGGGAGATAATTCAATTTGATAGTCTGCATGATTTTCATGACTCAATACTGCCAGGCCTAAAGAATCAAGCCTGCACAGTAGGCACAGAAGTGCCCACTAATCAAAAGCATTAATTAAAGTGCCTCTCTCCAAATATTTTTATTAAAAAATTTTTAATAGGGACAAGATAGATAGTTTAAAAGTGCGTACTTTTCATGTATTCAACAGAGATTCAATTCCTGGCACTGTATATATCATCTCCTAATTCCAGGAGTGATCACAAAGAGAGGAGTAAGATCTGGGACCAATGGGTGTAACCTCCTGGAAAAAAAAAAAAACTCCCCACAAAAAATGAAAATAACACATAACTATGTGAAATCTTGATGCTAGTAAATGTTAACATATGTTGTGTACATTTGTTGTGTACCAAAATTTTTAAAAAAGAAAGAAACCAGAGAGGATAGCACAGTGTGCAGGGCAGTTTGCTTTGCACACTGCCAACCCAGATTAGATCCATGACATCCCATAATATCTACCAAGCATCATCAGTGGGATCACTAAGTGTGAGGGGGGAGGGATGGAAAGGAAGAAGGGAGGGAAGGGAGGGAAGGGAGGGAGAGAAGGGAGGAAGGGAGGGAAGGGAAGAAGAGAGAGAGGGAGGGAAGGAGAAAAGAGGAGGGAGGGGAGAGAGGAAGGAAGGAAGGAAGGAAGGAAGGAAGGAAGGAAGGAAGGAAGGAAGGAAGGAAGGAAGGAAGGAAGGAAGGAAGGAAGGAAGGAAGGAAGGAAGGAAGGAAGGAAGGAAGGGGAGGGAAGGGAGGGAAGGGAGGGAAGGGAGAAAGGAAGAAAGGAGGAAAGGAAGGAAGGGAGGGAAGGAAGGGAGGGAGGGAAGCAGGGAGGAAGGGAGAAAGGGAAAAAGGAAAGAAGGAAGGAAGGAAGGAAGGAAAGAAAGAAAGAAAGAAAGAAAGAAAGAAAGAAAGAAAGAAAGAAAGAAAGAAAGAAAGAAAGAAAGAAAGAAAGAAAGAAAGAAAGAAAGAAAGAAAGAAAGAAAGAAAGAAAGAAAGAAAGAAAGAAAGAAGGAAGGAAGGAAGGAAGGAAGGAAGGAAGGAAGGAAGGAAGGAAGAAAGAAAGAAAGAAAGAAAGAAAGAAAGAAAGAAAGAAAGAAAGAAAGAAAGAAAGAAAGAAAGAAAGAAAGAAAGAAAGAAAGAAAGAAAGAAAGAAAGAAGAAAGAAAGAAGAAAGAAAGAAGAAAGAAAGAAAGAAAGAAAGAAAGAAAGAAAGAAAGAAAGAAAGAAAGAAAGAAAGAAAGAAAGAAAGAAAGAAAGAAAGAAAGAAAGAAAGAAAGAAAGAAAGAAAGAAAAAGGAAGGAAGGAAGAAAGGAAGGGAGGAAGGGGGGAGGGAGGGAGAAAGGAAGGGAGAAAGGGAGGGAGGAAGGAGAAAGGAAGGGAGGAAGGGAGGGAGGAAGGAGAAAGGAAGGGAGAGAGGAAGGAGGAAGGAAGGAAGGAAAGAAAGAAAGAAAGAAAGAAAGAAAGAAAGAAAGAAAGAAAGAAAGAAAGAAAGAAAGAAAGAAAGAAAGAAAGAAAGAAAGAAAGAAAGAAAGAAAGAAAGAAAGAAAAGAAAGAAAGAAAGAAAGAAAGAAAGAAAGAAAGAAAGAAAGAAAGAAAGAAAGAAAGAAAGAAAGAAAGAAAGAAAGAAAGAAAGAAAGAAGGAAGGAAGGAAGGAAGGAAGGAAGGAAGGAAGGAAGGAAGGAAGGAAGGAAGGAAGGAAGGAAGGAAGGAAGGATGGAAGGAAGGAAGGAAGAAAGAAGAAAGAAAGAAAGAAAGAAAGAAGAAAGAAAGAAAGAAAGAAAGAAAGAAAGAAAGAAAGAAAGAAAGAAAGAAAGAAAGAAAGAAAGAAAGAAAGAAAGAAAGAAAGAAAGAAAGAAAGAAAGAAAGAAAGAAAGAAAGAAAGAAAGAAAGAAAGAAAGAAAGAAAGAAAATAAGGAGTAGAAACTTGGATGTCAAAGTCTAAACACAAGCAAAAAGTAGAGGAAAATTTATTAACAAAATCAGTACAGTCATTGGTGAACATTGGCTACCTGCATTCTATACATAAGAACTCAGCCTTCCAGAAGGTAGGAATTAATTATTAATAATATCTTATTTGATATATCCTCATTTTTAAAATTCTATAAATTTCATTTAATAATTGCTTACAATTAATTATAATAACACGTACAGCTCCTTTTTTATAAGTAGAAAAGTATAGGGAAGGGCAGAGTGATAGTACAGCTTGTAGAGTTGAAGTCAACTTGGGTCTATCGCCTGCATCCAAAACAGGAGTTCAGAGGCAGTTCTGAGTTCAGAGGCTGGAGCATAGCTGAGTGTGGCCCAAAAAGCAATAAAAGGAAATATAAAAGTAGTGTGAGAGGAAGAGCAAGGATAAGCAAATTTCCAGAAGATCACATATTGGAAGATTCAAATTGCCTGAAGATCACTTGTTGGAAGATGCAGTTTGCTTCCAAAAGTTGGAACTCCAGGATCTCTTTTAAATCTACCAAGCATTTGGAGTTCATAAATAAGTCAAGATGTAATGTGCATACTTGAAACCATTATCTTCTAGGCACTAGGAAGATCTCGAGTAATAAATGCTTTCATCAATGAAGAAAAGAAAAATATTTCAAAAGCCGTGGGGAGCACAGAACTGTGGGTAAAGGAGAAGAAAAGTAGCAGTGAAGGAGAATCCATGGAATAAAATTTAGAAGATTTAGAAGTGATCACTTCACTTATCAAGTTTAAAGTAAATGCCATCTGAGACCTTTAATAACTTGGAATTGTAACTAATCCCAGTAGACTGGACCTAAAAACTGAAGTGGAATCACCCCATTTCCATTGCATTCTGGTACTTTCTTCATGTACCTCACATGCTGTTTGGTCACACCCCATGTGTTGGTCACAGTCCAACAAACATGAAATGAGATCTCTAAACGATATTCGTTCACTTGCCTTTATTTGAGTTAATTGTGCTGCCCACATTTATAGATTCCAAGAGAGTTTATTTTGATCTTTTATCATTTTGATGGAAAATCAGTGAGGCAGTGTGTGGATGACTAGTCCTTATCCTCAGCCCTACCTACACTTAGCACAGGTGATCTCTGTACTTGGGAACTCTCTGAGGCCTCCAAGAGCCTACTCACTCCTATGCAAAAAATATGATTGATTCAAAAAGAAGGGGACCCTCCACCCTCTACAATAACACTCTTTGTTGCTCAATAACTCACTTTTTCTTTTGCTCGCTTCTTACTCTCTCTTCCCTTGCAATAGATTCTTTTGCTCCTTTCTTGAATACAGGCTCCCTGAGAATCTAGATTTACGTTGACATCCTACCTTAAACTAGTAAACACAATACTTTTCAACTAAGAACTACTCAGTAAGCACTTGTATAAAAGAATGAGAAAAGAATCCTTCCCAGATCCATGACTTGGTGCAAGAGAAAGGAGATCAGTGAGTCATTGATAATGTACCCACAAAAGTAGAGGCAGTGAGGGCAATTTAATAGACCAGATAATGAGTTCTATGTTATGCTCATGTTTTTAGATTACTATCATGTTGGCAGGTGCTGATGTCTTAAAATTGGGGGTGTAAGTCAAACAGAGTTCTGGAGTGAGGTCTGGGGCTAGGAATCTGGGAAATGTTTTTCTGGAAATTGATGAATAAAGCCACAGAAGAGTAATCTCTGTTTTTTCCATGAAATCTGCAGGGAAGGGTTTTTCCCATTTCCTGTGGGGAGGAGGACAAGGAGAAGTCTAAAGAAGGGGTCTCCGCAGTCTCCCTGGTTACTTACTTATAACACTTTCCATCTGCATATTACAAAATGCTTTACAGATGTGATTTAGCACTATGCAAATGTTACCATTCCCAATGCAGAGAGAGTGACAGAGGAATGTTCTCAAGCTTGAAAATACATATCAGACTCTCATTTTACTTTGAAGTACTTGTCTAGGTATTTGCAATGCAAATGTCATTAGTCCAAATACAGGGTATGTTATTTCTCTATAGAACTCTATTTCTTCATGCTAAAATTATCATATCTGGCTAGGTAGAATTAGAACTAATTTTAACTGCTTAAGCTGTACAGTGTATTGGCTCCCTATTTACTGAGCATGAAAATGCAAAGGACCATGAGACAGAGCTTCTCTGTGCATTTTTTTTTAAAAAGCCACTCTCCCAGAATTTCTTCGATGTGAAGCAAAGAGGCTATGAGTTTTATAGACTGTCCACACCTTTTGACTGAAATGTAATTGGACTAATGATTCAAATAAATGACAACTACTTTGAGGTCTGACACCTAAGAATATTAAAGAAATTACTGATGAATTAAAAGCTGACAAAGTTCCAAAACCTGGACCGATGAGCAGAGATTTCTTTAGTGAGCCAATAAGTGGTCTGACTTCTTTGACTGAACCACTCAAAGGACCTGACTTTGGCATGCAAGCAGGTCTTTAATTTATATTCAACTGTAAATATTTCACTGGAGAATTAAGGTGTGAATTGCCTATCTAAATTTACATGTCACTAAGATGCCTTTTGATTAAAATTGGCTAGATAAAAGAGGGCACCCATAACATAAGTGGTCACCAATCCAAAAATAATTGTGATTGGTTTGATCACCCTGGTCTTGTTGGCCATGAGTCAGTTGATCTAATTGAATGTATACCTAAAGCCAGAAAAACCCCTCCCATTCTATCCTTCTAGGAAATAACTACTGCATATTTAAGGGTAATTTCATGAATGAGTGCCTAGAGAGTCTACTTGTCAGGAGGTGATATGAGCGAAGAGAACAACTGCCTACCACTACACAGAGTGATCACATACCCAGGCAAGGTAACAATCACTTTGTGGAATAGCTGGAGTCAGCAGGAGCAATGGTAATGGATGTTGGTACTGACCTCCCTGTTCTTCCCTTACAAGTCTTCCCTTACAAGTTCTTCCCTTACAAGTCTTGCAAACCAGAGCTTCTTCAGACTAGGTTATTCTTGAACCAGAATTGTTTAGTTTCCTTTGGAAGACTCTCTAGTCTTTCATATGTTGATTCAGATCAAGGCTTGAGAATTTACTTGGAACGTAAACAACATTTTTGACATAAATTTGTTCAATTTTATAGAACAGGTCACTCACTTAAATACATAAATTTTAAGTTCTTCAGCTGTAATTCAATGAAGAGTTCACTCTGATAAGGTTGCTCCTCATTAACAACTGAAGCTTCAGTATCACTATGGCAAAATATTTCAAAATATTTGGGAGTATTAAAAATAATCCTGCAGTTGTCTGTGTTTTCTTTCACAATCTTCAAAAGGATCATAATAAATTCTGTGCCCCAATTTAAAGACATAATACACTTTTATTTTATTTTAGTTTGGCTCAGATCTTAGAAAATACTTTAACTTGTAGGCATGTTACAGCTATTAAACTAAAGCACTGCATGGGTAATACATTTAACACAATAAAGAAAATCCTTATTTAAATTACAGTCATAAGCAAAATGAATGAAAATTGAATTTAAAGAAAGCTTCCACAATAATCACAGCATAATTGACAGTGAATAATATTTAATAACTGAATTCATATCTTGGCAGGAGTACATACTAAATCATCCAAGGAGAGGTTGTCAATTATAAATAATACTGATGTTTTTTCTAGGAAAATGTAAAATACTTTATGAAATATTGAGAGCTAATGTGTAATTATTAATATTATGAAAAAGAATATTGAAATATTTTTATTGATAATATGATTTTCATCCTAAGGAAAGATTAAAATAGTGAATCTGTCAAGAGTCATTTTTATTCTGAGCTGTAGCAAAATACATAGACCTCTCTAGAATGAAATACCAGCAGTTTATATATAACTCAAGGAGCATCACTTCTAGAGATAACAGAACTAACAACCCATTCTCAGCATTTTCTCCGAGCTAACTTTCTATCCATTCAGGCAAGAATGAATGAATGAAAGAAGAACCTGAAATATTTCTTGAAAATCAGGTAATATACCTACTTGTGCTTAAACTGCCACTTTTTGAGAAAAACTTTGTAAAGGCAGCAAAGGTGATACAATTATAGAATCAAATTCAGAGCATCCCTTGCCAAATAATTGCACAGTAGGTAGGACATTTGACTTGCACGCAGACCACCAACTTTGATCTATGGCACCATAAGGAGCCATTCTCTAATTGCAGGGCTAGATATTGATCTCTGAGAATTTCCAGGTGTGGTCTCAAAAAAGTTAAATAAAAATTTTAGATCATCCCCTGTTAAGATTTTATACCTCGACACTCCTTCATCATGATGGCTATATACATCTACATGGTCATTCCAAACATGAATGGCTACAAATCTCAGTCTTCTTCATCCTGGAAATTTTCTATGTATGTATTCTTCATTTACCTTTCAATAACTTGTACCTATTTTCCATCTCTAAGCAATGTAAGTGTATATTATTATTGACCATATTGAAATATTTGAAATATAAAATATTTGAAACCATTACTTTTTGGTTTTACTAAGGAAATATTAGGATACTGGTGGAAATTTTGTTGATGCTTAGTCAAAAATGGAGTGGTATTTGTAAACTTTATCATAAGAATACAATTATCTATTACCATAGCTTATTTTTTTATGTTACTGAAACCATTATGACCTACAAAGTTCTTCATAGATAAAGTGCAGATATACAATGAGAGGCACCACCAGTGTTGCCCTTCCTCCACCAGGGAACCAAGAGTATATCCCATACAACCACCCTTTGCCCCCTTTCCTGCCAGTATAAGAGGCCATTTAAGTTTAGATGGTCAAAGCTTAAGTCTCTTGATTTTATTGTCATTGACTTCAGCTTGGTTAATTCTGTTCTTATTTTTTTTCTCCACCATCAGAGACCACTTGGCTTCTGGCCCCAGCCTTTCTTTTATCCTTTCTTATTAGTTTTATAGATTTTTCTGCATTTTTTGAAGAATATGTGGTAAAACAGAGTAATCTGTGTCCTAACCTTCTATGAAAAAGTTGGGAGTCCCTATTTAAGAGAAATGGGGCTGGAGCAATAGTTCAGCAGTAGGGCATTTGCCTTGCATACAGCCACCCGGGATGAACCCGGGTTCCATCCACATCATCCCATATGATACCCTGAGCCTGCCAGGAGCAATTTCTGAGCACAGAGCCAAGAGTACCTGTGCACCGTAAGCTGTGGCCCAAAAAAACAAAAATTAAAAAGATAAGAAATAAAAAAAGAAAAGAGAAAAAGGGCTGTGTGTGGCAGTTGTTTTGATTCTTGGGGTGTGTGTGTGTGTGTGTGTGTTTGTGTGTGTGTGTGTGTGTGTGTGTGTGTTTCTGGATAGGCACAGCAAAAGATTGGGAAAATAGAAAAAAAATTGGCCTAAAAAAACAGGGAGACCCTAGCCATGAAGCATCCTGCCATAAGACCAACTATAGTCTTCAGGCATACTAAATTGTCTAACCCCAAAGGTTTTTTTTTTTTTTTGTGGTTTTTTTTGTTTTGGGGCCACACCCGGTAACGCTCAGCTCAGGGGTTACTCCTGGCTATGTGCTCAGAAGTTGCTCCTGGCTTGGGGGACCATATGGGACACCGGGGGATCAAACCGCGGTCCGTCCAAGGCTAGTGCAGGCAAAGCAGGCACCTTACCTTTAGTGCCACCGCCCGGCCCCCTAACACCAAAGTTTAACTTTGTTGTCCCAGTAAAAGTTCTCAATTACAGTTGTTGCAGTCAGGTAGTTGCACAAATCCTATGTCAAAATCAGGGGGTCACAGAGAATCTTCTGATTCCATCTCATCTTTAGGTGGTAATGCAGGGAACCCTGCCCTGAAAGTAAGTTGTTGCTGTTTCCAAATCATCAGGATGTCATATGAACCCACTCTGGAACAATTCTGTGCCATTGCAGCATTAGGGCCTTCTGCAATAACATACACAATGAATGAGCACTATAGCAGAAGTTTATTGCATGCAGTTGTTATCGTGGACAAAAACATTAGATCATATTAGCAGTAATAATCAAATGCAAAATGAACAAATTAGAATGTTTGTCAAGACATTATTTTAATGAGCACTGTCTAATATAATTTGGCTTGTAATGTGAAACTCGAGTGACCAACCTATATCTCCAAGTACCAATTTGGACGAAAAGATCAAGAAGTTATTATATGGGACCAGAGCAATGGCGCAAGCCATATGGCATTTACCTTGCATGTGCTGACCTAGGACAGACCACAGTTCAATCCCCTGGCATCCCAGATGGTCTCCCAAGCCATGAGCGATTTCTGAGTGCATATTCAGGAGTAACCCCTGAGTGTCACAGGATGTGGCCCAAGAAAGAAAGAAAAAAAGAAAGGAAGGAAGGAAGGAAGAAAGGAAGGAAGGAAGGAAGGAAGGAAGGAAGGAAGGAAGGAAGGAAGGAAGGAAGGAAGGAAGGAAGGAAGGAAGGAAGGAAGGAAGGAAGGAAGGAAGGAAGGAAGGAAGGAAAGAAGGAAAGAAGGAAAGAGGAAGGAAGGAAGGAAGGAAGGAAGGAAGGAAGGAAGGAAGGAAGGAAGGAAGGAAAGAGGAAGGAAGGAAGGAAGGAAGGAAAGAGGAAGGAAGGAAGGAAGGAAGGAAGGAAGGAAGGAAGGAAGGAAGGAAGGAAGGAAGGAAGGGAGGGAGGGAGGGAGTGAGGAGAAAAGAAAGAAAGAAAGGAAAGAAAGAAAGAAGAAAGAAAGAAAGAAAGAAAGAAAGAAAGAAAGAAAGAAAGAAAGAAAGAAAGAAAGAAAGAAAGAAAGAAAGAAAGAAAGAAAGAAAGAAAGAAAGAAAGAAAGAAAGAAAGAAAGAAAGAAGGAAGGAAGGAAGGAAGGAAGGAAGGAAGGAAGAAAGAGAAAGAAAGAAAGAAAGAAAGAAAGAAAGAAAGAAAGAAAGAAAGAAAGAAAGAAAGAAAGAAAGAAAGAAAGAAAGAAAGAAAGAAAGAAAGAAAGAAAGAAAGAAAGAAAGAAAGAAAGAAAGAAAGAAAGAAAGAAAGAAAGAAAGAAAGAAAGAAAGAAAGAAAGGAAGGAAGGAAGGAAGGAGGAAGGAAGGAAGAAAGGAAGGAAGGAAGGAAAGAGGAAGGAAGGAAAAGGAAGGAGGGAGGGAAGGAAGGAGGGAGGAAGAAAAGAAGAAAGAAGGAAGGAAGGGAGGAAAGAGGAAAGAAAGGAAAGAGGGAGGGAGGGAGGGAGGAGAAAAGAAAGAAAGAAAGGAAAGAAGAAAGAAAGAAAGAAAGAAAGAAAGAAAGAAAGAAAGAAAGAAAGAAAGAAAGAAAGAAAGAAAGAAAGAAAGAAAGAAAGAAAGAAAGAAAGAAAGAAAGAAAGAAAGAAAGAAAGAAAGAAAGAAAGAAAGAAAGAAAGAAAAAGGAAGGAAGGAAGGAAGGAAGGAAGGAAGGAAGGAAGGAAGGAAGGAAGGAAGGAAGAAACCGAAAGAAGAAAAGAAGTTATTGTAGATTCCTACCATGTTCTTTGGCACAAAAGAGAAATTTTAAATGGGTTCTGCCTTGCTCCCTGCTTGGTTTCCCACTCTAGTTCCTGATTTCCTCCATGAGGCAGCCGTGAAAGACTCCAGTGAAAAAACTCCTGAGGGCAGATCAGCAAGGAAGACTGTATCCAGCTATGACGGGTGAGGCCAGAGAAGTGCAACTGCTCTACTTCACTGTGCTGCCTTGCACATCTTCTAGCCAATGAACCATACCACAACACACAGGAAAAAACCACACTACAAGCTTGACAATAGGGAAACAATGCAGGCCACACTAGGCATAGAGAATGAAGATGGAAGCTCCGATGACCTGAAAATTGCCAACTATCTAGTTAGCCAACTTCAGATAAGGAGTTTAGAGAAGAAATATGGAGGATCCTCATGGAAATCAAAGAAAGCATGGATCAAGATGAATGAACCACAGATAAGAATCAAGAGGATATGAAGATAGAAATCAAAAAATTCCAAACTGAAATAACAGGACTGAAAATATTTGGTAGATGAAATGAAAACCTCACTGGAAAGCCTTGTTAACAGAGTAACAGAAGCTGAGTACTGAATCAGTGAGCTGGAAAATAAGATGCATAACAACTCCATAAAGCAGAAGAAATTGGAAAAGAAGCATAAAGCAAATTATCAGACAATGGAAAAAATTCTCAAAGAATGTGAACAAATGAAAATAGAAGTCTTTGATAAACTCAGCAGAAACAACATAAGAATAATTGGAGTACCAGAAATCAAGGAAGTAAATCCCAGGAAGAATCAACAGTCAAGGACATCATTACAAAGAAACTCCCAGAACTAAAGACTGCACACAACCAAATCCTGCATGCTCAAAGAGAACTGGCTAAAAGAGACCTGAAGAAAAGCACCCCAAGGCACATCTTAGTCACAGTGACCAATCCTACAGATAGGGATAGAATACTGAAAGCAGCAAGATCAAAAAGGGAAATTACGGGCCTGGAGAGATAGCACAGCGGCGTTTGCCTTGCAAGCAGCTGATCCAGGACCAAAGGTGGTTGGTTCGAATCCCGGTGTCCCATATGGTCCCCCGTGCCTGCCAGGAGCTATTTCTGAGCAGACAGCCAGGAAGGAGTAACCCCTGAGCATCGCCGGGTGTGGCCAAAAAAAAAAAGAGAGAAATTACATTTAAAGGAGCATCCTTAAGATTTACAGCAGACCTGTCAGAAGAAACCCTCAAGGCCAGAAGGCAGTGGTGGGATATAGTGACAAAACTCAATGAAATGAATGTTTCACCTAGAATACTGCACCCAGCCAGACTCACATTTAGGATTGAAGTATACATAGCTTCATGGATAAACAACAGCTCAGAAACTTTACAGACTCAAAACCAGCCTTAAAAGAAAAACTAAAAGGGGCCTGAGCAGTGGTGCAGCGATAGGGCGGTTGCCTTGCACGTGTCTGATCTAGGACGGATGGAAGTTTCATCCCCCAGCTTCCCATATGGTCCCTCAAGTCAGGAGCGATTTCTGAGAACATAACCAGGGGTAACCCCTGAGTGTCACCGGGTGTGACCCAAAAACCAAGAGAGAGAGAGAGAGAGAGAGAGAGAGAGAGAGAGAGAGAGAGAGAGAGAGAGAGAGAGAGAGAGAGAGAGAGAGAGAGAGAATCTGAAAGATCTACTTTAAGGCAAGACAGACCAACAGACACACCAAACTTCTACTCAAAGATGAACTAAATCCCATGACAATTATTGCACTCAAAGTCAATGGACAAAATGCACCATGTGTCAAAAGGTTGAATCCAACATTCTGCTGCCTACAAGAAACACATCTGAATGAATAGTCAGAACAAACTTAGACTTAAAAATCAAAGGTGGGAGAACAATCATTCAAGCAAGCAACTTCCTTTAAAAAATCTAGTGTTCATATTAACATTAGATGACACAAATTATAGACTCAGAAAGTTATAAAGGACAAAGATGGTAATTTCATACTAATCAAAGAATATGTACAACAGAAATCACACTACTAAATATATACGAACTCAATGAGGAACCAGCAAAATATTTAATGTAATTGTTGACAAATCTGAAAGAAGCAACACAATAATAGTGGGGGGCCTCAACACTGCTCTGTCACCTCTTGATACGTCAACCAGGCTGAAACCCAACAAGAATATACTATATACTAGTGCTATATATATATACACACACACATATATAAATGGCACTCTGTCCCCAGAAAACTGGAACCCAGAAGGAGGTTGAGAAAAAATCAACGGCCCTATTTGCACTTGGTGGGAGAGATTTGCTCTATTTACTATACTTTTAAAAGTGCACAAAAAATGTAATTTAAAACAATGGCATCATTTACCTTCCTCACACAACTATTGTTTGGGCAATATTTTGTGAAAATAATTTGTTCTTTCTCAAGAAACTTACCTGGAAGATGGGAATGGAACCATCTCTGTTCACTGGCTTGGCTGGGTGTAGATGCTAACTAAATTGTTTCTGAGGCTGGATTTCAGCTGTAGCACATACATGAAGAACTATGTGATGTGAATCACAAATTAATATCTCCAGGAAACAGTTAATGTTTCACTTAGGAGTTATGACCTCTCTGTTTCATTAGTTGACTCCATCAGAGGAGTCCATCCAGGTGGAAGGACTGGGATAAAACACAAATGTACACTCTGAAGGGAAGTAGAAATGTTTAGAAAAGCATGCAACATTAAAAATATTACTGTGATGCCTATTTTCCCTGGAAAATAACATTTCCCAAAAGCAGTAAATTTGCAACTTCTTTCCAGACATTAGCTTACTCTGAAGAAGTTGAAAATAAAAGTGTGAACTTGAAAGAGGATAAGATCATATCTATGCCTGTTTATTTTACTAAGCTGGGCTATTTCCCTTGAGTTTTAACCATATCTTGCTCTTGTTACATCCAGATGTTCAAATTCTCAACAGTGTAATGAGTTGTAAAATCATTACAGTCTTTCACATTACCATAATAAAGCTATATTTCAGCTACCAATAAATATTGAACACTGGCATCACACATCTGCATTAAAAGATGGTATTTGGGGGCCCGAGAGGTGGCGCTAGAGGTAAGGTGTCTGCCTTGCAAGCGCTAGCCAAGGAAAGATCGCGACCACGGTTCGATCCCCCGTGTCCCATATGGTTCCCCCCCCCCAAGCCAGGGGCAATTTCTGAGCACTTAGCCAGGAGAAACCCCTGAGCATCAAATGGGTGTGGCCCAAAAAAAAAAAAAGAAAGAAAGAAAAAGATGGTATTTGGATCATTGTGTGTTGAGAGCTGCAGCTGAGGTATAATAAAGAGGAAATTAGATTTTAATTTATGATAAAGAATGGATGTTTATTTATCCATAAATGAGGGATTTACCATGCAAAGTAGTGTTAGAACATGAAAGTATACATTGACTTATCGCCTAGAGAGTAAACAATCTCCCAAACTGTCTATGCAAGATACCCACTGTACTATGCTTGAGGAACACACATTGTATCACACGCACACACTGATGTGAGGCAGTCTCTCGATGGCACCTAATGAAGGACTTGAACCTGAAGAGCTACTTTCAAGACATTCACATCAAGGTTTCCACATCACAGAAGAAGAAAACTGGGTCCGGAGCAGTGGTGCAGTGGTAGGACATTTGCCTTGCATATGGCTGACCTAGGACAGACGCGTTTCGATTCTCCGGTGTCCCAGGTGGTCCCCCAAGCTAGTAGCGATTTCTGAGCACATGGCCAGGAGTAGCCCCTGAGCATCACCAGGTGTGGCCCCAAAACCAAAAAAAAAATTAAAAAATTAAAAAGAAGAAGAAAATTATCACTGAATTTGACATAATCTCTCTGGAGATAGAGCTCTTACATTGATCAAGATATAGGATCAATACATTATTTTATGCTCAACTATCTATCATATAAGTCTATCATTCTCATAATATCATATGCAAAATTAACTATTTCCAAGACTCAATTACGAGCACTATTTTACTGGGTGATGATACTTATCTGCCTTGTGGACCCGGAGTATGACTTGGAAAGTCTCCCTTCCAATACCCTTACCATCTCTCCATGCCATGGATAAATGATGATAAAATTAAGCACATTTATATCTTAATAAATGAATTAGGTTAATTCACAATTGCTTATATATTCACTTAAATTATATCAGCACTTATTTGAAATTTTAATGTCCTAATACTGGAACAGTCTTACCTACTTAATGAGCTATCATTACTTGCCATGAAGGCAAGAATTCATTCTACTTACCCCAAAGGATAGGTACTCAGGCATAGTATTTATCTCATTTGTAATCAAGTTTGGGACTATTTCATATAAATATGTCTGTGCAACCTTACTCTACTTTATCACAAACAAGATTTAGAGATAGGTAAGATAGAGATGAAGGGAATTTTGAAGATCTTCCAGCTCTGAGAAGAGAGGTACAATACAGGTGGCCAACAACTATTTTCAGACTCTGTTATTATTATTAATTATTATCATTATTATTGGGGGGCACCACTGGTGGTGCTCAGGGCTTATTCCTGTCTCTGCACTGAGGCATCAATCTTGGTGGTACTCAAGGGACTATATGTGGTGCCAGGGATAAAAGCCCAGTTGACCAAGTACAAGACAAATGTCCACTGTACTATTGCTCTGACCCTTCAATCTCTGTTTTAAACAGCTTTTGAAAAGCTGTGATGTTCATGTGGTCAAAGGGCCATATGTGGCTCAAAGGGCCATAGCACATGATTTGCATGTGAAAGTTCCCTGCTTGCAGTATTTATTCATATTATTGCATGATCTCCCAAGCATCACTAGGAATAACCTTTGAGTATGGTGCTTGAAGTAGACTCTGACCATTGCTGGTGCACCCTCTCAATAAAGACTTTTTGGTAATGAATACAAATTTTAGAAAAACTTGAGAACCATTGTAAGGCTATTATCTTAAAGAAAAGAAAATTTATTCAATGTCATTTTTGATTCATCTAATTATATCAGGATTAGTAGCATTGAATCTCTTATATAGTTGGTACAGTAAAATATAATTAGCATACATAATTATAAAATATTTTATTTCTTTTTTTTTGAGGGGGGGAGTGAACATCTGGCAATGTTCAGGGATTGCTCCTGACTCTATTTTCAAGAATTACTCCTGAAAGTGCTTAGGAGACCATATGGGATACTAGGAATAAAACTCAGGTTGGCTGTGTGCAAGGCAAGCACCCTACCCACTATTCCATCTCTCCAGATCCCTATAAAATTTATTGTTTCTTGTTTGGGAGGCCATAACTGGTGGTATTCAGGACTTTTTCCTAGCTCTATGCTCAGAGATCACTCCTGGTAGGGTTTGAGGGACTCTTCGGGGTGCTGTAATCTAACCTAATTTGGACACTTGCAAAGCTCTACACCCTACATGCTCTGTTCTAGCTCTGCCTCTTATGAAATCTGATTTTACCTGTAAAGTATGATGGAATAATAAGCATTCATATCACAAAAATAGAAAACACACCCTTAATCAGTGATGAGTTGCATTTGAAGGAAGCAATTTAATTAAACTTGCAATACAATAAATAATTAGTCATTAAAATCTATTAGTGCTCTTGGATTTCCTGTGTCTACATGTTTTCAAGTAATAGCTTGCCTATACTTACCTAGGTCCTTTATAATTAAATTCAAAAGTCATTTTTAAATGCCATTAAGGTCCTAGATTTAAAGCCACAATAGCAACAAAATTCAGAGTCATAACTCCTATTTTGCCTATATCTCCTTTATTTCTCACTGTGTAGTTCTCACTACATTCCATTAGATGGTAAATTATTGTAGCATATCTTTAAAAGTTATGCCCTTAAGAAAAATATTCTGGGCCAGAGCTGTGGCACAAGTGGTAAGGCATCTGCCTTGCCTGCGCTAGCCCAGGATGGATTGTGGTTCGATCCCCTGGCATCCCATATGGTCTCACAAGCCAGGAGCGATTTCTGAGTGCATAGCCAGGAGTAGCCCCTGAGCATCACCAGGTGTGGCCCAAAAATCCAAAAAAATTTAAAAAAAATAGGCAACGCCTATACTCAACAATATCTTAAGTTGTCCAACTGTGTCCTATACTAGGAAACTGGAGTTGCCTATGCATAACCCTTCACAGCCATTTTTCTTCATTGCTGACAGAATTGTGGATCTACCATTCAGCACCCATTTCAACAGTTCTATACACTTTGTAATGCATAAATAGAGAGAAAATGCCTAGATAGAGCAGAAAGGAATGACTAGAAGTTGTGGGCAAAGGCTCAGAAAGGGACCATGAGAAACTGAAAAAGAACAGACCAAAGGAGCTGTGATGTGTTGGTAAAATAACCAAACATCGGATTTGTCTTGAGTGTTTTCAATGAATTTTCTCCCAAACTCTAAACTATAAACCTTAGTTGAACAGTATCTTGCCAGATCTTTTTCTGTATTTTCCAGGTTAATACTGGGATAAGACATGGAAGATATGGAAGGCAGACTAAACCAATAAGTTTCCTTCTGACACTTTGGAGATCAAGGTTTATGGAAGGCCATTCACTTCTACTGATTCCCTGTGACCTGTAGACTAGTAATGTTGTCAGATAGCTGCCTGACTCATTAGGTCCTATGACATAATTCTAAATAGAATGATGCAGCTTTTTTTTATAGTTCAATCCTTTTATTGAGGTGAGAACTGATGAGACAAAGCTATTTTAATTTTTTCTTGCTCTTCTTTCCTTGACCTTCATCTAGACATAATAACCTCCACCAATACCAGAAGTAACAACCTCACAAAGACTTAGTCATCTGATTTTGCAATTATATAGGCCTAATTTCTGAAGTAGTTTCATTATTCTATATTATATATGGGGTTTTCTAATCAAACCCTGGCTAAGATGATCATCAAAGCACAATGAGCACTAATGATCCTTCCTGACTTAAATAAAAACTATATGGTCCTCTAAATATAAATTGATGGGAAGAATGCTTGCTGTTTAAATAGATGTTTAAGATACTTGCTGCAAACTAAGTATCTTTTCATAAAATTAAAAACTCAATAATTATGTCAAAAATTTGTTGGTGAGACTAGGTTTCTTTGATCCAGTATTTCTAAGATAGGACAAGTAGAGCCATGACTTTGTAAGCCGAGCACATGGAAAATAAGAGCTACTTAATAAATGCATAAAAATAAAGAAAAAGGTGATGTGTACCTATTTCTACAATAAAAAGGACTTGTTACCTTAATTATAATATTTTAGAAAGATAAATATACAGTGGAGTTATAAGAAATAACAAGATGAAGTATTGGAACCCACCAATACTAAATTTAGCTTTCTCTCCTTTATGTTCCATCTGCTGGTTTTCTTTTCTCTCCCAGTTCAAACTTAATACCTAAACATACAATATTCTAATCTAGACTCTCTCTTTGACTCTCAATGTTAGGAAGGCCTGTCTGAACTCCAAAGGTTTTAGCAGTTACAGAAAATGGAGACGACCTCAAAAATATCAACTATAAAAAGAGCATCAATTATAAAAAGTAAAAAACAAATTTATCGATATTATTGTTCCCCAAAATTGGCTAACTTTGGAGGTGAGTTCATGAACATGAGAAGGCTTCCATATAAGTAGTAATGAATTCCAAGGTGGACCATTATTTTTTAAAACAATTTGGAGGGCTTAATTAAATGTATTGAAAACACAAAATAGTTATCTTGTTCACAGATAAACTTGTACACAGATCTTAGAGCAAAAAAATGTGGCTCGATTTTATAACTCATAATTTATGGTCCCTTTATTCTAGAAATGGAATGATTGTAGTGCAGTTTTCTGCTCTTGTAGCCATCATATTTTCTATTATGATCATGTTTGTGGATGTTTGTGGATTCCCTTAAGGCCATAATTCTGTTGTCTCCAAACATGAAAGAGGCAAGCTGCATACAGTCAAGCTGTTAAACCAGTATAGGCTCCTTCTTTTTTTTATTTTTTTTTTAAGTTAGGTAGTGTGCTGCAGTATTCTGTAAAACTAGTGCCTGTACTTCAGCTCAATCCTCTCCTAATAAGAACTTAATGAGAGTCTTCACTGATGTTCAGATGACTTTTCTCTTGTCAGCCCTCAATCCAAAATGCCTTTTCTTGAGGAAAAAAAAGCAATTCATTCAATAATTTACTGCCCTACGTTCATTCTGAAAGTACTTAGTAACCTGCATAATGTGTTCTGAAATGTGAAGTTCTGATGTAGTTCAGAAAGAATGCCTTACACTTACTCCACTAACAGGCTTGAGGCTCTCTTCATCCTTGCTCTCCCACAAGCCTCTGCAGGTACGTTTTGACAGGCTTTTGAGAAAATAGCTTCTTGATCTTGAAGATTATTATTCCTAACTACCAATGAGCCATGTCAAGGAAGAAGAATTTTTAAGTGCTATTCCTTTCTCATTAAATTATCTAAGTATTTGAGGATTAAAGGGTGAAAAGTATTTGGCAATGTTTTTCTTCTTAAGAGACTATCTAAAATGTTTATATTTGGTTTAATAATTTAATAAGAGAGTTCTTTTTAGTAATGTACACTATTACAAATATGCCTTATTTTACTTTTTCCCTACTCATTACATACATACATATTAAGTCTGGACAGTCTGCCTCCTCTCAACATGAGAGTTGTCAGGCCTATGGGTAGTTTAGGCATTTCTTAATTTGGATTACATTATTTTTTACCTTCTTATGTACAACTAGACTCAGTGAGTCTAAATCAGAATAGGGCAATGAATTACATCCTAAGCACACTACTTTAAAATGACTTGCCTCTTCTCCAGCTTGATCTGTTCTTTCTCCTAAATCATATTTATCATAACTTTTAACAAATCTCTCCTTTTACACTTTTTATACTACTATTTCTGTTTCTATGTCTTCATTTTTTAAATTTTTTTCAACATTGCATCACAGATAATGACACAAGTACTATTAATCTCTTACTCATAATGGAGGTTAATTTTTATCAAAGTAATATAGGTACAAGATAATTAAAATACCTTGGGAAAGCTCTCTGTGTAGTAACTTCCATTGCTCTCCAATGCTACTTCCACTGCCGTATTTTTGTGCTTGTTTACATGTCTCCATATGCCTACCCCACATCCTTACCACAATAAGTGGTAGAAATAAGTGATTACAATAAGTACACAAGTATTCAGTCCACCTTTCACTACTTCTTACCCTTACTTCTCCCATCACTTGATAATTCCTTTGATAATGCTCTTATCTTGGTTAGATAAATATATCTATATACATATATTATGTAAAATTGACTCAAGTCACCATTTGTATTCCCAACAATAATGAGAATGTAAGACTATTCTGAGTTATGTAAGCAGCCTTACTATTCTCTCACCTTTCTTTTTTTATTGCGACCAAAGTGAATTACAAATCTTTCACAGTAATATTTAAGATATATAGTGTTTCTCACCTTTTCTTTGAAGTTTCCGTTTCTACATTTTGAGAGTTCCCTCTTTCCCTGACTTTCTTATCTTCTCTTTCTTACATTACTTGTCTTTATTATAACAAATTATTTTCCAACCCCTATATTATAAAATTCACTCTTTTAAGGTATTTCTTTTTCAGGGATTCACACATTTCCTATTACAACTTACATTAGATTCTTTCTAAGATATCATCAATGTTATTATTCTGGACTTTTTTTTATTTGATGAAAAACGATTATTTACTTCCTCCTTCTCAATTCTGTCCTTTATTTGGTTAGGATACATTATTGATTGTTAATTCCTAAGAGAAGATTAGAGAGCTATTGCAAAGGACTGCAGTGCATGCCTACCATATACAGGATCTGGGTTTGATTTCTGGTACCACATGGTCTCTCAGCATAGCTGAGAGTGTCCCCAAAAGAAACAGAAAAGAATTCGTAAAAGAGGCCTTTTAGGGGCCGGGCGGTGGCGCTAAAGGTAAGGTGCCTGCCTTGCCTGCGCTAGCCTTGGACGGACCGCGGTTCGATCCCCCGGTGTCCCATATGGTCCCCCAATCCAGGAGCAACTTCTGAGCACATAGCCAGGAGTAACCCCTGAGCATTACAGGGTGTGGCCCAAAAACCAAAAAAAAAAAAAAAAAAAAAAAAAAGAGGCCTTTTAGGATGGTTCCAGTGGTAAATTGCTTGCCTTGTAGACCTTAGTGAGTTAGAACCCCAGCACCAACCCACATGCTTAGAGCAACCCTAGGTGTGCTAACGTCTGTAGTTATTATATTAAATAAATAAAAGGTTGTGCCAATTAATAAAGTTGCTAATAAATTAAAAGTTGCTAATTAATAGCGGTTTTTGAAGCACAACAAGTATTAGCTTTGATAATAGAAGTAAGAAAAAAAGGGAAAATTGGGCATAGGATGTAAACTTAGCGAGTCCAGAAAATGAACTCTTTAATATATTTCCAAGTTATTTGATAAGAGAATCCATTTTACCTGAAAATTGTCCTCATAATAAATACCTAGAAAATATGTAGACAACATAATAAACATTCTCAAATTTATATATATAATGAAAGCTGAAAACAAAGTGGTTGGCACAAGATTTGTTTTTACATCTGCTGGAGGTTTGGATTCTGAGTCTGAAAATCGATGTACTAAGTAAGAGGTTTAGGGATCATATTAAGACAGAATTCTTGTTTCTTTTTTTATAGAAGCTCCAAAAATAATAATACAAAAAAACTTATACAATAATATAAATTTTAAAAAATAGGGGCCAGAGAGATAGCACAACGGTGTTCGCCTTGCAAGCAGCAGATCCAGGACCTAAGGTGGTTGGTTCGAATCCCGGCATCCCATATGGTCCCCCGTGCCTGCCAGGAGCTATGTCTGAGCAGATAGCCAGGAGTAACCCCTGAGCATCGCCGGGTGTGGCCCAAAAAACAAACAAAAAAATAATAATAATATAAATTATACAATAAGAAGGTAAAATGAATTATAGTTTAAGTACATATTTGAAAGTTCAATTGTTTGAAAATGATGGTACTGACAAAGAATGTGCTCTAGTTCAGATATAAAATATAGAATATATGTGTTAGTTTGAGTTTAGAAATGTCCTCTTTTTATATTTTACTACTAATTTACTATGTAATTCCATCCCTTAACTTCATTTATTTTTAATTTATTTTATTTTTAATGATTTTTACTTGCACTTTAGGTAATGAGTGTTTAATTAATTTAGATTACAGATTAATTTAGATTACAAGTA
Organism: Suncus etruscus; assembly: GCF_024139225.1. Lineage (NCBI taxonomy): Eukaryota > Metazoa > Chordata > Mammalia > Eulipotyphla > Soricidae > Suncus > Suncus etruscus. Next base: position 34,579,403 of record NC_064856.1, on the reverse strand, counting down.
TTTAATTTCATATTGATATACAAAGTTACCACACTTTCAGCACCTCCAAAGTGCCCCAGACCTTCCACCTCTTTCCTTATATCACCTCTAATACATCTCTTCCTTCTTCCCCACTCCCTTTACCCACTCTCATACTTTCAGTATTAGAATCAAAGACCAAGATTTTGTTCTCTTTTCATTATTTTCTAGTCTCTTTGTTTTTTTCTTTATATTCCACAAATAGTGAAATCATCTAGTATTTGTTCTTCCTCAGGTATATTCACTTAAATGTTAAGTGAACTAGTTGATTTCAGTTTCATCCAATTTCTAATAAACTGCATTACTTTATTTTTCTTACAGCTGTACAGTATCCCCATCTCTCTCACTCTCTCTCTCTCTCTCTCACACACACACACACACACACACACACACACACACACACACCAATTTCTTTATACAATCTTATGTCACTGGACATTTGAGTTGTTTCTATATCTTGTACAATTGAAATAGACATAGTCTTCAGACATTTCTTCAAATTACTGTTTTTGTGTTCTTGGGATACTTGCCAAGAAATGGAATCACTGGGTCATAAGAAAGTTCTATTCTTTATTTTTTTAAAAAGATCACACTGTTTTCCATAAAAGTTAAGCCAGATGACATTCCTGCCAACCATGAATGAGGGTTTCTTTTCACCACATCCCAGGCAACAATTGCTTATTTCCAGCCTTTTTGATATATGCCATTGTTTCTTGCATGAGGTAATATCTCATTGTTGTTTTGACTTGTGTTTCCTTGATAAAAACTGACAGTGATAATGTTTTCATGTGCCTGCAGGCAAAAAGTATGTCCTTTTCAGGGAAGTATCTGTTCAAATCGTCTCCCTATTTTATGATAGGGTTATTGGACTTTTTTGTTGTTGAGTTTTTTAATATTTTTATATTCTGAAGATTAGTCCTTTACCTTATATAAGGTGTCCATGAATTTCTTTTGCCATGTAATTTTTACTTTGATTTTTGTTTTATTTTATTATATTTACCAATAAAGTGGACTTATTAAAGATCTCTCTAAAGTTTATATTATAAAGAATAACTCTTTATTTTTAAAATAATAAAAAGGGCTAGATAAATAGTATAGCAAGTAAGGAGTTTGACTTGTTGTCACTGGGTTCAATCCTTAGTGCCCTAAATGTCCTCCAAGACCCACAAAGAGTGATTTCTGAGCAAAGAGCTAGAAGTAAGTTCTGAAAACTGCCAAGTATGAACCAGGAACCAAAATACTAATACTAATAAAAATATGAAGAAGAACATAAAAACTAATGGCTTAAACATGGGAAACAAACCCCAAAGAAGAGAAAGACTGCAAAATTGAAATGTGTCTGTCAAAATAGCAATGGGTTGGAGGGATCATGGAAATACTGATGAATGACAGTTGACACTGGTTGTGGGATTAGTGTTAGAATATCAAAAGTCTAAAACTTAGCTATCAATTACAATGTATATCATGGCTTTTTAATTAAATTTAAAATGTTTCAAAATAATATACTCCAAGTTCCACATGGCATTTTGGAAGCTGGAAGGTCATAATTTCTTCTCTCACCATAATAACAAAGCCAAAAAATATACTAGATAGTTTACATCAAAGTTTTTTCTAAATCCATCAGAAAATTTACTTTAAGGTATCCACATATCTAAATTTCTTAAAGAAATATATACTTCCAAGAAGATACAGACAGGACCACTTGCTTCCTCTGGCAAATGCCACTAAAATAAAGAAGGAAACATTTGACTGAAATGTTTTATCATTCATAAAGGATGAGAATTGTTGACTGAGATACACTGATTCAAGGAATATTTGAACCAAATTGAAGGCCTTCTCTACTTAACTCCCAGGAGGCATGCACAAGATTTTATCACCCTTGATGAAAGGATTCCTATAATGTACCACCAAGTGAGAGGCAAGAAGCCTACCTTATGCCTCACAAAAGAGTGTGCTGTCCTTCCCTCACTGGTGAATTCCCCTTGCTGCTGAGACTCAAAACAAAACAAAACAAAAAGGAAAAAGAAACAATCCTGAGGGAGATCAGGAATATGTGTTGGGCCCAGAACTATAGCTGGAATGGGGAGAACCACTGAGAATACCATGTCGTGAGACTCAGAAACAAAAAAAAATTCCTAAAATTGAATGTTGATTAGAACGGGATATACCCATGGCACATCTTCTTTAATCCAAATATGCATTGAATGACAAGTGACAGATTCTGCAGAAACAGAGTAAGATTGTGGAGGGGCACTCTTGTTAATTCCCAACCCAAAGGAGAAATCTAAAGACAAATGAGTAGACAATGATTGAAAAACAACAATAAAAGTAAAAATAAATTACCTTCTGATAAACTAGGCCCATCTAAACACATAGTAATACTAGAGGACTTAAAAACCTTCTGTGCACTAAAAAAAGTTTAAAAGCTAATCAAAACCTAGATCTAACCCTGACTAGACTGAATTATACCCCTTCATTACAGGCTCAGCAGAACTGTCATATAATAATTATAGTACTTGTGATCAATAAAATAAAAGATCTAAAGGAAAAGTTAGGATGTACTATATCAGTAGGATATATTATAAAGGGAAAAATAAAAATTTTAACTTCCAGCAAAATGAAAGTATTACCTATGCTATTAAAAAAAAAACCTTCAGGGCCGGAGCAATAGCACAGTTGTAAGACATTTGCCTTGCATGTAGCAGACTCGATATGGACCAGGGTTTGATTTCCAGGATCCCATATGTTCCCCTGAGCCTACCAGGGGCAATTCCTGAACACAGAGCCAAAAATAATCTCTGAGCTCCACCAGGTGTGGTCCAAAAACAAAACAAAAAAGAATTAATTAAAGTACAGTCAAAAATTAATACATAGCACAAAAAATGTCTAGTCAGGTTTGACCAAGAAAAGATATATCCCCCATGTGTGGTCATAATGCAGGACAAATAAAGAGCTCTGAGTGCCACAGTGTCATTAGAGCAGGTAGACCAAACCAGGTAGGGACAGGTGAGGCTATAGAAATAGCAGTTTGACTTTAAATCAGAGATTTCCATTGCCATTGGAAATTAGGATCTGGAACAAAATGGAAAAATAAATGAGTTTGGTGTTTTAATCTAGAGGCAATTGGTTGAGTCACTTCCCCTTTCATCAAAAATTGGAATCATTAGCACACCCCAGAGGTACAGACTGTAAGACCAACATTGGTAGGAATAGAGACCTAGCCGTTACATGAGGTCAGAGAGCAAAGGATAGCGTATCACTCTCAGGGCTGCTCCCCACTGACAACTGATTAATTCATTCAGAATTTCTCTCATCTTCTCTAGCTTCACCCTATCAGTTTGAAAAACAAAGAATTCTATCACTAAAGCCACAGCACCACCTATAGGAAAATAAATGCATTTATTCAATCTTCTTTAGTAGAAGCACTTGCAACTACTGTAAAAATAAGACTTTCACAAAGTAAATGAGAGTTATACAGAAGACAAACATAAAAACACAAAATTGAAAATTTTAACAGGAAATAAAACCAGAAAATCTATCAAAACAAAATGTAATTACCTTAGAGAACTCAACTAAACACAGAGAAGTAAGTACACGTAAATTAACAAAAATATAAAAATTAGGTCAGAGTGATAGTATAGTGTGTAGGGTACAAAAAATAAATAAAATACTTATAAGAGCACAAGTTCTTCACTAAAGAGCTTAAATATATTTTAAAAGGTTATAGTATATTGAGCTGAAGATAAAAGGTAAAAATGTCATTCCACAAATCGCTTGCATTGCATGCAGATGACCTGGTTGAATCCTCAGCACTGCACTCTGAGTACCATCAGTGATCTCTGAGCACATCAGGACATAAGTCAAAAACTAAAGGAAAGGGGAGGAAAGTTTATCCCTAGCATTAGCATTTGTGTCAGATGCTACCAATTTCAAATTCTCCCAATCATAGGTACACGTAGAATATAAAAAAAAAATCTCTCCTCACTTCCCTAAACAAACCAGAAGGTGAAAAACTAAACTAATGGGCCCGGAGAGATAGTACAGCGGCATTTGCCTTGCAAGCAGTCGATCCAGGACCAAAGGTGGTTGGTTCGAATCCCGGTGTCCCATATGGTCCCCTGTGCCTGCCAGGAGTTATTTCTGAGCAGACAGCCAGGAGTAACCCCTGAGCAATGCTGGGTGTGGTCCAAAAAAACAAAACAAAAAAAAAAAAAAAAAGAAAAACTAAACTAACACACCAAATCCTAGTAGTCCCATGAACATTGTGGACTCTGTGCCTATCACACAGCTATTAGTAATCAAGGTAATTGCTTCAAATTTCAAGGCATTTGTGCTTCATGCACTTCACATGAAGGGCTGGTAGGAAATTACAGGTCTTATTTCAGTGTCAGAACATCCCTATAAAGGTCCCTACAACTAAATAAAAGGAACTAGATCTATTTCTGCCTGTCTTACAAAAATATTTGTACATTGTCCTGAAGATAGCACAAAGTTTAAGCAATAGTAAATATAATATTTACTGTTAGTGTAAAACAGTAAATCAAATGATTCCTCATATCCTCAAAAATCTAAAGTTCCACTCTCAGAACCCACTGAATTTTAGGGACGATGGGAAAACAAAGAAATTCAGTTGCTTCAGCAGAATGTAATTGAATTACAAACAAGTTCTTGAGTTCATCAAAATTCTCAAGCCCAGTTAAGGAGGACTCAAATCAACCCCATGTGATGGTAATGGAAAGTATGCAATTGTTGGAGGAAAAATATTATCAATGCAAAGAACTGATTCAGTGTTTAAAAGATTCCATACACATTGAATTGAAGGGGCTAATAAATACAATAGCAAGCATAGCAACATAATTCTGAGTGCCAAGAACTATATCAGTGAACTTGAAGACAAAGTAAAAGCCATAAGAAAAATTAAGAGGCTAAAGAAAGAGATCAGAAGAAATGGAAAAGAAAATAAAATACTGATTGGATAATAGGAAGAGAAATAACCTGTGAATTACAGGAATACCAGAAGGTGAGGAAAAGAGAAAATAGAAGATTGACTGATAAGAGGGATAATAGGGGCGTCCATGGTGAGTGCACTCTTTTAGGGCGCTCACACGTGGACGACCCGCAGCCGCCAGCCACCCTGCGCGCGACCCCCCCCCCATAGACTGCAGAGGCCAGCCGCGCCAACGGGGAGTAGGGACCCCCGGCGTCCATGGTGAGTGCACTCTTTTAGGGCGCTCACACGTGGACGACCCGCAGCCGCCAGCCACCCTGCGCGCGACCCCCCCCCATAGACTGCAGAGGCCAGCCGCGCCAACGGGGAGTAGGGACCCCCGGCGTCCATGGTGAGTGCACTCTTTTAGGGCGCTCACACGTGGACGACCCGCAGCCGCCAGCCACCCTGCGCGCGACCCCCCCCCATAGACTGCAGAGGCCAGCCGTGCCAACGGGGAGTAGGGACCCCCGGCGTCCATGGTGAGTGCACTCTTTTAGGGCGCTCACACGTGGACGACCCGCAGCCGCCAGCCACCCTGCGCGCGACCCCCCCCCATAGACTGCAGAGGCCAGCCGCGCCAACGGGGAGTAGGGACCCCCGGCGTCCATGGTGAGTGCACTCTTTTAGGGCGCTCACACGTGGACGACCCGCAGCCGCCAGCCACCCTGCGTGCGACCCCCCCCCATAGACTGCAGAGGCCAGCCGCGCCAACCGGGGAGTAGGGACCCCAGGCGTCCAGGGTGAGTGCACTCTCCTAGGGCGCTCACAGGTGGACGACCCGCAGCCGCCAGCCACCCTGCGCGCGACCCCCCCCCCCCCATAGACTGCAGAGGCTAGCTGGTTGGCACAGAGACCACACCACCCGTTGCCTCAACTTCCAGGCCCCAGAGTTCATCCCACCTGACCTGAGCGTAGACTGGGGAGGACATTCCCTAGTACCTAGTGGGCCAGAGTCACCTGCCCAGCTGGGACAGGTGGGACGAATAGACTAGGTGAGCTGGGGCCTGCCCCCTGGACCTTTAGGTAACCTAGAGCAACCTAGCCCCGAGCCCCAGAGTGGACCGGAGACCCCCCCTAGGGCTGAGAGCAGCTACCGGGAGGGCTTGACTGGGGGAATTTCTTCCGCGGTAACTCGGAGGAGCAGAGCTTCATTGACCCCCAGATAAGGGAGGGAACAGAGAGTCAGGCTCAACAGCGCCCGCAACCAGTGTGGCCAGAAGCGGAACTACACCTGCTGACAGAAATTAAGAGGAAGACTGACTTCCAAGTAGTAGAGGAGAGGAGAAAAAGGAGAGGAGAAACAGTGCCCCCCACCACTGTGGTCAGGAAAGGGCCAGTACTAGCTGCCAACAAAAGGGGAAAACAACTAACCAGGCCACATAAAGAGTACAGGAGGATCAAAACCTCAGCGAGTTCACCCAAAAGTCCCTCTAGAACCACCCTCAGGGAGGGAACCAACTCCCACACCACAGGGGATCAAAACAGGTGAAAATTAGAAGCACAGCACTCTAAAACACACCATTAAATACAAAGAAGTATGCGTAAATCAAGGAGATCACTAATATCTGGAGATATGGTGACAAACTCTTGCAAGCTTCCAAGTCCACCAAAACGCACAGATACACGCGATGAAGACCTAAAAGCAGCCATGAGGAAGGAAATGCAAGAATTAATAAAAGGAATGAGAGAAACCCTAGCTATCGAGTATAAGAAATCTATGGATGAACAAATCAGCCAAATTAAAGAAGAAATGTTAAAGAACATGAGAGATTCCATACAAAAAGAAGTGAAGGAATTAACAGACAAAGTAACAAGCCTTACAAGCAGAAACACAGAATTGGAGAAACACATTGAAGAACTCGAAGGAAAACTGCAAACAAAAAATGATCAAGAAACCAACAAAGAAATAAAAGGCAAAGCACTGGAAGGAAAGGTCCAGTATCTAATGAACAAGGACAAAAGAAACAACCTAAGAATTGTGGGTATACCAGAAGGGGAGGAAGTAGGGAAAGGGGAAGAACAAGTAGTCAGAGAGATAATAGCGGAGAACTTCCCCACCCTCTGGAAGGATACTGCAATGCCAATACAGGAAATAAAAAGAGTTCCCAATAAGATAGACCCCAATAAACAAACACCAAGACACATGGTAATCCAATTGGCAAAAAAACAAAGAGAAAGAAGAACTCCTTAAAGCAATAAGGAAGAAAAGAAACCTCAAGTACCAAGGTAGGGACATAAGAATCAAACCAGATCTCCCATTTGAAATAATTCAAGCAAGAAGACAATGGAATGACATATTTAAATGACTGAATGAAAGAAATTTCCAACCTAGGGTCCAATACCCAGCAAAACTTACATTCATATGGGAGGATAGACTAAAAACATTCTCAAACAAGAACGAATTTGAACTATTTGTGCAAACAAAACCGATCCTAAACGACTTACTCAAAGACGAATTACACAATCCAAACCCCCGATTGTAACAAAAACCACCCTACACAACACAACTACACAACAATCCTCTCTCTCAATAATCTCCCTAAATGTTAACGGACTAAACTCTCCAACTAAAAGACACATAGTAGAGAACTGGATTAGGAAAAATAAACCGGACTTCTGCTGTCTGCAAGAAACATACCTACAGATGCAGGATAAGCACAGGCTTAGAATAAAAGGATGGAAAGTAATTATTCAGGCCAATGGAAAACAAAAAAGAGCAGGGACAGCAATTCTTATATCAGACCAAATTGCATTCAACCTCAAGAAAGTGATCAGAGACAAAGAGGGTCACTACTTACTGATCAGGGGAACATTAGATCAAGAAACACTAACCCTGGTCAATATCTATGCACCTAATGTAGAGCCAGCAAAATATGTGAGGCAACTACTGGCAAACCTGGAGAAACACATGAAGGGAAATGTGATAATAGCAGGGGACCTCAATACTCCACTATCACCACTGGACAGATCCACCAAACAGAAAAATAGCAAAGAAATAAGAGCTCTGAATGAAAAATTAGAAGATTTAGGGCTAATAGACTTATATAGAGCCCTCCACCCCCAGAAAGCAGAATACACATTCTTCTCAAGCCCACATGGAACCTTCTCCAGAATAGACCATATATTAGGATACAAAGCCAACCTATATAAGACCACAAAGGTAAGGATCATTAGAAGTACCCTCTCAGATCACTATGCCACAGAGCTCAAAATTGAGGTCAAGAAGAAGCAATGGAGAAAAACTAATACCTGGAGATTAAACAACATGCTGCTCAACAACAGCTGGATCAAAGAACAACTCAAGGAAGAAATAAAAAGATTCCTTGAGACAAATGACAATGAAGAGACAACATGTCAAAATTTATGGGACACAGCAAAAGCAGTAATTAGGGGGAAACTCATAGCAATACAGGCCTATGTCAAGAATCAGGAAAATAACAAAACCAACAGTTTAAAAGATCACCTCAAAGAATTGGAACATCAGCAACAGAGAAGTCCAACCACATCCAGAAGGCAAGAAATAATAAAAACCAGAGCAGAAATAAACAACATAGAAACCAAGAAAACAATACAAAAAATCAATGAGACCAGGAGTTGGTTTTTCGAAAAAATAAACAAGATAGACAAACCACTGGCAAAACTCACCAAAAAAAAGAGAGAAAACACCCAAATCAGTAGGATCACAAATGAAAGGGGAGAGATTACAACAGAACCCCAAGAAATACAACATATCATGAGATCATATTATGAACAACTATACTCAACTAGGCTAGAGAACCCAGTAGAAATCGATAGATTCTTGGAAAAACACCCTCTTCCAAGACTGGAAAAGGAAGATCTAGAAATCCTAAACAGACCAATCACCTCAGAGGAAATTGAAGATGTAATTAAAAAACTCCCTAAGAACAAAAGCCCAGGCCCAGATGGATTTACAGGTGAATTCTATCAAACATTTCAAGAAGACTTACTACCACTTTTCCATAGGCTCTTCCAAACCATAGAAAAAACAGGAATCCTCCCCAACTCCTTTTATGAGGCTAATATCACACTCATTCCCAAAGAAGGCAAAGACACTACCAAAAAAGAAAACTACAGACCAATCTCACTAATGAACATAGATGCAAAGATACTCAATAAAATATTAGCAAACCGAATCCAGCACTTCATCAAAAAGATCATACATCACGATCAAGTGGGATTCATCCCAGGAATGCAAGGTTGGTTCAACATACGCAAATCAATCAACATTATACACCACATCAACAACATGAAAGACAAAAACCACATGATCATATCAATCGATGCAGAGAAGGCATTTGACAAAATCCAACATCCTTTCATGTTAAAGACACTCAGCAAAATAGGGTTAGAAGGAACCTTCCTCAAGATAGTTACAGCTATCTATGAAAAGCCTACAGCCAACATTATACTCAATGGTGAGAAACTAGAAGCATTCCCACTAAGATCAGGAACTAGGCAAGGCTGTCCACTCTCTCCACTCTTATTCAATATAACCTTAGAAGTCCTAGCAATAGCAATCCGACAAGAGAAGGAAATCAAAGGAATTCAAATTGGGAAAGAGGAACACAAGCTATCTCTCTTTGCCGACGATATGATGATATACATCGAAAACCCTAAAGAGTCCACAGTAAAACTCCTAGAAACAATTAACCAATACAGCAAAGTGGCTGGTTACAAAGTCAATACACAAAAGACAGTAGCGTTTCTATATACAAACAATGAAGTTGAGGAGAGAGAGATTAAAAATACAATTCCATTTAAGATAGTATCAAAAAATATCAAGTATCTAGGAATCAACCTTACAAGAGAAGTGAAAGACCTATACCAGGGAAACTTCAAAACACTCCAGAAAGAAATTGAAGATGATCTAAAGAAATGGAAGAACATCCCATGCTCATGGATAGGTAGAATTAACATAATCAAAATGACTATCCTACCCAAACTCCTATATAGATTTAATGCAATCCCTATCCAAATCCAGACACAATTCTTTAAAGAATTAGAACAAGCATTCACAAAATTCATCTGGAACCACAAAAGACCCAGGATAGCCAAACAAATACTGAAAAACAAGAAGCTGGGAGGCATCTCCTTACCTAACTTGAAACTATACTATAAAGCCATAGTAATCAAAACAGCATGGTACTGGAACAGAGACAGGACATCAGACCAGTGGGTCAGAACAGAATTCCCAGACATAAACCCCCAGGTATATAGCCAACTAATATTTGATAAAAGAGGCAAGAATCTGAAATGGAACAAAGAAAGCCTATTCAACAAATGGTGTTGGTACAACTGGAAAACCACATGTACGAAAGTTGAAAATCAACCCATACCTTACTCCTTATACAAAAATCAACTCAAAGTGGATCAAAGACCTTGAAATCAGACCCGAATCCATAAAGTTTATTGAGAATAAAATAGGCAGAACACTCAAAGACCTATATATCAAAAAGGTCTTTGAGAATGGAGCACCAATGGCAAGAACGTTAGCATCAAATATAAACAAATGGAACTACATCAAACTAAAAAGCTTCTGCATGGCAAAAGAAACCCTGCTTAACGCAAGAAGACAGCTAACAGAATGGGAAAAAATCTTTTCACTCGACATATCAGATAAAGGGCTGATATCTAGAACATACAAAGCACTCAGAAAGCTGAGCCCCCCAAAACCAAACAAAGCTATAAAAAAATGGGGAGACGAAATGAATAGACACTTCTCTGAGGAAGACAGAAGGATGGCCAACAAACACATGAAAACATGCTCACCTTCACTCATCATCAGGGAGATCCAAATCAAGACAACAATGAGATACCACCTTACACCAGTGAGGATGGCCCACATCAAAAATAATGGAAACAACCTTTGTTGGCGGGGATGCGGTATGAAAGGAACTCTCATCCACTGCTGGTGGGAATGTCCCCTAGTCCAACACCTATGGAGGAAAGTCTGGAGAGTGCTCAAAGAACTCAGAATTGAGCTGCCATTTGACCCAGCAATTGCCCTCCTAGGCATATACCCACAAGATGGAAGGACATTCATTCCAAAATACGTATGCACCCCACTATTTATCGCAGCACTCAGTATAATAGCCAAATCTTGGAACCAACCTAGGTGTCCAACAACGGATGAATGGATCATTAAGATGTGGTACATATACACAATGGAATATTACATGGCAGTTAGAAATGATACAATCACAGACTTTGCAGCAACGTGGATGGACCTAGATCATGTTATGTTAAACGAAGTAAGCCAGAAGACAAAAGATAAACACAGAATGGTAGCACTATTCTGAAACACCTAGAACATATATTTTATACACAACTAATACCTAACAATCATATAACAGGGTTTAACAGGGTAGAAACTCCGATCACTGTAATAGTCAACATATACGTGGGAGCAGTGTCCAAAATACATGAAAAAGGAACAATGCAAACTCTTGACTGCACATTATACCACAAGGAAAACAGCAACAACAGAAACAGCAACATGGAGAGAACAGGTATGTAACCAGACTCCTACAACAAAGGCCCACAATAATCCCTTAGAGATCGTAAACAGGAACACAAGTATAGAACACCGCGGGAAATCACGTAATGCAATGGCAACATACCATAACACTACGTTTTAATCCCTTTACCTTACTATATTTTAAAAATAACCTCTCAGCTTTTCTTTCCACAGGCGCCCTTAGATACAAAGGGCGGACAAACTAAGATGGCAATTCGGGATACCACACGAGATACCATACCTTGCTTGCACTATGAGACAGCCACGAGAAAACTCTTTAGCATACACTTTATCTCTAGGTTAAACCTTCTTTTAGGAATCGAAGCACGTGACCAGTCAGACCACCAAAGCAGTACCTGCGATGTACAGACCTAAACTACAGGCTCTAGTCATCGAACACATTCAACCAAACCAGCATTCCCTTGCTATTCTCTCCTTTCTTCTCTCTATTTTTTTTCTCTTCTCTTTTCTTTTTCTCTTCTACTCTTCTCTTTACCTTTTTCCCTTTCTCTTCTCCCTTTCTACGGTATTTTCTCTTTTCTCTTCCTTCATACCCCTCCCATATACCTTCCCCTTTCTCCCCCCCGGAAATCCAACTATCCCTTCACCCCTCAATCCCATCCAGATCTCCCACCATATTAAAACTCTCCACCCTCAGTCCTTAATCTTTTAGGCATCAAGATCGACCTCCTACCCAATGAACCAGTACCCAGCACCCAGGCGAGGGGACACCCAACCGAACCCACACATCGTCTCCTGCAAGAAAAGACAGCCAACTCCCCTGTGGACACATGCTGCGAGACCCTCCCTACCAACTCCCCCTAACATGGACTGTTTCTTGAAACCGGACTTAGGTCCAATAGTATCCCCAATGCAAGAACTCTTCCAAGACCTCCCAGCTGCAAATTTTTACCAATCTGAAGGGGGGCAGGGGGTGTGATTGGAAGATGCCTGGGAACCCACACACCACAAGAAAAATCCAAAAGACAATGGGAAAACTGTACTTCCAACATAGGCATAAGACCTGTAATACACCAACTCTTTACCTGTTCTCTCCCAAATGCAAAGTAGTCTTTTGCACCACGTTGGTCCTTTAAAAACTTCGCTAACTCATCTTATTTTTTTTATTTTTTTTTAATTAACTTATTTATTTAAATGTTTGCCTTACATATACATTTGTGGGCACATACACTTTTATTTCCTTTTTTTTTTTTTTTTTAATCGTCTTTGGGTATGTGACCTATCTCTGTTACCCACTCTGTCCACCCCAAATACTCCGACATATAATGGAGCACCACTTCCCCCTGCAAAGGCACACTAAATAAAGGGGAAATCTTACATATTTAAAAAAAAAAAGAGCTCTTATCTACTAGAGATAGGAACTCATAGTTGTTTACAATACAGGGTTATCTCCTACCTTGAAAATATGTCAAGTGGAATCAACTTAGACCTCAGGTGATTAGATACCATTCAACCAGCCTTGAACCCTGGATCCCAGACATAGAAACGGCACAGCTCCTCACAACAGCTGTAAGAAACAATCTCCATCTGGGACAGCCTTATTACTGCAGGGTCAACAACACGGGCCAGCTCTAACATGATATCTCGACAATGAGGAAAATGTGAACAACTTGACCTTAGAGCAGTTTAGCCTACCTCACCAGCTAACGACAAGACAAAACCAGAAGACGCGGCACCCTTTGGTAGGTCCAAAAGCCAAGATCGTGATTTACAGATGACTGGATACTAGAACCACGACCAGACTGTATACATCTTGGGACCAATAAAAAAGCCCTAGTCTAGGGTTTGAACTAAGACCTGCACAATAAGCATGATCCCCAGTCCCAAAGGTCCGGCAGAGACAATTGTAACGGAAAGGGGCTTCTGGAAGAACAAAGAAAGACGCTATCCTAGATGCCTTCCTAGGTTCAGCGCAAAGACCAAGATCACCAACCACAGAAGATGGATTAAAATGGCACTGAGGTAACAGAACCTCTAGATTCACAAAGACTGACTTCACCATAAGTCCCACCTCAGGATATGTACAGATACTGGGACTGCTAAACACAGAGCTCTGACGGTATCACACTGGACAGAGCAGAAGCCTTCCACACACCAAAAAAAAAAAAAAAAAAAAAACCCACAACCTGGAGAGTAATGATCCTGAGCAAAGACTAGAGCTGATTCCATGACAGTATACTCCAAGGACGGAGAAACCCCATATCTTATAGGGCAAGTGAATTCCTTTTCGAATGACCCCAATATTTACTGTGCCAGGGCAGGAGGGAAAAAAAAATACAAAAAACACAAAACCTTGGTTATGTATATATATATATATATATATATCTTACCTTCATTTATTATTGTTATTATTATTTTTATTTACCTAGCTATTTTGGTCGATTCCTCAGTTTGGATGTGATTATTGAAATTGTTGGCCCCAATTATTCTTTTTTTTTTTTTCTTTTCTTTCTCTTCCTTTCTTTTCTTTCGTTATGTGCTACGCCATGTTTCTTATTTCAAGACCACGGCGTGTTTTTTGTTTGTTTGTGTTTGTTTTTAGTTTGTTTTGGTTTGTTTTTTATCTGTTTTTTTTGTGGTGCTTATCGTTATAGCTGGAGTCCTCACTGGATATTTGACACTTCTTTTGGTACTGGTGGAGTGTTTCAACTTCTTTTTCTCCTTCATTTCCCAAATCGATGATGAGAACCTCTAGAAGGATTCTGCCCATTTTCGGGGTATTAAACTCTTACCCCGGTTTATTTATTTTCTCTTTTTCAGGCAAAACCACGCAACTTGAACTAGCTACCCCTGCCCCTACTTAGAGGGGGAAATAAGGGAGGCATCAAGACCAAACTGATGCAAGACTACTAAGTAGTTGGTTAGAGACAGAGGGGACCACATATTCTAGCCGCCCTGGGGGTGAGGGAAGAGGAAATGGGAGGTAAGACAGAAACGGGGGTGTAGGGAGGACAATTTGAGGATGGGAATCCCCCCTGATTTTATGTAAATATGTACCTAAAATATTATTGTCAACAATATGTAAGCCACTATGATCAAAATAAAAATTATATTAAAAAAAAAAAAAGAGGGATAATAGCTCAAAACTTCCCCAGTCTCTGCAGGAGGCTTCTGCATAGCTTCAACAGGCTCAAAGTGTACCAAACTACATAAATTCACAGAAAAAAACCAAGACACATTGTATAAAATTAAATAAAAGGAGACAGAATACTTGAAGAATCAAGAGAGAAATAAAACCTCATATACAAGAAACATAAGAATCACAACATATCTCAAATAAAATCATACAGAGTGGAATGATATGGCTGAATTCCTAGAAGCACATAATCTCCCAAAACTGAAAGAAATAGAAAAAGAAAACTTGAACAGACCAATTACAAGCAATGAAATTGAAAAAGTAAATAAAATTCTCCCCAAAATAAAAGCCCTGATGTAAATAGATTCTCACCAGTGAGTGCTAGCAAAACTTCAAAAGAGAACTAATATCTGTACTCTACAATCTCTTCCAAAATATTCAGAAACCAAAAACTCTCCCAAGCAGCTTCAATGAGACCAAAATTCCACTAATACCCCAAAGCAGACAGAGATATTACTTAAAAATAATTTAGATTAATTTCAATGAAAAATTCCTCAACAAAATTTTAACAAACCAAACCCAACCATATATCAAAAAGATCATATTCTACAATTAGGTGGAATGCACACCTGGATACAGGATAGTTCAACATACACAAAACAATTAGTGTAATATTAACAAAGGAAAAAATAAAAATTACATAATTATATAGATCAATGCAGAGTAAGATTTTTTACAAAATCCAATTTCCTCAAAATAGTAATATATTTACTATTTTTAATATAGTAACAGTAATTTATTTACAACAAATTCACAGTTAATATTACTTTTAATGGGTTAAAACTAAAAGTCTTTGTTGGAACCTGAATTTTTAATAAGGAGGGATGCCATTTTGTAAAAGCCACATGGCAGGCTTCTTAGGTTCTGAGCAGGGAGAAACGCCATTTTGTAAGGACCACATGGTGTGAGCCACATGCTGGGGCTTCAGAAGCCTATTTCCATAGACCCCGCCTCAAGCTATCTGGCCATTCCAGGTAGCCTATCAGGGAAGGACAAGGGAGCAATAGGAAGGTACCCCTAGACAAGAGCCAATTATTTTAAGGATCATCAGAAAGCTAGAACCTCCCTATATCCTATCCTATACAATCCCATTTGAGACCTTGGGTGGGATTCTTTCCTCCCTCGTAGAGGCTAGTTTGCAGGAGTGAAGAAGGCAATGGAAAGATTCTGCCACCTGGTATGAACAGTGCTTCAATATCACCCTGGAAAACCTCCCTGATAAGATTCTTGTGCAAAGGTCCATTCTGTGCCCACAGTAGGGACAAGGATGAGGAACCTCAAGGAGAGTCAAAGATTTGACCTTGCGTGGCGTTCTTTCATCCCTCGTGGGAGAGAACCCTGACCGGTCAGTTAGGAGCTGTTGGCAGGCAGAATAAATTTTAAACTTTACTCCAATTTGTGTGGTCTTGTTCTTTGAATTCTGGACCCGAACAGTCTTCCCTCTGAGATCAGATACAAGGATGCCCATTTCCCCCTGCTTTTCCTTGACACAGTACTGGAAACTTTAGCAGTTGCAATTAGGCAAGAAAAAGAAATCAAAATAATTCAACTAGGAAAAGATGTCCAATGATTAGTATTTGCAGATGGCATGATAATATATATAGGGGACCCTGAGGATTACTTTAAAAAACTTTTAGAAACAAACTAATAATAGCTAATTACCAGGCTACAAAATCATTATACAAAAAATATGTTCATTTCTATATCCAAAGAGTAAAGATTAAAAAAATTTAGTCCATTCTAAATAAAGTCCCAAAACATCAAGTACTCAGAAATAAACTTAACAAAAGAGGCAATGGGCCTTTACCTGGAAAACTATAAGTCTCTTAATAAAGAAATAGAAAGTATCTCAGAAAATATAAAAATATCCATGTTCTTAAGTTAGAAAAATCAACGTGTTGAAAATGTACTACCTAAAATTATTATACAGATTCAATGAAATTCCCATCAAAAATACCAAAGCAGTTCTTCAAGAACTTAAAAGAGTCACTGATGAAAATTTGTATGAAGTTATAAAGCATCTCATATAGCTAACACAATTCTGAGAAGAAAATAGAAAGCATTGGATTTCCCGACTTAAAATTTGCAATTAAAATAAAGCATGGAACAGGAATAGGATAGACTATCAGATTAACAGCCCCAATAACAAATCTTCAAATATGTTGTCAGCTAATTTATGAAAAGAAACCAGGCTAATGAAGTAAAATCAACATAGCCTCTTCAACATATGATGTTGGAACAATTTGGTAGCTATATGCAAAAAAAAAAAATGCAAGTGAGTTTACACAAAGGTCAATTCAAAGTAGATTAAAAACAATGATAATAGACTGTATTCCATAAGATACGCTGAGAAAAAAATAGGTAGAATACTCCAGAATTTGTTCCTTAAGGGTGTCTTTAATGATTCTATTCCATTGACAAAGACAACAGGAGCAAAATTAAACAACAGGACTACATCAAGTTAAAATTTTCTGATAGCAAAAGACACAATTGTGCCAACTCTGTCAGCCAGCGAGGGTCAATTTCTGTCTCCTGTGGTGCATTTGAGGACTGAGGATATTCCCACCACCAACTGATGACCATGAAAGAACAGATCCCAAGCTGTTGGCCAGAAACATTTGATTGCATTCCAACAATGCTTATATAGAACAAGAACTGGGACCTTTCAGGTTAACAGGACATAGAAGTTTTGCCTAAAACAAATGAATTGCCAGAGAGAAGATAAGTATGAACTTAGAGGCTTAGAAATGCCTCAGGAGCAACACAGCTCTCTGTGAGGAAGGAGGAATGGTCAAGCCCAACAGTGTCCACTGATAATGGGTGGATGGTGCTCTTCTTTGTGCTATCCTTCCCTATGCCTGCAGTTGTGTTTCTCCAAAGCTTTTCTCCTCATGGAAAATCCCAAAACAAGATATCTATGGGGGTTCTGTCAGGCAGTTCAAAGAGAGTATCAGAGGGGAACCAGTACTCAATCTAGACTTGCTCTTCAAGTCTTTGTTCTTTCATTAATACATGTCTGACTTGCCTATCTCTATGCTTCTTTACATGTTTATTTCCACTCTGAAGAAGTCTGTGTTCTCTCTCAAATATGTACTTCTCTCTTTCTCTCCCTCACACCTTTTTAAATAAATCAGTAAAAAAAAACTATATTGCTTCAAAAACAAATAAAAAAGTCCATGAACTAAAATTAAAAGACACCATCATAATTAGGAGAAAATATTTATACACAGTACTTCTGATAAAAAATACTGTGTGCTTCAGACAAAAGATTAATATTCAAGATATACAAAATACTCAAAAAGATCAACACAAATATAGTAACCACACTAAAAAAATAGGAAGAAATGAATAGACACTTCCTTTTTTAAATCTCACTGTTATCTCCATCGATAGAGATGCTATCTCTATCTATTTATAGTTTTCATCATTCTGATTCTGATTTTTTTCTTTTGGGTCTCTTTTAGAAGGTACTATTTTTGGGC
The DNA here is from genome assembly GCF_024139225.1 of Suncus etruscus. Taxonomy (NCBI): domain Eukaryota; kingdom Metazoa; phylum Chordata; class Mammalia; order Eulipotyphla; family Soricidae; genus Suncus; species Suncus etruscus. Next base: position 34,561,218 of record NC_064856.1, on the reverse strand, counting down.
CTTCAGGATATGTGTGCATGAATCCTTCAGCTCTGATATCATTGACTGTTGTTTATTCATAGGCATCTTTTTTAGCAATGATGTCTTTGACTGTTGCTTATTCATAGGCATTTTTTCTGAGTGTTTTGGGTGATCCTTATGTTCTTTCTCTTGAATTCATCTCAAGGTTTTCTTGTCATCTATTCATTTATTATGAAGTGAGCAATGGTGAATCTGAGGTAAGTAGAGAAATGATGGGGACACAGGGTGGTGAGATTGGAAATGGGAACAGTGTATGCCTGAAAATGCAGCATAAACTAAATAGTAAAGCACATAAGTCATGGTTTCAAAATAAAAAACAAAACAATAATAGCAGAAAATTTTTGTAAAATTGTATTTTTGAATTCTATGTATGGAAGAGCCCATTTCAACCACCTGTAAGACAGTAGAATAAATAAGTTTTTGTTTTCTTCTGTCTTTCCTTGCTCCAAAGTCAAATAGAAACTTTTCAGCCATGCAATGTTCTTGGAAAATTGGGATTTTAAAAGAAAACATGTACTCTCAAAATAAAATGTTCAAATAGCAATGAAAAAATTTTAAGAGGGAAAAAACCTTCCTAGTATATATCCTGAGTATGAAAAGCCAGTAGAGCACATGAAAGGAAATTTAATCTAACATGAAAAGCAATCAAGAAGATCCAATTTCACAGAATATTAAAAATTGAAGAAAATCATAACTATGACTTAAAAGAGTAGACAGATTTAGGAGAAATGATGAAATTCTACAAAAAAAGAGACTTTATTTGAAGAAAAACAGGGCTATGAGGGTTCCAGAAATAAAAAGAGCAAGAATGGAAAAGAGAACACATTTAAAGAAATAATCACTTAGCACCTCCTAAATCCAAGGAAATAAATGATCGTAGATGTCCAGGAAGTTGAGAATACACTCAAAAAAATTTTGCACTCAAATTTTATGCAAAATCACCTACATTAAGATATGCATTGTCAGCTTGCAAAAATTCAATGTTAAAGAAAAATATTAAAGAATGTCAGCAAAATAAAAAAGATACAATGGCATATATATTAGACTTCTCTCAGACATGTCAACAGAAACTCCGCATGCTATAAGGAAAGGAATGACATATTAACACACTAAAAGATAAAAACCGCCTCCCTAGGACACTTTAGCAAAAAAAATATCAAGCAAATATAGAGGATTAAAAGTTTTTATAACACAGTTAATAGGGTTTATACTATCAGATCTGTTCTACAACTTCTACTGTATATTGAGCATAGTTATTAGACATAACAAGAAAGAACAGAAAATTACAACATCTTGAACAAAGATAAATAAGAGAATAGTAGCAGAAAGCCAACAACAGTGACATAGCAATTGAGAGGAGAAAGACAAACCAAACCTGTATATTTAGGTGATTATGAGCTGATACCAAAACACACACAAAAAAGACTTTTTTTAGATATGAAAATCATGATACACAACCCACAGTAAAAAACTATACAATCATTATTAGGATGATATAAATCAAAATTATAGTAAAATAATAATCTCATATCCATATAAATTATACATATCAAAAAGATCAATAGCTAAGGATAGTGGATAGGGTGCTTTCTGTGCAAATAGCCAACCTGGAGTTGATCTCTGGCATTCCATATAGTTCACTGAACACTTCCAAAAGTGATCCAGGGTATAATCTCTAAGCACATATTGGGTGGCCCCCCAAAAGAGAAAAAGTTTTAAAACAAATGCTAAAACAACATTTCATTACACTCTTAAACATATGTGTACCTAATGGTGGGCCAGCAAAACACTTAAAACAACTGCTAATATATTTAAGGGAAGATGTTTTTTTCTTGTAAAGTTCTGTCAGTGCCTTGTGAAAACTTATCTACATGCTAATAATGTTTCACATTGATTTACATCAACCTGAATTTAGAATTCTGGAGAGACAAAGACATATTGGCCCTTAGGTAGTTCATATTCTATTTGAGATTCTTTCTTTGTAAGTTTTTCAGAGAGAGAGAGAGAGAGAAAGAGAGAGAGATGTCATTCCTTAAAGACAAGAGACAGTACAGTTTGCAACTACCTGGAAAACAAATCTGTTCCAACATTTGATTACTAAAGTTCCACAAAAACTTTCTTTTCAGTCAGTTGTTAATCAATTCAGTAATAAACAGAGGTAGACAATATAGTATAAAACATTAAGATTAGTGTGAAAAGGTAAAATGAATTACCACTAAAGGCATGCAATATTTTAGTAGGCCTTGGACAATGGTAATGAAGTTTTGGGTTGACTGATTCTCTCTCTCTTATTCTCTCTCTCCAAGAAATAGAAAAAGTTTGAAGAATTTTTAAAGTGCTTTTGAAAAGATGTTGAGGAAAATGAAAGAAACTTTAGGTGGAAAGACACAAAATGTTTGTGGCTAGGTAAAATGGTGAGGCCACTCTGGAGAACTGTACTGCTAGTCACCAAAATTACACAGTGTGTGTTCCAACAGATGCACTTGTGGACATAAAGTCAACAACTGATTCTGAGAGTTATTAATATTTTCATGCTGTTATCAGCATCATTTACAATAGCAAAGAGGAAAACAACTCTAGGTATCTATTGATGGATGAGTTGATAAAAAAAAATATGGATTATCTGCTGTAGGGGCCGGAGAGATAGTGGTGTTTGCCTTGCAAGCAGCCAACCCAGGACCTAAGGTGGTTGGTTCAAATCCCAGCATCCCATATGGTCCCCTGTGCCTGCCAGGAGCTATTTCTGAGCAGATAGCCAGGAGTGACCCCTGCACACTGCCGGGTGTGGCCCAAAAACCAAAAAAAAGAAAGTGGGATTATGTGCTGTAGGTGGCTTTTGTCCTGCAGCACCAATGGATTTAAATGAATCCTACTTCAGGGAGAGTGGGTTGCATGGATGGCAAAACACGAAATATTGAAGAAATGATGACCACACACAAAGTATGGGGACCCACGTTCTGGCAAATGTGTGACTAAATTTAATCCCCATACTGGGAGTATATATAAGGGTAAAGGGGCAGTCATACATATGAGAAGAATGCTCACATTTTGTTTCTTTACAAAGTACAGAAACTTAGCAGTGTACAAGTTTGATCTTTAAAACAATACAGATGGCTCTAGGTGGTTTGCAATCTTAGAATAGAATATAGTTCAGTTATAAACCCAGAGGATAAAAGGAAGGCAAACTTTTACATTTCAAAGTAGTTCCTCTCTGGCTTGGCCCTAGGTGTCATATTGGTGTAAATTAAGAGATTAACAAGAAGTCAGTTTTTCTATAACAAATTTCCTTTACCTAAGGAAACAGGTGTCTAGTTTAGGGGCTAAGACTAACTTCCTAAATTCTAGTTTTGAAAAAGATAAACTTAGATGAAAGAGGTACAGAATTATACCTAGTAAATTCAATAGTCCATTTCTATACTGGCAAAAATCTTTTTGGAGTGTAGATTAGATTAGTTCAAAGTGACTAGGGGAAGTCACTGAAGCAAAGCAATCCTACTATGGTGCAAATAGGGCTGACAGAGAGAAAAGAAGCTTGACTAGTTTCAGTTTTGGTGCTGAGAATTCTCTGATATAGGCCATATTTCAGCCTGTAAATTTACAAGGCAGAAATAAGCCAAATAATATGAATGAAATAGAATGTCAGTACCATGACATGAATCTCAGAAATATTGCCAGTATTCTACATAGGAGTAAAGCATCCACAACAGGCCTGTTGAACAATGAATTATCCATGTCAGAACATTCAACTGCTGGGCCTACTGTTTTGCCCCTTTAATGGAGATGCCTATGCATGGCCGGACAATTATGCCCATAGGGAATATTATCATCTGCAATTTAAATGAAATTAGTTCAGATGTACTTAAAACTCTAGAGTATGGAAGAAAACATTAATATCTAAAGACTTAGAAACGTTTTTACTTGTTAGGAAGTTTTATAATTATATGCATAATAAGTTCTGTAGAATACTAAAACATGACTGGAAGACCTTAATATTAGATTGGAATTTCTGGATTATACACCATGTTTCCAGTAGCTGATGTATTATTTGTTTGCTGATACCTAGAGACAATTACAGCATCCTAAGTAAAATGGAGATGTCGAAAGTCTGCATTAACAATGAGGAAGGAAAAGGACTGTTTCAGTGAAAATTACATCCTTTGGTCATGATTTACTAAGTGCACCTGCAAGAATCTTTGGGGACAAATACATTAGGAATCCATAGTGGTTCTCTTCAAGCTGAGAGCTTGTCAACAGAACATTGGGAGAGTTTTCAATAAGCTTTTAGTCACACTGTCAGTTTCCAGTATATTAAAGCAAAGTGCTGGTAGTCAAAGCAAGGCTGATATAACAGGTGGAAGGTAGACATGGCTACCAGATACTCTGGTCAACAATGGAAGGTGTGGCTGTACAATTGATCATGTGACTCCATAAGACTAGTGAAGGTGGGCAGAACACTAAGTTCCTCTGTAGTATGTGCAACAAAAACTCTGAATATTATAGAGACTAGAGCTGACCCACCCTAGAAGAGTTGCCTCTCTTTCCAATCCTGATACTTACCTCACAGTCACTAAGGCTGTGAAGGGACAAATTCATAGTGATATAGGTAGACTTCTACCTTTCTAAATATTGGAAGTGATCTATGACTTTATTTTATCATAATGTAGTAATTTATATATAATGACTAATAAATCATGCACATGTTATAATTTTTATGCTAAATAAAAATAATAAGCTATGCTAATGGAAAAGTATCGTATATCAATGATTTGTTATGCACCTAGGAAAAGAGAAGAATAATTGCAGTTTTTAATCTTCATGTACTCTTTTAATACAGTTAACTTTTTTGCTTAGAGAATGTTTTGTCCTGCAACTTTGTTGATCTAAATCAGCATCCCCTGAGTGCAGTGGAAAATGAGGAACATGAACAGGTTGTTAAGCAAGTAACGAAGAGTTAAGAACTCTGAGTGACCCATTCTTTGAACTGGACAGAGATGAATAGGTCAAAAAATAGCAAGTTATTATTTAAAACACAGCCTGACCCAACATGGTTACATAAGCAGGAAGAGTACAGTGCTACTAAAACAATTAGTGAATTAATAAATGTCTCTATGAAACCTAAAACAGAATTACCCACCACAAAGATTTCTGGTAACAATACACCCCCCACCCATGTACTCTTCCCAGAGGGTGAATTGTTGTAAAGTTCCCAAAGTTTTATTCTTAGACCCTTCTCTTTGTTTAAACATTGCTATGACTGGCAGAAAATTCCTATCAAAGGTGCTCTGAATGACTATTCTGAATCTCTGTTTTTCAACTCAACTTGATCCCACACTATACCACAATGACAGATCCCACTTATCTCCCTGTTTCCCCCTTCAGTCATCTATTCCTTTTTCTCATAATATTTTAGCAACCTCCAATATTTCTTTTTTTTTTTTTTTTTTTTTTGGTTTTTCGGGCACACCCATTTGATGCTCAGGGATTACTCCTGGCTAAGCGCTCAGAAATTGCCCCTGGCTTGGGGGGACCATATGGGATGCTGGGAGATCGAACCACGGTCCTTCCTTGGCTAGCGCTTGCAAGGCAGACACCTTACCTCCAGCGCCACCTTACTGGCCCCACAATACAATCTTTCTTCAGTAGCATAGTACTATCAAAGTTGCACAAGATATGGCACCTTATTACACGATGGTCCATTACCGTCCTTCCCTCCACTAATTCTGTCTGTTCTAGGCCCTTTTACTGTTAATCTTTCTTCTTTTGAACCTGAGCATGCATTATCCAAAATGTAGCAAACTAGCCTAAGTTGCCTCTCAAGTCTTGGCTCCAACCAACTTCATCTTTCTTGACTGTACTCTCCCTTTCACTAACAGAAATTTTTAGAGCATTATGAAAATATTGTTAATATTAAGAATATATTAAGAAAATAGTATAGTATCTTGCTATTGCTTAGAGTCGTTTTCCCTAAAATTATACACATGAAAATATTTCATTATAATATAAATATAACTATCTTTAATATTTTAATTTTGAGGCTCTTTGATTTACAGTACTGTTAATAATTGTTATTCTTAGCTTCATGAGGCAGAGCACTTACCTGTGCTTTGTTATGCTCATGACTCTTGAGACATAGAACACCCTTCAATACAGTAAAAACTTAAGAAACAGTTGTTGGATAAATGAATAAACTGATGACACAGGGAAAAAATTACTTTCAGCAATATTTTTATTTTTCCCCTCAGGTATATTTTTAAAAGAAAAATGTGAATAATGTTACCAGGAAAAAATAATATTTATCTTAATTGGATATCAAAATTTCTAAAGGTTTAATCCCCATTGGGCTATAAAGATAAATGTATGATCTAGGCTCCGGAAAAAAAGTTCCTTGTCTCAGGTGAATAGCCAGGCCATGCCACTCACTCTTTGATGTTCCAGGAATTTAGCCAGACTCTGGGTAATCTGTCACTAGCTGTTATTTATTCATTGCAAGCAAGGTGGAATGGACTACCTAAGGTGTTGCTCTGAATGGCTTTATTAATGAAAAAGAAAGCTGTAAAATAGCTATTTCTTGTCTCCAAAGTATACATTTTCCACTTAGTACATGCTAACATCTATACCCAGGGTAAGAGTATTTTATATCACATGTAGAACACATTCATATTTTTCAATAATGTCTGTGTGAAAAGCAAACATTTGGAGTCCTTGCATTCCTAGGCAGTTTTGATAAGATTTAGAAATTTAGACTCTAAAAGACCGTCTTAATTTTTGTCTATTTCATTGAGTTCTTCTTTCATTATTTTCCTTCTGTGAGTATCTAAGAAAAAGAATTAAAGACAAGTGCTCCTCTATGAAAAAGTATTCCTCTGTATCTTTGCTCTTATCTGGTTATCTTCTGGAATTAGTTTCTAAATACCTGGTGTTTGGAGGCCTTTATGCAAGAAACATGCTGATATTAAATTCTGTTTCAACTATGTTCATTTGAAATAATACCATTATGCATGATTTACCATGTTTACACTTTAAACAAGAAATCATTTTCAGGAAAGTTTTTACTGCATTTATTAATTTAATGTATGGCACTATATGATTCATCCAATTTATATCTCTCTTGGATTTCTGTTTTTTCTTTAATTTTAAAATTAATCTATGTCTTTTTTCAAATAGTTGATTTAAAAATGTCAAACAAAAAGAGAAATAGTGTCAAACAGGACTATATCTATTCAGAACCCAAGAAAATTACTGGAGGCCTCCAATCATCTGTTTTTCCAGAAACACTTATCCACCCCTACAATCCACACAGCTAACATCCCAGAGGACTTTACTCAAAAAAGAAAATTAGGGCCCGGAGAGATAGCACAGCGGTGTTTGCCTTGCAAGCAGTCGATCCAGGACCAAAGGTGGTTGGTTCGAATCCCGGTGTCCCATATGGTCCCCCGTGCCTGCCAGGAGCTATTTCTGAGCAGACAGCCAGGAGTAACCCCTGAGCACTGCCGGGTGTGGTCCAAAAACCAAAAAAAAAAAAAAAAAAAGAAAGAAAATTAGCTTATTCCATTTGCTTAATCAGTAATATTTATACAATTGTATTAATTACATATTTATCAAATTAAAATATCTTTATTAAAAAGTAATCTACTCTAATATTTTACAAAAACAATTAACCTTTATTAAAATACTTCTCACTTCCAAAACATCTCTATTTCTTTTTTCTTTAAAAAAAAATAATAAGCCAAGCTCCCTATACTACTGAAAGTCCCAACAATCACAACACATCCCACATCACTTACCATATAAATGGCCCAGTTTCATGACTAAATCTTAGAAGAGATGCCAAACCTATGAAACTTACAGGTACACTGGTTTTCAGGCTGAAAATTTGAGGGCCTAATGAGGAGAGATTCCATCCAAAATCATCCCAGTTCTATAGATTCTGGAGTTCCTGGTGCACACTGTTATATACCAGGCCACAGCTGTGCAGTGCAACACCTCCAAATTCCACAGTACTGATAGCATAGTAGGAGCATAGGAAATTAAACGGGAAAGTAGCACAGAAACCTACTAAGTTCCATAAGTGAAACCGATAACACAATGACTAATTAGCAACATTCAGCTCAATAAATCGTCAGTGCCTTTAATAACATCATGAGTTATGACCAATTTCACAAATTTCCATTTACTGAACTATTTTTTGTTAATTCCACTTACCATTTTGTTGTAACTATAAATAAAAAATAAATTTATTTTTCTACTACAGGGACAAGTTTGGGGGGGTGGGAAACTGTAGACATTAGTGGAGCACAGGTCACACCAGTGTAGGATTAATGTGAAAGCATTAAATGCCCAAAACAACTATATTATGAACCACTTTGAAAACCACAATGTTTAAGTAATGTCAAGTTCTCGGTCCTTTTCTCTTCAGTTCTGCAGGCCCTCCCTCACTGCTAAACTTATCCATTTATTGAGGCCTTTTGTTCAGGTTGAAGCAGAGTCATTCATCAGGGGTATGAACAGAAGCTACAGCTGTGAACACAAATAGATAAACTTTCCCCAGTTGTGAAGGTCACTGAAGATGGAGAAGTGTTGCCTTCATTGTCCTGAATAAAAGAGGGAAGAAGTAAAGAGATGGACCACACCTTCTTCTGTGTGCACTGGTCATGCCTGTTTTTTGAGCCCTGTTTATTCATCCCGTCCTCACTCCTTTTTTTTTCAGCCAGAATGAATCTTTTCATTTTTGAAGAACTTCAAAAGCACTTTCCGTTTGTGTCGTTTAACCTTCTGCTTTATAATAAACGCTTGATTCAGCATGAAAGTTGAACAGAGAAAACTGGATTTAAATCTAAACTTATGATTTCTCAGTTTTCCATCTTCCTAACCATTGTATATTTATTACGAATATGGGGGAAACAATTATATATACCTTGTTTAAAACTATAGGATTGAGTGACATAATAACTGTTAACAGTACTTGAGACATCTCTCACAATCTTTTTATTGGCACAGCTAGAACCTAACTCAACCATTATGAATAGCAATATGATTGGAAATGGGTCAGTTATTTTGTAGCCATGTAGCAATAAACAGAAGGATACGTCCAAAAGAATTAAGAATTAACAGTTATTGCTGTTAACAGTTAGCTGTTATTGCTGAGTTCCTGAGTCAAGGTCACAATTTGGGGTGGCAAGGATTCTTGAAGTGGTTTTACTGTTACTTACTGTTACTTGTATTTTAGCCAACCAGTCTTAACTCAAGCCACTTACTACTACCTATGATTTGTCATGAGTCACAGCTCCATTTAAGAAAGAAAATTAGTAAATGTTTGTAGTGCATGTAAGTGGGTAGATATGAAGTTGTGTGGTTGTGTTTGTGTGTGCACACCTGCACGTGCACGCTCAGGTGCCTGCAGGAAAATTCAAGCTGTTTCTTCACAAGCCAATTGTGGCTCTAATTATCAGACAAGATTACTCATGATTTTTTTTCTTCTATGCATATGGAAGCAGCATGTGTTTCTGGCAGTGTTCAATGAGATTTGGGGGGCCTCTGCTACATTTCCCTTCTATCCTCTTGTTTCCTTCCTTAAAGGAAAGCTCCTTGCAGTCTGAAGCAGAGGCCAAAGACCAGTATTGTTAGTGTAGACCCCACTGTGTCAGGATGCCCTTGGGGACATGTGAGGAAGGGAAAGGGGAACCTAGGTTCAGAGCAATTGGTGGTAGAGGGAGCCAAGAAACATTCAAAGGTTCAACGTGTAATTTGAAGCAGGATCAAAAGCTCTGGAGTGGGCAGTTCTGCTTGCCTTCCCAGCCCCTGAAGGGATACAAGCACAGTTGGCAAACTTCCAAATCTGTCTCTCACAGAGCCCCAGGACCAAACAAACATAATCACGATCCTAGAGGGAGGAAGGTGGCAATGCAGTCCTAGGGGGAAGGCTCTGAGGCTCTAAGATAGGCGAAAAACTGGTTGCTGCACAGCCTGTGGCAAAGCAAACAAGACAGGAACGGGGGAGGGGGGGCGGGAGGGGCTACCCTAGACTATATAACCAGTCCTCCAAAACCAACCCCTGGCATGTCCACCCTTCCTGGTGCACAGCACAACAGCGTGGGTGGGTGGGCTGCCATGGGCTGGCAAGGATGCTGTCTGCACAGGTGGTCGCCCTGAGGCAGACAAATACAAAATACTGCCAACAGACTCCCCCACACCATCCAAAAGCTTCTTTTTGGGATACTTATTTTCCTGCAATGAGAGATCTTGCACTATGCTCTGTTTCACAAGAGGGGGCAGTGTGAGGAAGGGTTTGTTCTTGGGGAGGCTTTTGGGTCATCCAACCATCCCACTCAGATAAAGTGTGTCTCAGTTGTTTCATGTGCAAATAGATAAAAACCCTTCCAGCAGGGGATCACAGTACACATAAGAAATTCCCATTGAGCCACAAAAAAAAAAAAAAAAAAAATTCCTTTTGAATTGCTAGGAAAGGCTTAACAGTGGGATATGGTGTAAGGATCCACATTCATTTCACTAATGAATTTAACTAAGGGTCCACCCCATTTCACTAATGGTGAATGGAAATTCAACTGTTGCAAATGAATGAAGCTAGGTTTAAAGATCTGTCAACACCTGGTATTATAGGAAGAGTAACTGCCTAAGAGTTTGTATCTCAGAAGAGAATTGAGCAAGAGTGTAGACTGAGAGGATGTGAAAGACATTTTCTCAGAAAACTTTGCCCCAATCAGACATGTATAAAGAACTGCAAACTTCCTGTGGGAGAGGAAAAGGAGCATAAAGAGAAGATATGTGATCCTAGTTGGCTCTCAGCAAGCTACACTCCTAATGAGGAGCCTTAGGGATCAGGAGACTGAGGATGACAGCAGAACTGGAGTTCATAGCCCCAGTGAAGGTGGAGGCAGTCTCAGCAATAGACATCTAGCCAGCCTACAGACACACACCCCATACACACCTAAAATATAAGTGGAGATCAGCTGGATCCTGACTTCTGTTAAAAGAACCCAATGAACCCCTATGATCAAACTTTAAATTAAAGGATCCAGGAAAAAAAAATGCTGCAATGTATTGGAGAATGTGGATTTAAATACTTTTTAAATTCCCAAATTTTGCCTAATAGTTCTATCACTAGTAGAATATTAATTGTCCTGAAGTACAATTAACTAATTTATTTTTAATATTGCATTTATCAGACATGACAATATCAACTTGAAATTTTGAAATTTAAAAACATTGAAAATCACTATATATAAATATGTGAACCAAATGGTTTCAAGCTAAAATTCCAACGCCTCCCAGCCTTCACGTTGAGAACTCCCAAATCTACCAGATTCCAGGGCTGTATGTAAACTCATCAAATTAGAAACTAGAAAGGTGACAGAAGGTAAAGATGTTTAGGGATTAAACTGAGCAATATAAATTCCATAAAATTAACACCTACATTGATTTCACCTTTGCAAATTTATCTTTTAAATTTTTATTTAATTAAAGAACCATGATATGCAAAGTTCTTGATAGTTGAGTTTTAGGCATATAATATCAAATACAGCACAAATGTCAACTCCCATCTCTAGTGTGCCATTACTTGTCATTTCCCAAGCCCAGCCAACAACTCCCAACCCCCACCAGTCACAGTGGCAAACGTATTATAATTCAGTGGTTTCAGCTTAAATCTCATGTTTTCAGTGTTGCTGAGTTGTTATTTGGATATAGAGCTACACCTCACTCCCACATCTCAAATATAACTGAAGTCCCTATTTCCTCATTACTTCTTTTTCTCGTCTTCTTTTTTCTGACATTGATTTCTTTTCTTCTCTGTCATTTATCTGCATAAGTTCTGTGATCAAAGGCTATCTAGGTACCCACCCCTTTACAACATTAGGTTTCTAATACAATTATTTTATATACTAAAGGTGAAATCATCTTGTGTTTTTCTTCTTCTGGCTTACTTTATTCAAGTATTATCTTCCAGTTTTGACCAAGTTGTAGCAAATTGCATCATTCTTTGAAGTAGGATAGTATTCCATTGAGTGAATATATATATATATATATATACCCCATCTTCATAATTAATTCATCTATTGTTGGACACTTAGGCTGATTTCATATCTTAGCTGTTGTACTCATTGCAACAATGAGTAATGGTGTTTACATGTCCTTTTGAATGAAAGTCTTTAAGTCCTGGGGATAGGTACCCAAAAGTGGAATTGCTGGGATATATAGTAGTTCAATTCTAAATAAACTGAGGTTTCTCTATACCATTTTCTATAGGGGTTGAACCAGATAATATTCCCACCAGTAGTGAATGAGAGTTCCTTTTATAACATATCTCTGTCAGCAGATTTTTACTACTACTTTCTGTTTTGTTTTGTTTTGTTTTGTTTTTGGGTCACACCTGGTAGTGATTCAAACTGGGGTTCGTCCTGTGTTGGCCACGTGCAAGGCAAACGCCTTACCGCTATGATATTCTCCAGCCCCATTTTCTACTACTTTTGATATGTGCCATTCTCACTGGTGTGAGATGATACCTTACTGTTGTCTTGACTTGGACTTCCCTAAAAATAAGTGATGCACACTTTTTCATGTGCCTTTTGGAGATCCACTTGTCTTACTCTGAAAAGTGACTTCATTCTGTCCCCATTTTTTGATAGGATTTCTTAAAATTTTTGTTGACCTTTGTTAATACTTTATATTTCCTAATTTTAAGCCCTTATCTGAAATGTTAAATATAACTATTTATTCCCATTTAGTTAGCTGTCTTTTAGTCTGTGTTCCTTTTGCCATATAGAAGCTCTTTAATTTGATGTAGTCCACTGCCTTTTCCAGTGGTATCAGATCATTGAAGATGCCTTTGAGGTCCAAATCTTAAAATGTTCTGCCTATGTTTTTCTCAATATTATTCTCAATGTACTTTATATTTTCTGGTCAGATCTCTAGGTCTTTGATCTACCTTGAATTGGCTTTTATATAAGGTGATATATATATTCATATATATATATATATATATTTACCTTTGATTTACTTGTACCCAGTATTCCCAGCATCATTTGTTAACAGGTTATCTTTACTCCATTTTATGTTCTCAGATCTTCTATCAAAAATTAACTGTCAATATATATGAGTTTTTGTCATTGGGTGTTTAATTCTTACCTATTGATCAGAGAACTTATCTTTGTTCTAATACTGGGCAGTTTTAACCACTATATCTTTATAATATAGCTCAAAATTAAGAAATTAGATACCCCTGCATTTATTCTTTTCAGTATGGATGGGATTATTTGTGGTCACTTCTTATTCCATTCAGTTTATTATTGACTTTTCTAGGTCAATGTTTGAATTTGGAAAAGGATTGCATCAAATCTATGTAGTAACTTAAGTGGGATAATCATTTTAACATATTGATGGGTTTTTTTTGGGGGGGGTGTTTGGGTCACATCTGGCAGCACTCAGGGGTATCCTGGTTCTATGCTCAGAAATCACTCCTGGCAGGCCGGGGGATCATATGGGATGCCGGGATTCGAACCACAGTCTTTCTGCATGCAAGGCAAACACCCTACCTCCATGCTATCTCTCTGCCCCGCGTATTGATAGTTTTAATCCATGAGCATGGAATATTTTTACATTTCCTAAGGTCTCTATCTCTTAAGTGATTTAAATTTATCATGGTACAGATCTCACAACTATTGTAAAGTTGATTCATAGATACTTGATATTTGGAAACTATTTTAAATGGAATAAACTCCTTGAATTCTTTATATTCTGATTCATTTTGATTATAAGAATTTAACCAATGTTTCTGTATTGAATTTGAAGTCTGCTGTTCTTTGTTGTATTGATTTATAATTTCTAGAGGTACTTTTTGTGGTCCCCTGAGAGTCTTCTAAATATACTATCATGCCATCTGCAAATAATTTGATTTCTTCTTTTCCAATTTGGATTCCTTTGATTGATTTTTTTCTTTTTATCTGATTTCTGTAGCCAGGATATTATATTGAAAAAGGGGGATAAATAGATACTTTTACCTTGTGCTTGTTCTTAGAAGAATATAGTTTCAGTTTTTCACCATTAAAAATGAGACAAATTGTTGTTTTGTAATAAATATCCCTTAGTTTTTTAATAAAGTTTTTAATTGGGGGCTGGAGAGAGAGCACAGTGGTAGGCATTTGCCTTGCATGTGACTGATCCAGAACAGACCTAGGTTTGATCCCCAGTGTCCCATATGGTCCCCGAACCAGGAATGATTTCTGACCACATAGCCAGTAGTAAACCTTGAACATCACCGGGTGTGGCCCCAAAACAAACAACAAAAAAGAAGTTTTTGATTGAATCACAGAGAGATACACAGTGAAAAAGTTCTTTATAATTGAGTTTCAGTCATATAATGTCCATCGCCAACCCTTCTCTCTTTCATGTTTCCAGACACCAATATCTACAGTTTTAGAGAGACTATATAGCTGGTGATACTGGTTAGATCTTTAGAACTATCATCTTTAGAAATATCATCTTCACTCACTAAGATGTGATGGTGTCCTGCCTGCTTTCCTATTGTCTCCTTTGCAGTCTGAGGATGTTTATGTGCTACGGTGTATGTGACTCATTGATTGAAAGAAATGATGACTGCAGAGCAAAGCAGAACCTTTGCTTTTCTCAAGGAACACTGAACTGGGTGCAAAAATAGCACTTCTGAGACACAAAGAGCATTCTGCTAACATTCTTTCTGTTTGCCTCAGTTTCATGGGACTGTGTGGCTGGGTAGAGCCCAGCCAACATAGCTGAAACTACCTGCCCATTGTCGTCTTTCCCTCAGGCTGTATTGACCTACAGAGTGAAAATGGCTCTTCTGAGTCATAGAGAAGACTACTGCTGCTCTGTGTGTCTTCCTCAGTTTCTTGGAACTGTGTTGTCTATTACTATCATAAGGAATTTTTTTCTCCACCCCGATTTTGTTGAAGGTTTGTACCATTAACGGATATTAAATCCAGTCAAAAGCTTTCTCTGTATCAATTGATAATATCAGATGTTTCTTTTTTTGGTTTTTGGGTCACACCCAGCGGTGCTCAGGGGTTACTCCTGACTGTCTGCTCAGAAATAGCTCCTGGCAGGCACGGGGGGGGGGGGTGGGGGGGGGACGGGACCATATGGGACACGGGGATTCGAACCAACCACCTTTGGTCCTAGATCAGCTGCTTGCAAGGCAAACGCCGCTGTGCTATCTCTCGGGGCACAATATCAGATGTTTCTTATCTTTTCTTTGATTAATGTAGTATATTATATTAATTTATTGCATATGTTTTTTGTGTTGGGGGGGTTTGTTTGTTTGTTTGTTTGTTTGTTTTTTGGCTTTTGGTCACACCCGGCAGCGCTCAGGGGTTACTCCTGGCTCTACGCTCAGAAATCGCACTTGGCAGGCTCGGGGGGCCATATGGGATGCCGGAATTTGAACCACCGTCCTTCTGCAAGCAAGGCAAATGCCTTACCTCCATGTTGTCTCTCTGGCCCCAATTTATTGCATATGTTGAATCATCCTTGCTTCCCTGGGATGAATTCTACTTGATTGGGGTGTATAACTTTTTTTATTTTTTTTTCTTTATTTAAACATCTTGATTACTATATGATTGTGATTAGGTTTCGGTCATGTAAAGAACACCCCCTTCACCAGTGCAACATTCCCACCACCAATGTCCCAAATCTCCCTCCATCCCACCCCACCCCCACCTGTACTCCAGACAGGCTTTCCAGTTCCCTCATTCATTCATATGATTATGGTAGTTCTCTGTGTAGTTATTTCTATAACTGCACTCACCACTCTTTGTGGTGAGCTTCGTGAAGTGAGCTGGAAGTTCTAGCCCTGCTCTCATTGTCTCTGAGGATTGTTGCAAAAATGACTTTTATTTTTCTTAAAACCCATAGGTGAGTGAGACTATTCTGCATCTCTCTCTCTCTCTCTCCCTCTGACTTATTTCACTCAGCATGATAGATTCCATGTACATCCATGTATAGGAAAATTTCATGACTTCATCTCTCCTGACGGCTGCATATTATTCCATTGTGTATATGTATAACAGTTTCTTTAGCCATTCATCTGTTGAAGGGCATCTTGGTTATTTCCAGAGCCTGGCTATTGTGAATAGTGCTGCAATAAATATAGGTGTGAGGAAGGGGTTTTTGTATTGTATTCTTGTGTTTTTAGGGTATATCCCTAGGAGTGGAATAGCTGGGTCGAATGGGAGCTCAATTTCCAGATTTTGGAGGAATCTCCATATTGCTTTCCATAGAGGTTGGACTAGATGGCATTCCCACCAGCAGTGGATAAGAGTTTCTTTCTCTCCACATCCCTGCCAGCACTGATTGTTCTCATTCTTTGTGATGTGCGCCAATCTCTGTGGTGTGAGGTGTTATCTCATCATTGTTTTGATTTGCATCTTCCTGATGATTAGTGACAGGAGCATTTTTTTCATGTGCCTTTTGGCCATTTGTATTTCTTTTTTATCAAAGTGTCTGTTCATTTCTTCTCCCCATTTTTTGATGGGATTAGATGTTTTTTTCTTGTAAAGTTCTGTCAGTTCCCTGTATATTTTGGAGATTAGCCCCTTATTTGATGGGTGTTGGATGAATAGTTTCTCCCACTCGGTGGGTGACTCTTGTATCCTGGGCACTATTTCTTTTGAGGTGCAGAAGCTTCTCAGTTTAATGTATTCCCATCTGTTGATCTCTGCTTTCACTTGTTTGGAAAGTACAGTTTCCTCCTTGAAGATGCCTTTAGTCTCAATGTCATGGAGTGTTTTACTGACGTGTTCTTCTATATACCTTATGCTATCAGGTCTGACTGATATCAAGGTCTTTAATCCATTTGGATTTTACCTTCGTACATGATGTTGGGGTGTATGATTTTTTGATATGTTGTTGGATTCTGTTAGTTAAAATTCATTAAAGATTTTGGCATTGACTTTTATCAGGAAGATTAGTCTGGAATTTTCTGGAAATATTTCTGTCTTCTTTAGTTATTAATGTAATGTTCACTTTATAGAAGGTGTTAAGAAGAATTCCTGTGTCTTCATGTTTTGGACGAGATTAACAAGAAAAGGTAGTAAATCTTCTCTGAAAGTTTGATAGAATTCATCAGTGAACCCATACAGATCAGGACTTTGTTCTTGGTAAAAGTCTTAATTGCTTTTTTTTGAATTACTTACTTGTGATTGTCCTGCTTAGGCTTTCAAATTTCTCCTGGTTCAGCTTTTGGAGATTACATGACTCTGAGAATATATAATTGTTTTCTTGGCTTTCCAATTTAAGAGCATAAATTTGTTCATAGTAATCTCTCAATATATATTTTGAATTACAGAAATGTAATTTCTCCCCTTTCCTCTCTGATCCAGTTTATTTGAATATTTTCTTTTTTTCCCTCATGAGTTTCACTGAAAGTTTATAAATCTTGTTAATTCTTTCAAAGAACTAACTACTTGTTTTATTGATTTTTTGAATTGATTTCTTGATTTCTATATTATTTATTTATGGCTCCTTTTTACTATTTCCACCCTTCAACTACAATTTTGTAAAAATCACCCCGTGTGCTGTATTTCCAAACCGAAGTGAACGGGATGAAGCAGAGTCACCACACAAAATAATGTTCGGGTGCCAGTTGTAAGTGATGCTGGTGAAGTTCGATCCCAAAATGTAGAAGTCAGATTCCAGGTGAGTAGAGTACTCACAGAGAAGCATCCACCAGTCACTTCAGGAGAGTAACTCCTTTATTTCAGATGGGAAAGGGATATTTATATTAGAGAAGAGTAGGGTGTAGACTGAGTCAGCCAATCAGGTAGGATGTAAGAAGGAATTAAAATGGGTGTGTGCTTCTGTGTTTAGAGAAAACAGGATAGGGGATAAAGGAAAGCATGGTGTTTTCTCTCAGTGTTAAAACAGGGTGTGTGCTTAAGGTACACATTTTGAGTTTATTTGATGTTCCTTCTCCAGATTTCTGAGATGTGTTTCTGTTTGTTATAGCCCATAGATTCTGAAGGCTTGTATCTTTATTGTCATTAATTTTAAGAAAAATTTTTATTTCTTTCTTGATTTCCTCTTTGATTCAGTTGCTGATTAGCAGTATTTTACTCACAGCTTCTATGCGTTGAAAGCTGATCCATGCTTAAAATCAAATAAGATGAGCAGCTAAATCCTCTTAGGTGAGACAGACTACAGGGCTGAAAACTCTGGATCTTTTCTTGTGAAATGGAATTGAACCAAGCTTCCCTGCACCCATCCCACCACCAGAAAACCCAGAAATCCCACCCATGGGTGCCATATTGGAGGGAGAAAAACAGCCTCCACCAAACTCCAAAAGAAAATAAAGGCTGCCAATATTCCCCAGGTTATTGTGTTCTGATTTATACCTCTGCAGCATTCCCAGAAGGGGTGGGGGGGGGGCTTATACGGTTCTGGCGCCAGGTCCCCCAATGAGGCCAATACAAGAATGTTTAAGGGTCACTTCCAGCTTATGGCCTTGTGGCCTGACTCCAGGAAAGAGAGGGAAGACTGTGAGCCACAGTCTCACAGGGAAGCATTGTCAGAGCAATGGACTTCATTTATTGAAGGTAGGGAAAAGACTTTTAAGGAAAACGTTAGGCGGAAAACAGAATGTGGGTAATACAGTTTAGACATTACAGTTACAAGATAGTATGCAGAGATAACAGTCAAGAGGTACATGGCATCATTGATTTGAATGGTATGCAAAGATAGCGGTTACAATGCCCATGGCATCATTAAATCAGGAAGCATGTAAAGACAACGTAGCAATGCTCATGGCATCATTAAATCAGGAAGTATGTAAAGATAATAGTTGCAATGCTTATGACACTATTAGCCTAGCCAGGTTGTTTGACCTGAATGACTTTCTCCTGCACTCATAACAACAGGGACATAAGTCTCTAAACAGAGACTTTCTTATATATTCAAGACCAGCTTTCAGAAATCTCCTTATTTCCTGGCCTCTCTCCCCACAGGGGGTGGTGGCAGATTCTCCTTTCTGCATAATCTACAGCAACCCAATGCCACCAACAGAAACAGCCCAGCTCCACAACTTAACCTTATAAAACTTTCAGTACTATTACAGGAAATCTGACAGGAAAGTTGTATATTTATTTCCTGCTCTGATTGAGCCTCAATAAGAGTACAGAAGGCTCAACTAGTAACAACCACAGTCCAGGAATGCTTTAGACAGTGATTTTAATAACATCATTGTTACAAAAAATTATTTTAAATTGAGCTATTTTGACCTAAGTTTTTAAAATGTTCATTTGCCTTTGTATTGTGACAATCAATATGAAACAAATCTTTGCCTGCATGGAGGCAGGCTATGGTAGTGAGTGGGAAATTAGGGACAGTGGTAAAGACTACTGGTGGTAGAATTGGTATTTGAATAGTTGATGCCTGAAACAACTATATTATGAACAACTTGGTAAATCACAGTGCTATAATAAAAATAAGGGGATAAAAGAGAGCTAAGATCATGATGTCTCTTCCCTGGACAACACTTGTTACAGAGCTGCTACATGGTTATATGTCAATTCATTATCTTGGCAAGGGGTAGGGGTATCAGGATAGCTTGGCAGAAACCACACTAAAAATATGAGTGATAGGCCAATGGGTAGAACATTTGTCTTGGATGTGGCTGACCAAGGTTCAATCCCCCAAATCCCAAATGGTTCCCCAAGCACTTCCAGGAGTGATTTTTGAGTGCAGAGCCAGGAGTAACTTCTGAGTGTAGCCAAGTGTGGCCAAAACCCTCCCTCACCCACAAAAATAAATAGATAAATAGATGGATAGATAGATAGATAGATAGATAGATAGATAGATAGATGATAGATAGATGATAGATAGATGATAGATAGATGATAGATAGATGATAGATAGATAGATAGATAGATAGATAGATAGATAGATAGATAGATAGATAGATAGATAGATAGATAGATAGATAGATAGATAGATAGATGATAGATAGATAGATAGATAGATAGATAGATAGATAGATAGATAGATAGATAGATAGATAGATAGATAGATAGATAGATAGATAGATAGATAGATAGATAGATAGATAGATAGATAGATAGATAGCTAAATAAGAAAGTTCTTTAAAACCCTGGAGCATTTTGCCCCTGCTGAAACAGAGTAAATAAAATTGGTTATCACACAGCATGAGAAAGGGGTGGTAACCTTCCAAAGGTAAATGGAACAGTTTGTGACCATGGATCCAAAACACTATCCCAGGAATAGTGGCAGCTTTGTAAAGAGCTTTTGACATACATAGCATTTCTAGGTTGACCTGGAAGCAACGTCCCATTACTCTCAAGCCTTCAGGTCCTAAAGCATTTCAAGATTAAGTTTAGGTATAACGTTCACTTCCAATGTGTAAGGCCTCTCTTCAGAACTATAAGCAATTAATAAATCTAAATTTTTTATGGTTGGTAAGCTCAAATCTACCACAGATAGCTACTCTATGCCAAAGTTTAAGGAGAGATACACACTGAAGAAATCAGCTCTAACCTTAAACTTCACCATCTGTCCCATAAATTCAGGTTGGTAATTATCCTACCACTAATGTCAAGGACAGAAGTATTATTCATCACTAAGAATTATAAAGAACAGGGGTTGGAGAGATAGCATGGAGGTAAGGCATTTGCCTTGCATGCAGAAGGTCAGTGGTTCGAATCCTGGCATCCCATATCGTCTCCCGGGCCTGCCAGGAGTGATTTCTGAGCGTAGAGATGCCAGGTATGACCAAAAACAACAACAACAACAAAAAAGAAGTATAACGAACAATGTGAAGTATCATATTGCCAATTATATCACTTAAAATATAAAAACTCAATTTCTCCCTGCATAATTCATACAGTGATGTAGATAAAATGAATAAACACAGAGGCCCCTTTACTGAATAAATAAGTTACTCTTGTATTAAAGTATTAATGTGGAAGTGTATATGGAGAACTGAGAACTGATTTAAGAGGTTGTATTATATCATGTATAATGTTATTCTCTCAAATGAACATTGTAGGAATAGAAATTCATATCACCTAATGTCTTACCTGAAAACCCAGAAACTCTAGGTATTTAAAACTCATTTCAAAAGATAATTCGATAAGAGCAGAGACTCGAAGGAAATTTTTTTTTCTAATCAAAGATGATAAGTCAAGAGATAAATCAAGAGACTAGGAACCTAATTTTCTATTTCCTTCTCAGAGATAAAAGTAAGTTCTGTTAGTCATGTCTCAAAGTGACTCAGCCTTCCCTTTGAACTCAGGAGGGCAACAGAAGGCTGTCTTGGTCATATTTATTCATTTCATCCAAGGATTATTTCAAGAAAGCCTACTGTGTACCAGCCAATATACTCAGTACAAAACTATGCAGTATGCCAGTGTAAGATTCATACTTCTCTGGGACTTTAATATGAAATTAATTAAATTTAATGACAAAGAATTTTAAACCATCCCAAACCCAGTTTATAATTCAATTGTAAATAGGAAAGTTTTATTAAACTGGCTATAAAGTTGATATAAAAATCATTTCAAATATCGAATCAGAGAATGTTTTGAAAGTCAATATGTTAAAAGGAAATATTAGAACTAAGTTTAGTTCAGAATTAACTACTGCAGATCTACTTCTGTAACCCTGCTTTCCACATAGTTTGGTTTAGAATTAACTACTTGTTTTGCTTCTATAACTTTGAATTGCTATAGACATGATCTCAGCCATGACAGGCTTAAAGTGGCAGAGGACAGGGGCTAAGCCCCAGGGGCCTGGCCCAGAAGAATGGCCAGTTCCAGGAACTTCAAGGGCACATACCAGGACAATTAAATAAACTAAGGAGTGCAGTATATCTAGCAACACAGGGGCAGCAAACTTTATCTAACTGCCCTGGAAGGTGAGCCGGTGCTCAAGCTCCTCATCTATTATTTCAGCCAACCAGTGTAAACCTGGCTAATGCAACATGTACTAAGAAAGTGTAGTTTTACCCCTAGCTTAAAACACCAGTAAACCTATAAAAATGAGCTGCAAACCTGGGTAGGGGTCGCCACTTGCGAGAGGTACAGCCCCAACATGCTGGTAACTAAACGTCTTTGCCATTTGCATTACTGCACCATCTCCTTTGGTCTTTGTGAGATACAACTCAAATCCAGAGCTAACAAATAGACAGTAGTATCAAACAATAACAAACCCTGTCCTTGAGTTACAAACCTGCAATTACTGGGGCCAGGAATATAGTTCTGTGGTAGAGAGCAAAATAATAAACTGAGAACCCTTTTTAATTTTTTTCACAAAGGTCAAATCTAAATGGATCAAAGACATCCATATCATATCTGAAACCATACAGTACATAGAGGAAAATATAGACAGAGTTCTCCATGGCATTGAAGCTAAAGGCATCTTTAAGTGGAAATAAAGATAATAAGTAGGACTACATTGAACTAAGGAGCTTCTGACTTCAAAGGAAATGGTGACCCAGGCACAAAAACTGCCCACAAAATGAGTTAAATTATTCAACATGAACAAATCTGATAAGAGGTTAATATCCAAGATCTATAAGGCAATAATAGAGGTAGCAAAAACAAAAACAAAACTAATTTTATTTGAAAAGGAGAAGAGATGAACAGAAATTTCCTCAAAGAAGAAAAACACATGGCTAAAGGCACATGAAAAAAAAGTTCCACATCATTAATCATCAGGGAGATGCAAATCAAAACAAGTATCATCTCAACCACAGAGACTGACACACATCAAAAAGAACAAGAACAGCCAGTGCTGGCACGAATGCAAAGAGAAAGAGATAGAATGTAGATTGGTCCAGTCTTTTTGGAAAACAATATTTTTAAAATCCTCAAAAAACTAGAAAATGGGCTCCTGTATGACCTTGCAGTACTACTTTTGATTTATACTCTAAGAACCAATAAACAAAATGTAGGTAAAATATCTGCACTCCTATATTTATTGCAGCACTATTTACAAAAGCCAGAATCTGGAAACAACCCAAGGTCCGAGAACAGATGAGTAGATAAGGAAACTATGATATGTCTACATAATGGAATACTGCATAGCTGTTAGGAAAAATGAAATAATGAAATTTTCTTAAATATTGATGGATATAGAAAATATTATGTTGAGTAAAATGAATCAGGGGAAAGAGATAGACATAGAATAAACACACTTATTTATGGGATTAAAAATAAAAGATCTTGGGGCCGGGCGGTGGCGCTAAAGGTAAGGTGCCTGCCTTGCCTGTGCTAGCCTTGGACGGACCTCGGTTCGATCCCCCGGTCTCCCATATGGTCCCCCAAGCCAGGAGCAACTTCTGAGCACATAGCCAGGAGCAAATCCTGAGCGTTACTGGGTGTGGCCCAAAAACCAAAAAAAAATAAAAATAAATAAATAAATAAATAAATAAAAGATCTTATGGTAATAATATCCAAAGACAATGAGACAAGGGCCAAGAGGGCTTGTCCATGATAGGAAACTTATCACAAAAAGTGGAAAAAATGCAGATAGGGCATAGAAGGGACCATTATTAAAACATAAATAAAAATGACTGCTCTAGACAAGAAGTAGGTTCTAAAAGGAGGTAGTGATATTTATGATACCCCTCAGTAATAATATTAGAAACCACAGTGGCTAAAAGAAAAAGAGAGAGAAGTATTTGAAGTATAGATGCAAGGAAGGGGAAGAGGAAAGAGGTGACCAGGAAGGAAAGTGGGGACATTATTGGGGAGAAATGTGCACTTAGTGAAGAGATGGGTGTTGGGCACTGTATGACTAAAAATCATAAATTACTTTGTAACTGTGAAAAACATTTTAAAAAATATTTTAGATAAATAAATAAAAATTAATTTAAGAAATTATACAAAATAGAGAACCAAAACACCTCACTTCAATCTATGAGCAGATTAATGATTGAATTAATGGTTATGGCCCCCTATACTATGGCATTAGAAATATACACATGAGCTGTACTGGATAATAATAGAAATGGTATAATTTCTATTGTTAATGCCTTTAATTATTGGTTTTATGTTCAAATTTGGGAAGCCCTCTAACAAGTTTTTGTCACATATAATATTTCAAAGCATTTAAAGTGTGTAGTAACTAATATTAAATACTGGACGATTTGTCAACAGTCACTAACCATTTGTCCTAACTTCTCATTATATAGTGCCTTATTGCGAGTTTTACAATATCTTCATCAATGTCAGTAATTCATGACAAAGCACCAATAAATTTGTATCTTTTAAAAAATAATAGAAATGGTAAACACCACATTGAACAGAAACAGGAAGAAACTGAAATTTGACCATTTTACCCCTGTATGTGAGTGAGACAGGAAATTCCTGACTGACTTGCCAAAATATTACATTGTATACAGGCTCTTAGGTTCTCATCCTCACATAATCAAAATTAGAAATAAAGAACCAGAGATTGAATGGTCAAATTCAGTCAAGCTCTAATTATAGAAAAGAAAGGAATGAAAAGGAAAATGGAGAAGCTCCAGGATTATTGGAGAGGTCACTTTAAGGAGGATTCCAGAAAGGTAGAAATCTTTCCCCCATATGTCTTTTTAAACTAGGTGTAAAACTCAGAGCAGTTTTCACTAAGTTTAAATATATAAAATAATTTTTTAAAAAAGAGGGGTGGTTAGGGTGTTGGGATTATTGTCTTCTAGATTTCCCAGTCATCTCAGTTATTCAAGTTTTCATGCACATCCTTGTGACCAGTTATCCTTTCACTAGGGTCATATTCCTTATCTCACCCTGATTTTTGTCATTATCATTTCACATAGCTAACAAACCTAAAATTCTTAAAAACCTTTTTTTCTCAATTTAAAATTTTTTTCTAAACTGAATTACTTGGAGATACACAGTTACAAAGTTGTTCACGACTGAGTTAATCATAAATGTTCCAATGCCAACGAACATTTCCTGCCACCAATGTCCCTGGCTTCCTTTCCCATCCAGCCTTCCTATATGGCAGACATTTTAAACATCTTCTCCCCTTCCCTCTCCCCTCTCCCTCCCCTTCTTCCTCCCTTCCCCTCCGCTCTTCCTGTGTGTGTGTGTGTGTGTGTGTGTGTGTGTGTGTGTGTGTGTGTGTGTGTGTGTGTCTCTCTCTCCCTCCCTCCCCCTTCCTCTCCTTTGTTTTCTCTTTTAGGCACTATGGTTTGCAATACTCTTACTGAAAGGGTATCATGCATATCACTTTAACTCCTTTCAGCAACTGGTTCTTGTACAGAATGGTCATTTTCAGTTATCATTGCCATAGTGGTCCTTTCTCCATCCTAACTGCATTCCCACCCCAACCACCGGTGACAAGCTTTTTGTGTGTGTGTGTGGTTTTTGGGTCACACCCGGCAGTGCTCAGGGGTTATTTCTGGCTTCAGGCTCAGAAATTGCTCCTGGCAGGCATGGTGGGGGGGCCATATGGGGCACAAGGATTCAAACCGATGACCTCCTGCATGAAAGGCAAACGCCTTACCTCCATGCTATCTCTCCGGCCCCTGGTGACAAGCTTTTTACCATGAATCAGTGGCCTATGTTTCTATTGTCTTTGGATATTATTACCATACTCTCTTGTGTTTGTTATAGCTCACAAATGAGTGCAATAATTCTGTCTGTTCCTCTCCCTCTGACTCATTTCACTCAGCATAATACTCTTCAGGTTCAATCCCGGGCATTCCATATGGTTCCCCTCCATGTCCATTCATGTACAAGCAAATTTCATGACTTCATTTTTTCTAATGGCTGCCTATTATTTCATTGTATAGATTACGTGATGTCCTTATCCACTCAACTATTCTCAGAAATTTGGTTATTTCCAGATTCTGGCTAACAAATCTGCATTTCTTATATGTAACATGCATTTGCCAACATAAGCTTACTTCTGCAAAGAGTCTGAATTAGGGAAGATTTCTAATAAATTTCTTTTTGAAGACTCTGGATGGCTCTCCACTACCAGAATCTTTCTGATGACCGCTACCAAGTTTTAGATCTGCCAAAAGTGTGTATTTTAACAATTTCCTCCCTTCTTTAAATGTATTACTTCAAAATTTCTGAAATTTTCTGAAAATTTTCTCTTTTAATACCCTCTTCTCCTAAGTGGACTTTTGACAAACCATTAACTTTTACTGATTATGCCTATGAATAAAAATTGTTCTACACAGATTGAAGGTTTCATCTAAACTACTGGTGGTGAGAATATGGTTGGAATCATGTGCATGAAGAACCATCATTAATAGTATTATAAATTACAGAACTTCAGAACTGGTGCAAAAGCATAGCAGGTAGGGCGTTTGCCTTGCACACAGCTGACCCGAATTTAATACCCAACATCCCAAGCCTGCTAAGAGTTATTTCTGAGCTCAGAGCCTATAGTAATCCCTGAGAGCATCCAGTATGGTCCTCCCAAAAATTACAGAAATCAATAAAATATAACTATAAAATAAACCGAAAAAGAAGATGACCAAAAGTCTTTTCATTTGCTTATGGTACAATGGATGAGCCCAATAATCACCGACCCTCAGTTCTTAAAAAAAAAACTACCTAAAATTTGAACAAAGTATCTGCAATGTATATGGGAATATATTGTAGTGGTATCAAGAAACATCAGACTATCTGTCTGTACTCTAGATCAGTAATGTACATGAAGCCAGTATAGAAGGATTACTGATAATACAGATACTTAGTTTTAGAACAGTCTTTTGTTCTATTGGTACCTTACCCTTTCTGTGGTCTTGCTGGTCTGATCCACCTTTTCCCTCCAGGGGTCTCAAACTTGAGGCCTTCCATACAACATTTTTTGGCCCTGCCCTAGAAGAATCTTTTTTTGTTTTGTTTTGTTTTAGTTGTTTGGGTCACACACCCTAATGTTTAAGGCTTACTACTGACTTTGCTCTCAAGGATCACCCCGACTTTGCCTCCTGCGGCCCCCAAGTAAACTGAGTTTGAGACCCCTGCGGGACTAGACCCTCTTCTCATGACTCCTTGACTAGTCCGTCAACATTCGAAATCCCCACTTTGCTGTACTCTTGTTTTCTGAACTCCAACCTCACCTTTCTTTGTGGCCCACCCATTTCAGATAGAAAACAGTAAACAATTCCCATAAGACATAGCCTGGGTCACACCTTCACTCATTATCTTCAAAAGACTCAAAGCAGAGAGGACTAATCCATAGCGCCCAGTTCATCCCAGGAGCTCAACTTTGCAAGGAGAGTGTTAGAAATAAAATGATGAAACCCCACCTCACTGAAATGAGCAAGGCTAAGTTAGAAATGAAAACATTCAGGTTCCATTCTCAACCTAAAGTAGCTCCTATTTTATCTTAAGAAAGCCACAAATGCTCAATGAAGCCAGTGATTAATGAATTACTAAATCCAAGAGGTTGACATCCTACTCATGGTAGAGACCAAATTGAAATCCGATGACAATTCAAAATAAATGTTGGTGTTTTTTATTACAATGATCAAGGTAACATATTTAGTTTCGAAGAAAGAGCTAAGAGAATATGTATATGCCTTCCTTCCATGGAATGATCAAATATAAAGTCTCTTTCTATATCCAGAGAAAATTAGCTCATGGTCATATCTGGTATAATTGTTGGCATCTAATGGCTCTCTTGGAGTTCCCCCTTTAAGCCCACAGAATTAGCACACTCCATTGTGCCGCTAGATGATTGCTCATTAGCAGCTGCACCTGCAACCTAAGGGAAATTAATTTCTCCTTTCTGACCTATGAGTTTCACTCCATGTTAATTTAATAAGATGCTAGATGACCTCAATCTGTGTTTAAACCATCCACCCAAATCAGAGGAGAGAGCTGAGCCTAGAGAGATAATCAGGAAAATAGGACTCTGCCAAGATTTGGGTATCCAGTGGGAGAAACTATACAGCTTGAAGGAGAAAACCTTATTAATGATGGAATGTGGAAGAGAGTGCACTTTTATGAAGTACAAGTGAGGGTATCCACAGAAGCTTCATTTATATATACTAGTGATTTTAGAGCAAATAGTTTTATGAGGGGTATCTGTAGAGGCAGGCACAGTATGCAATTTTCACATGCAGGAAGGGACTAGACTGCGAGTTGAGTTTAAGTCCTTTGCCCATCTGTCATCTTTCAACTTCCTGCAGAAGCAGAAGGGACAAGAAATAATTATATGTTCATCTGTCTCTCTCTCTCACTCTGTCTTTTTTTTGTCTTTCTCTCGATCTCTCTCTCTGTCTCTGTCTCTCTCTCATCTACAAGATTGATGTGCTGCAGACTTTGAAAGCTAATAACTTTAGTTAAAAGTGGAAGGCGTTTGGGAAGATCTTTAGTATTTTTTTAACAAAATAAGGGGATGTGAGCAGCACTCAAAACAGAATGTGGTAATTACACCCAGAGGAAGTCCCTAATGAACCTGAAAACAAAGCTTTAAAGAAAGAGAAAAAAAGATAAATTCAAAGTACTGTTTATGTAACCTTAGGGGGTTTGAACACTAAGAACTTCCAGAGCCTAAAACTTGGTAAGCAAGTGAGATGGCTGGTGGTCGAGAGTTGAGAGTTAAGAAATAAAGATGTTGGCAGAAGGTCAAAGAGAGTGAGCAAATGTGGGAGGTGGAGAGAGGGAGAAGAAAGGGAGTGAAAACAGCTTTCATGTTAAAAGAGAGTGAGGAAAACATAAAAGCTTGGTTGCAGAAGAAAACACATTGCGGGAATAAGGTTTGGTTAATTGAGGGTCAGGAAAGGTCCCCTGCCCTGGTTTCAAGAAGCTGTCTTTGTCTTGTCCCAGTGTTCGTCCCAAGGGCATGGGTCACAGGCACTATGTTAATAACACTGTACAATGTTTCTAAACCATCGGGTACACTCATTTGAGCTGGATGAGAAATCTAGGAGGTACAACATGAACATGACAGTTGGCACTATGTATCCTTCCTCCACATGTACTGAGGAGTGCCAGACCAGTCAAGCTTAAGAGCAGGCAGGTAGAGCAACACAGGTGCCCCCTGGACTCAGAAGCAAGTCACAAGAGACAGAAGTTCTGAGTCCTAGAAAAACTAACAATTGCTATATTATTTACTTCATCATATTACATAGACTTTAAGATCTTCATAAAAGCTCACATATTATCTTGCTAGAACCTCACAATGACTAGGAGACAAAGTCACACGTTTTAAACATTATATATATAATTAGGTACATCCTAATAATATCCTAATAATGTTGGTATATCCTAATCTTTAGTAATGAGTATTGTAAATCACTTTACAAAATGGGAATCAAGTCTTGGTAAAGTATCAAAAAATGCCCAAAGGGATTATCATGTTATTTGACAAAGTCAATAACACAGGAATTTAGACACATGGCACTCGGAATTGTTCTATATATCTTGGGTGCTCAGAGCTTACTCCTGGCTCTGCTTTCAGGGATTACCATGGATAGAACCCAGTCCAGTTTCATACAAAGCAAGCATCCCACCCACTTTCCGATAGTCCTGGAAACTATTGTTAACAGTATTATAAATCACATTGCTGAAGTTGAAAAAATGGAAAAAAAGAAAAAAATGAAAATAACAGAAAAATAAATTATAGACAAGTCATTTGACATGTAGTACTAATTATTTAGAATTTAAAAATCTAGAAAACTGTATTTGCAATTGGAAAACAAAATCCTAAAATATATAAATACATTTTAAAATGTGAATGAAAGGTAAAGATAATGAGAGGAAAGAGTGTTTGGCAAAATAAGATGGAAAAGAATAAATACCAGATTATCTCACTTATCTGTAGAATATAGAAAAACTAAGTATAGACCACATAAAATCCTTAGGCTTGGATTACAAAATTTGTTAACAAATAATAGGGCTGGGGTAAGGAGAATAAATATTGGGCCAGCTGCATGTATGGACAATGATCGAAAATCATGAACACTTTGGTGGTGGTGGTGGTGTTCAATAACTTGGTACATGAATATCATATACTTTAATACTATTGTAACCATATTATCTAAACTATAAAAATTGTCAATCTCTCCAGAACATCTAATAAATGTTTCTTTATTAAAAATAAAGATCTTTCTAAACTCAAACACATTCAATGCTTAGTATAGTACATCAAAGGTATATCTTGTTCTTTGCAGTAAGTTCTCTGAAAACATTATAACATAATTACAGGATACACACAAAATCAAATTTGTCAGCATGATGCAACTATTCAGTACTGCATACAGTGCATTATTTATAAGACACCACAAGGACACAGTTCTTATAAATTAACATGGATTATTGTTCTCAGGTTTGTGCTATTTATATCTGTTAGTGATAGTGACCATCAACTTTTTTTAAGGTTTGGAGTCAAAGGAGCACTGTAAAAACAATGTTAGTGTGGCAATTATCGTTTGCATGGGCCCACCAAAGTATGGGGGTCATGGAAAGGAAAAACTTTGGAATGGTAATAATTCCTTATTAAAAAAAAAGAAAAAAATTTTAAAAAATTACAATCTATGAAAGAAAAATAAGTGGAGGGCCAGAGCAGTGGCACAGTGATAGGGCATTGCCTTGCACACTGCTGACCTAGGACGACAACGTTTCAGTCCCCAGGCGTCCCATATGGTCTCTAAAACCAGGAGCGATTACTGAGTGGGTAGCCAGGAGTACCTCTGAGCATCACCAGCTGTGGCCCAAAAACCAAAAAAAATTGAAATATTCATCAGAAGTTAAAACCATTGTTCAGCATAAGAGGCATCATAATGAAAAGAGAAGACAGACCAGGAGAAATAATGGAAAAACAATTATCTAATGAAGAATATGTATCTATAATAAGAATAAAAACTCACAGCCTATTTTCAAAGTGGGTTAGAGAGTTGGGATAATTTATACAAAAAAAAAAGTATACACATGGCAATGTGACGTTTCATCAAGAAAATATAAATTAAGAGCCAATGTGAGGGCTGAAGAGATAGTTCAAAGGTCTGGAATGCTTTTGAGAAACCTGGGTACAATCCCCAGCTTCTTAGATTGCCCAAGCACTGACCTGGTTTCTAAGACAAAATCAAAATAAATCACAATAAAAAATAAATAAATAAATAAATAAATATCTTTTATGCGAGAGGGGGCCAGAAAAATAAATAAAGATCTTTTATTTGGTGGAAGGGGTGTGGCTCAGCAGCAGAACACAAGTCTAATATGTTTGAGGCCTTTGGTTAATTACTAGCACTGTACATGCATACATACATACACACATACACAAACCACATACAAAACACACACGATTTGTTTAATTTATGTGAAATCTACTTAAAATAGAAATTTAAGACTGGTTAGAGAAGTTTCTTCTTTTTAGGAGGGAAATGTTTAAAGCAATGCAACTTGAAACACATAGCCTATAGAGCAAAGCACACTCACTATCCAATTTATCTTGAGGTCTGGGTTTCATAACATGGCTGCAAGTATAATAGGTCAGGGTCAACAAACCCTTGAATCTAGGCAAGTAATGATTTTATTTGCGCTCTGAGGACATTCAAGATATTAAACAAAAGAGGCAGAATAATTTTTTTTGGAGAAAGCTATACAGGGACAGTAAATTTATGATTCAAGCAGTCAATAAATACTTTTGGAATGGGCAAGTGAATGAATGGATGAGTGGATGCACAAATATATCTATGTAGTGATAGAAATCAGGGTCTTTTTTAAAGACAGTTGCTTAGTACATCTCTAATAGGAATATCCTATCCAAAATCAGAGGCTACCAAGGAAGACCAGGGATGTCACTGGTCTGGGATATGTCACAACTGATTGAAGGAACACAGTCTCTCAGTGTTTGGTTGCTACCCTCATCACTGGAAAGAAGGATCAAGATAAAAGTATGGTGATGGTGGGGAGCATGGCTGCTAGATCACTCATTCCAGAAACCTCAATGAGGAGTTTTTGAACTTTTGAACAGATGTTGGATCAGATGTGATTAAAGTTAGATCCACTAGGACAGACCTCTGCAGAATCTTCTTGAAAATTCTAGAAGTGCTTCTAGAAGCACTACTATTTATTTTTCTTGAACAATGAGTCAAGCACTAAATTATTATTTTTTGTAGTCATGCTAGATGGTCACTTTGATAACTAGTCAGGAAAAATCTGCATTTATGTGTATCAGAGTCAGAAAGATTCTTCTACGTGTTTCTACCTGTAATTACATCATCCTCAGTTTCCTCACTCTGACAGCACTTTATCTATTTATCTAATATTGTCTTACAATGTTTCTCATCTTATGCATTATTAGTTTTGTGAAATAATAATTATAGAAAACAACTTGAAGGAAGTGAAAAGGCTGATAAAAATTAATGTTCATTTCCTAGAACCATCAATTAGTGGGTCTGCTCTGGTGAATGGGGCAGATAACAAAGAGGAACTTCATTGGACTTGGTATTAATAATTACGAAGGCCAAAGGATCCTAGTATTTCATTAATAGTAATAATAATTTGCCTCAACCCTTTCTTTTAGAATGAAGTAAAACCCAAAGTAACATATTCATTTTACCTAACTACACAGTAGGAGTTATATGTAGATCTTAAGGACCCTGAAATATCAGATATGATATCAGAAATAAAGGCTAGGCAAGCTACCCTCAAGTCTGTCTCAATCAATATTTTAGATTGAAGGTCAAAAGTTTTGTGTATTTACTTGTGTTTCCAATAAGCAATAGTAATCATCTATCTGTTAGGAAGTATAATTTGGAAAGCCCCCTAACCATCTAGGTTCTTCTCTTACTAAGCAAACAAATCAATATCAGATTATCAGTTGGAGAAAAAATATATACTTAACTATATGCATATGAGTAATGTATTTACATAACTATAAATTCTAATCTAAATGGTACAAACTCAGGTTTACCAGTGGTCCTCAAACTACAGCCCATAGGTCAAATGCAGCCCATTGAGGATATTTATCTGGCCACTGAGTGTTTTTGCCATTGCTGCCTATCCTGCTTAGCCACCAACTTGTCCCAGGGTGCAGTGTACTTGTGTGGAATGTGCATTCCTCTCTCTAGCTCCCCTCCTCCTCTCTGTCTCTTGACTCCTCCTCTCAATCTTGGACTGGTGTCCTCAAATAATGGCCCATAGACCACTATTGTTTATCGTTATTTTTTAAACTATAGTCCAGCCTGTCAATGCTCTGAGGGACAGTGAATTGGCCCTGTTTAAAAAAGCTTGAGGACCCCTGTAAGGAAAGGGGCCTAGGGCATCAAGAAGAAGGGAGACAAGACTCATTCTCATGACAAGGAGAAGATGTCTTCATAAGACAAAATCTTTTTCCATATATATATTTATATTCCATATATAACATGATGAATACTCAACAAAAGGTTATGGTCAAAGATGTCCCTACATCTAGGAGCTTTGCATTCACTAATGTATTGGTAATTGTTTCTACCAAGGCACATAGAGCCGCAACAAATTTTAGCATCACTTAACTAATTTAGTCAAATTAAATTATTCAGCAGAGGCTTCATGCTTCTTTATGCTCAGGAAACAATTACAACCTATCAATCAAATTCATCAGCATCACCAGGAAATATTTAAACACAAGCATTTTTGCTTTTTTTTTTTCTTTAGTAGGACTTACATTTAATATGCAGGGACATAACCTTGTGTTTCTGGAAGGAGTGTTGTGTGATGGCTGTTAAGGATGACTGAAACAAGACAGAGAAGTAGAGACTGAATGAAAGACAGGTAGATAAACAAACAATATGGCTTCCCTCAATTTTCCTCTTTCATTGTTGGTCTCCCTCATCAACTCTGAGCCTTTTCTTTCTGATCCCTAGAATAATAATGTATGCACCAGACTGTTCAAATACTTCTTCCACATTATTCTACCAAAACCCTGTAAAATTTATCACTATTTAGGCATGGAGGAACTGAAGCTTAGCAATTTAGTACCTGCCCAAGAGCAGAGAACTTAGTACAAGTGGCACCAGACTCAGAATTCAATTATAACTTTAATATATATATTATAAAACATAATAATGTATGGACTCAAGATAAAAAGAATAGATATTTCATGACGAGATTATGCCCAAAATAACTTAAAGAAAGGTTTCAGGCAGGTATCTGTTGGTCATAGCATGATTTACAATAACAAAAAGCTGGAAACAACCCATGTATCAATCAAAGGATCAACTGACAAACAAATTGTGGTATATTCACATAATATATTATTATTCAGCATATTTTAAACAAAATAAAGCTAAGCACAGTAAAAATGGATATAATCTTTTTTTCAATTTTTTTATTTTGAATTATGAGAACAAGAGATGCAAAGAAAGAGGACAAAGTAAAGTTACAGTGGAAGGACAATCACCCATAACATAATTCTCAGAAGAAGTCCCCTTGCTGATATCTTAACTTTGAACTTTCAGCCAAAGAACGTTAAGATAAATAAAACAGAATCCATGTACAATTACTTTGTCCCTCAAGTCCCCAGATTGTAATACATTATAATATTTCTTAACAGCACACAAGAAACCTAAAGCCATAAAACTTACATAACTCCTTAAACATTAG
Source organism: Suncus etruscus (assembly GCF_024139225.1). Classification (NCBI taxonomy): domain Eukaryota; kingdom Metazoa; phylum Chordata; class Mammalia; order Eulipotyphla; family Soricidae; genus Suncus; species Suncus etruscus. The sequence goes on along the minus strand of NC_064856.1, from coordinate 34,526,644 downwards.
AGGCCTAGTATTTTTTACATTTCCATGTACATGCATATTAGCTTAAGTTAACCTCAAATTTTAAGTGGGTTTTTTTAAGGATTAGAGTCAAAGGAGCACAGTAAAAATGGTGTTAGAGTGGCAATTGTTGTTTGCATAGGCCCACCAAAATATGAGAGGCATGGAAAGGAATAACCTTGGCCTAAATACAGAGATCCTACCCCTGAAGTTTCCTGGCATAAGACCAACTCTAGGCTTCAGGCAAGTTATCGTCCGATCCAAGACATTGTCTGTAGTGCCAACACACTTTTCACACAGTCTCTGTTGTTGGTATCATGTTTCTGTATTAAAGATCCTGGAATCTGCATATCCTACATTGAAGTCAGGATGTGGGGTGTCTTCTCGTTTCACCTCACCATTAAAGGGCAAAGCAGAGAGCCCTGTCCTGTAAGCAGGTCGTTGTTGTTAAGTCTTCTCAGTGTTAAGGGAAGTCTCTTTTGAGCAGGTCGATGTCTGAGCAGTGGTAGGGTCTTCCGTGGTAGAGGATTGCTTCCAGGTAATGTTATAGACAAACCTCACAATTAAGGGGCAATACAGCAAGCCCTGTCCAGTAAGCAGGTCATTGTTCTTGTTAAGTCTTCTCAGTGTTAAGGGAAGTCTCTTTTGAGTAGATCGATGTCAGAGCAGCTGTAGGGTCTTCCCTGGTAGAGGAATGCCTCCAGGTGATGTTATATACAACCTTGGATGTTTTGTAGATGTCTTCTCTAGATCAGGGGTGAATGGAGAATGCCCATTCTTTTAAGGCCTGTGCCAGGTCTTTATGTGAATGTTCAGGGTGTAAGGTCCCATTGCATTACAAGATTTGTGTCTTCCCATCTCTATTAGATAAGAACTTATTGGTATGTATAGTATTTTCCAAAAAAATGGATATAATCTTAAGATTAAGAAATGAAATTTAATTTATTCCACTAGTTTAGAAATTTTTCATTTTAATTTTCTTTTAAAATCCTGAATAGATTGTACAAACTGTCTTCTCTAATCATAATGCACTGTAATTACAAGTGAACTACAAATACAGAGGGAAAACTTTAACACCTGGAAATTGAACAGCTCACTACTGAACCATCAGTGAGTCAGAGATTAAATCAAAGGGGAAATCAGAAGATTCCTTGAAACAAATGTGAATGAAGACACAAATTACCAGAATTTGTGGGACACAGCAAAAGCAGTACTAAGAGGAAATCTTATGGTTTTTCAAGTACACATCAGGAGGGAAGAAGAGACCTACATAAATAACTTAATGACACAATTTATAAAATTAAAAAGAGATCAACAAAATGATACAAAAATAGGTAGGCAGAAGGAAATAATAACACTTAGAGCAGAAATTAATGAAATAGAAATACAAAGAACAATTTAAAAGATCAATGAAAGCAAAAGTTAGTTCTTTAAAATCCTGAATAGATTAAATGTAAGAGTCCTAGCTAGTCCAAGGGCCCTACATACTAAATTTTCTTTCTGTGAGGACTAAAGATAAACTCAGCATCCTATTATCAGGAGTGCTGAAAGTTGAGTGAGTGAAACCTGCCACCATCTGTAGACCTATCTCCACTTGTCACAGCTCTGTCACATGTTAGTATTCAGATATGAATGAGGCTATAGAGGAGACATTGCATGTTGTGCCCTAAGATAGTTTGCTTTTCTCTCTTTTTTTTTATTTAGGTAAATTGCTAAATTTGGAGTCCAATGCCTATGGACTCCCATTGTTGAGGGTCCTACATTGGAGGAATTCTATACTTATTTTTTTTGTGTGTGTGTACTTTTTCCTCCCCAAATTAATCATAGATAGGACAGGTGAGTTCTCTGGGCTCTAGTATGCATGTGCTTTCTAGTGCCTTAATTATTAGAAAAGCTTCCCTGCTCTCACCAATTGTAGAAAACAAGTAGTAACCAGACAGATATGCATGGCAGCAGACCTAAGATTTGTCTCTAAGGGAGTCCGATTACAGGCTATAAGTCTACACATCTCCTCATTCATATGTTGAAACTTTCACCTCCTTTATGATTGTATGTGGGGTGATTATGTGATTAGGGTTGACACTCATGATGGAATCAATATTCCCTATGAGAAGAAATGAGAGTACTTCCTATCTGCCGGTGTAGTGTGCAAGGACACTGGAACTGAATCTTGATCTTGAACTGCCAGCCTCCAGAGCTGTGAGGAAAATTTTGTTGTTCAAGTCAGTCTGTGGTATTCTATTTAATAGCAGCCCACAGGAACCAAGACTTTTTACCATCTAATTCTCAAGTTTCCCTGCAAAGTTTGGATGGTTTTCAAAAACTGTGAAAGAATTCTAAGAAATAAAGAGCTATTTCCCAATTTCACCAGCTTTATATGAACAAAACTTGACAATATTATTTGGAAGATACTATATAATTGCACTCATTTTATTAAATAAAAAGGGAGAATTATATACTCAAGATAATATTTATCTTGAAACCGTACAAAGCCATTTGTTCCTAAATAAAATGTCTTGTCATAAGCATAGGCATCATTACCTTTAGAAAAAGATGAGCACTACTAGTATAAAAAGACTTTTTATTGTACCTGAAGATATAAACAAAAAAGTAACAATAAATACAAGAAACAAAAGCTATTTTAAATCTTATTTCAGTTATTTTATTCCTTCATTTATTATTTTGTCTATACCTGTTGTCTCCCATGCTGACACTAACAACAGTTCCAATAAACCCCATAAATTGTCAGAGCATTGCTATTAATGTAAACTAAGCCAGTAATTGATATTCATAATGATAGTCCTGAGTCATGATAGGGTCAATTATGTTCTGTATTTTATGCTTAGTAAAGCATAGAAGCATTTGCACATCAAAGGGCTTTCTTCCATCACAGTGATTTTTTTTCCAGTTTTTACACTGAAAATCTTAGAGCCACCAATAATGTGGAAATTGCACACCTTTGTGGGTGCCCATTCCCCAAGGACATCTGGGTATCAGATGATGCGAAGCACAACTGAAAAGTGCACAATAATTTAGATGCATGAAAACTTTGCTGCCAATTCCCAGAGAATGCTGTTGGACAACAAGGTGTTTCAAGTAGTTTATTTATTCCAGATAAATCATTCCAGATAAACTAAGCAAAACAGCAGTGAGGAATGGAACCTGAATGTTATCATATTAGTTTTAAAGTAACAGTTGATCCAAAGTTCATTTTTAACCATAGTGCTGGTGAGAGGCAACCTACAAATGGAGATCATTCTACAGGACATCCAGGCTCCATTCTGCTTCTCTTACCTGGCCCAGATCTTCTCAGCCCTGCATCAAGATTACAGTGTAGAGGGGAATGTGGTACTCTTGAGGTTGGAGTGTAGAGGTCATCAGCTATCATGAGTGTACTCTTGGTGACCTGGCACCATTTCACTGTGGAGCATAGGTCTCGTTAGGGTCTGCTTGTGCCAAATTTAACAAACAAACTGGTGTCCATGGCTATAAAGCAGTTTCCAGGAGCTTTCCAAAGCAGAAGCCTCCATGCCAGCCACAAGGATGCTTGCGTAAAAGCCACAAGACTCAGTTGCTTATATGGCAAACTCCTGCTTTACTCACGGGTTCATCACAACCTTCCAGAGCATTTCTCAATCTCCAGTCCAGATAAGACTCGTGACCTTATATATTCTTTTCTCAGGATAAAGGGAAGAACATCCTTAAACAACGTTATCTGTATTTTAAATCTCCTACTTTAGTGCTACTGAAATCTTCTTTTTAATGGATGTTTAACTGCTGCCCACAGTGAGTTAAAGGCTCCAGTAGCCTTTGCTAGTCTATTCACATGCTCATTTTTCCCTGAGTAATTGATTATGAATGAAATGGAACCTGAAAAATCAGTCATTCCTACCTCTCCACTCTACATTTATCTCCAACATCTTCCCATCAGCCATCTTTCCCCAGTCTACAGTATTTTTACTGCACTAGACGTATTGCCACTACCCATCAATACCCACTTGTTCATTCTTCTCTAAGACCCCATTTCTCACTATAGGTTATCTCCTCCAGTGCCCATTTGTGTCATCATTGCTAGAAAATGGATTTGAAGTGATAACAGAGCCCACTTGGCTGTTTCAGTGCTGTTCTGAGACTGGAATAACTCTCCCTGCAGAATTTTTCTTCCTTTACAGATACTCGGGATTTTCAAGCCTGGTTCTGAGCATTTCTATCTCAATGCTCTCTCTGGTGTAGCAATCTATTTTTCAATGCCTCCATTTCCCCTTTGTGAGATTCTTTCTATAGATTATAATTTTGATACCTTGACTATCAAATCAAAAATGGGCTCAGTTGTAAAATGTGTGCCTTGCATCTTTAATTTCCAGCATGCAAAATCAACAAAATGGCCCTGTTTCAAATATTAGCCATACCATTAGCACCTCATAAAAATAATCTGTATTTGGCATTTCTCAGTCTGGCTACCAGGTAGTGGTGTATCAATTTATCGGCTCGTCATTATTAAATGATTAAATTACACCTAATATTCCTTTCAGACTTTTTCTCATCCGGGTCTAATAAAGTGTTAAACTGCTTGATTTTGTCTTTGCATCTGCAGAACCAGAATTGAATCTTTTACATTGAAACCAGAACTCCTGCCTGAGGTTTTTCTTCTTTTCTTCCACTAAAAAATGACACTGTCATTTGATTTCCTTTGCTAAACTCAAATGCTGAGGCTGTTGCAAGCAATTCTAACCCTGACCTTCTTTGTTTGATCTCTGCCTGGTGCATAAACTGGGGGAAGGGTTATCACAGCTTCTTGTGGTGGCTTGCCTTTGATATTCCTGTTAATGGCCAATCTGTTAACAGTTCTGGCATTCATCTCTCCTGTTTACTCTGCCTGTCTTCACTGCTCTTGGCCTTTATCTTTGCAAATGGTGCTTTATATGATTCCACATCTTTCTTTTTTTTTTTGAATTAATATTTTCTTTCTTTTTTCGTCTGATTTCTTTCTTTTTTTTTATTGTGACCAAAGTGCATTACAAATCTTTCACTGCATCATTTATGGTACATAGTGACAATGAATGAGGGGCATTCCCACCACCAGTGCTGTCCTCCCTCTGCCCCTGTTCCCAGTATGCATCCCACATCTCCCTCCTCTACCCCCCCTCCCCCCCCCCATGCTAGTGCAACTGGTCTCCACTTTTACAGCTTGCTGTAGATTGAGCATCCATTCCACCATCATTGGAGATAAAAAGGATAAGAAAAAGGGGAGAAAAAAATTGGGTGACAACTACCAAAAACAGAAAGAAGAGAGAGGGGAAAAAAGAAAGAAAAATGGAAGAAAAAAGAAAAAAAATGGACCCAGCAAACAAAAATAAAAATAAATTTCTAAATAATAACCACAAGCATGAAAAAGAAAGAGAAAAGTGGAAGAAAAAAGAGAAGGAAAATAAAGTCAAAAACTAACAAATCAAAACAAAACAAGAAAAAGTATGGGTGCTGGAGTGGTAGGGTTTGGCGTTCCCCCCACTTTTTTTTTTTTGCATAGGCACAGTAAGCATTGGGGAAGAAAGGGAATTCCCGTGGCCTAAGAGATTCAGGGTTTCTCCATCCTTGAAGAATACCATCATGGGATCAACCCCTGGCTCCATATATACTCATTACCCCATCCCAAAGGCTTTTTTGTGATGCCAGGAAAGTTTCCTCTCGGTTGTGTGTGAGAAAATCAAGCCACTGTAGCTAGCGATCTTGGTATTTGCGCAGGTTATAGGTCAGGGTCTAGGATAGAGTCTCTCTAGAGGTTCAATATGTCATGCCTCCTTCCTTCAGAATCCTATTCACAATAAAGACATTATCAAATGAAATGAACAAATCGGAAGAAAAATAATGCAAAAACATGTCACAAATGTCTCCCAGTCCAAACAGATATACTTCAAGCACATAGACTCAAATTTGACCCAACTCTTGTTTTTCCACCACCTGTTCTCCCTGCATCTGTATACTGCTTGCTCAGAGCAGGTCACCCTGAGGGCATTATTGATGGGGATAGAGTCATAGTCCATGCTTATTTACATGATTTCAGAATGGTGTGAATTATAGTGATTCAAATAGTCTCAATAATTTCAATACGGACCAAACACATTAAAAAAAATAATAACACAAGACCCCAAACTGAACTAATTCTTAATGTTATGTACCTTTTAATACTACTTCTATACAGTCAATATGCCAGTTTATTTTTCAGCTAGTTAAGAGGGAAAGAGAAAGATTATGGCTTTTAAAACATCCTAGACATAATAAATTTATATAGTAAAGTGGAAGGCTATAAAGTCAGTATGTAAAAATCCATGGCAATTCTATATGCAAAACAATGAAATTAAATACCTAGGAGTCAATTTAACAAAAGAAGTAAAAGATTTATACAAAGATTATTAAAAAATTACTTCTAAAAAAATAAGACATGAGGAAATAGAAATTACCTCTGTTTAGGGCCAGGAAGGTGGCGCTAGAGGTAAGGTGTCTGCCTTGCAAGCGCTAGCCAAGGAAGGACCTCGGTTTGATCCCCCGCGTCCCATATGGTCCCCCCAAGCCAGGGGCAATTTCTGAGCGCTTAGCCTGGAGTAACCCCTGAGCATCAAATGGGTGTGGCCCCCCCCAAAAAAAGAAAGAAAGAAATTACCTCTGTTTATGGAGTATAAGGATTAAAATTGTCAAAATTACAAACCTACTCAAAATACTATACAGATTCAGTACAAACCCTATAAAAATATCTATGATATTTTTCAAGATTTAAACTAAATGCTATTAAAATTTAAATCTACTAATAAATCCCCCCCTCACCGCTAGCCAACTCAGTCCTAAGAAAAACAGATAGGCGTATTTTCTTCCCCCGATTTTAAATTATATTCTAAATTATAGTAACCAAGTCACTGTGGTTCTGGAATAAAGACTGCCTCTGTCAACAATGGAGTAAAACTGTTTCAGGATATAGACCTTCAGATAGATAGTCAGTTATTCTTCAACAAAGGAGCAAAGACTATGAAGTAGAATGAAGGAAACCTCTTCAGCTAATGATACTGGAAAAACTCATCAGTCACATGTGAACTCAGACCTCTTTTTCACACCACGCAAACATCAATTCAAATTATGCAAACATCAATTCAAAAATGGATTAAAGACTTCAGTATAGACCCAAATTTATAAATTATTTTGAGAAAAACATAGGCAGGACACTTCATGACATAGCATCTATTTGGTACTGTCTATGATTCAATGTCACTGACAAAGCAAACATAAACAAGAATAAGCAAATGGAGCTACATAAAATAAGAAACTACAAAAGAAACAATAATCAAAATATAAAGTCACACCTACATAGTGGAACAAATATTTACTCATTATTTATATGATAAAGGGTTAATACCCAAGTTATTTAAAGTATTGGTGAAAACTGTGTTAAAAATGTTTACAATGAGAGGACCCATTTTAGACTCCAGGAGATTAGACACCGACTGTCCAGCCTTGAACCCTGGATCCCAGACATAGAAACGACACAGTTCTTCACAAGAGCCACAGGAAACAAATCCCATCTGGAACATCCTTAATACTGCTCAGACACCAACAAGTGCCAGCTCTAATATGATATCCTGACAACGAGGAAAATGGGAACATCTTGAACTAAGAACAGATTATCCTACCTCACCAGCTAATGATAAGACAAAATCAGAAGACTTGTCACCCTTTGGTCTGTCCAAAAGCCAAGATCGCGATTTGGCTGATAGAACCATGACCGGACTGTATGTATCCTGGGACCAATAAAAAAGCCCTAGTCTAGGGTTTGAGCTACGACCTGCACAACAACCAGGATCTCTAGTTCCAGAGGTCTGTCTGAGACAATTGCAACGGAATGGGTCTTCTAAAAACATAACGAAAGATGCTATCCCAGGCCGCATTCTAGGATCAGCGCGAAGACCAAGACCAACCACAGAAGACAGATTAAAATGACACTGAGGGAAAAGAACTTCTAGAACCACAAAGAAAGACTTCATCATAAGTTCCACTCCTTGACCTGTGCAGATACAGAGATCTCTAGATACAGAGGTCTGATTTTATCACCCAGGACGGAGCAAAAGTCTTCCATACACCACAAAAGCACCAAGGGGAGAGTAAATGAACCTGAAAGGAGTCTATAGTTAATCCCATAACAATATACTTCAAGGGTGGAGAAACCCTGTATATCTTAGGTCAAGGGAATTCCTTTTCGAATGACCCCAATATTTACTGTGCCTGTGCAGGAGGGAAGAAAAAAGAAAAAAAAAAGGCAAAAAGCACAAAACAATTTTTTTTATTTATTTATCTAGTTTTTGTCGACTTCTTTTTTTTGTTTTTTTTTTGTTTGTTTGTTTTTGGGCCACACCCGTTTGACACTCAGGGGTTACTCCTGGCTATGAGCTCAGAAATCGCCCCTGGCTTGGCGAGACCATATGGGACGCCGGGGGATCGAACCGCGGTCCGTCCTACGCTAGCGCTTGTAAGGCAGACACCTTACCTCTAGCGCCACCTTCCCGGCCCCGACTTCTTTGTTTTGTGTGGTTATTGAAGTTGTTGTCTCCATTTATATTTATTTATTTTCTTTTTTTTTTCTTCCTTTATGTGCTCTGCCATGTTTTTTATCTCAAGACCATGGCTTTTATGTGGTTCTTATCTTTATTATTGGAGTGTTCACTGGATATTTTATTTGACACTTCTTTTTGTATTGTTGTGGTGTTTCACCTTCTTTTTCCCCTTCGTCTCTCAAACCTAGGATGAGAGCCTCTAGAAGGACTCTGCCCATTTTCAGCATATTTGATTTTTCCCCCAGTTTATTATTTATCTCTTCTTCAAAAAAACCACAAAATTTGAATTATCTAGTTCAAATTCCCCCTCCCAATTAGAGGGGGAAATAAGGGAGGTACCAAGACCAAACAGGTGTAAGACCACTAAGTAGTAAGCTAGGCACAGAGGGGACCACTTATTCTAGCAGCCCCGGGGGTGAGGGAGAAGGATATGGGAGGTAGGACAGGAACGGAGGTGGAGGGAGGACAATTCAGTGATGAGAATTCCTCTGATTTTATGTTAATATGTACCTAAAATATTATTGTCAATGATATGTAAGCCACTATGATTAAAATAAAAATTATATTAAAAATGTTTAAATGTAGTATTAAAAATATATAAAGAAAATCAACCCATCTTAAAAACAAAAAGAGCTGAACAGAATCTTCCTCAAAGGTCATGCAGATAGCCAACAGGCATATGAAATATTGCTCTGTATTTCTTGTCATCAAGAAATGAAAATTAAAGCAAAAATTATATATAACTTTATAGCAGTTAAACTGACAATATGTGCACTTTTAGGAAGTAAGAAATGTCCATGCTCATCCAAGTAAAAAGAACAAAACTAACAACTGCTGATGTTTCATCCTATGACCCTGGGAGAGCTATATTGCAATAGCCCTTAAGAATATGAATTCACATGTGGGCTAGAGCTTCTTGAGTGTGCATTCATGCTTGTTATGATCCTTCTGCTCTTGTTATAAATCAAGATCATTAGAAGAAGGGACCATATAAGTTGTCATTCACTTAATATGCTTTCAGCAATTTATTAAACTCTTAACATGTACCAGGTGCTAATCTAAGCTGAGGTATTTTAAGTAGGCAGTAGTCGGTGAAAAAGACAGGGAGATGAATATATCATCCTGGCATCTGAAATACCTTCAGTTAAAGGGGTAATATAGGTTAAAATGCTGAGGAAATTTCTGAGCAAGAAAGCCCCAAGTGGAGAGAAGTGACAGCATTCTATAAACTATGAGTATGCTGATTTGACTGAAGTGAAGTATCTTTGCTTATTCTTCAAAAAAATTCATTAAGCTTGAAAGTCATTGTCTAATTAATGGACAAGATAAATGCCTGTTTTAAATATAGGTGATAAATTGTAGAGGGGAACTGGCTCCTAGAGTGTTTATAAAGGTGGCTGGAGTAGCTGTGAAGTGTTCAGTAAACTAGACTGAGTAATTAACTTCATGACCTTGAACTTTATGCTAAGAGTATATAGGAGACCATAAAATGGACACATATTTCTTTCGAAAATTTTGTGTTTTTTCTCTGACAGCTATAAGTCTTACGAAATATTCTCTTATACAGTGACGATTCTAATCACTTTTTATCTTCTCTATATGAGCTGTTCAACAAGGAATTTTGGTGAAAGAGTCCCCCAGTTTAATGCTTTTGTTCTTATGGCCCCCATATGCGCCAATAACACCACATGGCATTGCTCCTTTTTTGCATAGGCACATTAAAATAAGAAAATACTATACATACAAATAAGATCCTATCTAATAGAGATTGGAACACACAAATCTTGTAGTGCAAAGGGACCTTACACCCTGAACATTGACATAAAGACCTGGCACAGGCCTCACAAGAAAGGGCATTTTCCATTCACCCCTGAACCAAGGAAGCCATCCACGAAACATCCAGGTTTGTCTATAATATCACCTGGAAGCAATCCTCTACCACAGAAGACCCTACCACTGCTCAGACATCGACCTGCTCAAAAGAGACTTCCCTTAACACTGAGAAGACTTAACAACAACAACCTGCTTACAGGACAGGGCTCTCTGCATTGATTGCCCTTTAATGGTGAGGTGAAACGAGAAGACACCCCACATCCTGACTTCAATGTAGGATATACAGATTCCACGATATTTAATACAGAAACATGATACCAACAACAGAGACTGTGTGAAAAATAGAAGTGTGGTGGCACTACAGACAATGTCTTGGATTGGACGATCTAGCTTGCCTGGAGCCTAGAGTTGGTCTTATGCCAGGAAACTTCAGGGGTAGGGTCTTTTTGTATTTAGGCCAAGGTTATTCCTTTCCATTCCCCTCATATTTTTATGGGCCTATGCAAACAATTGCCACTCTAACACCATTTTTACTGTGCTCCTTTGACTCTAATCCTTAAAAAAACCCACTTAAAATTTGAGGTTAACTTAAGCTAATATCCATGTACATGGAAATGTAAAAAATACTATGCCTCTAATGTTTAAAGAGTTATGTAAGTTTTATGGCTTTAGGTTTCTTGTGTGCTGCTAAGAAATATTATAATGTGTTACAATCTGGGGACTTGAGGGACAAAGTAATTGTACATGGATTCTGTTTTATTTACCTTAATGTTCTTTGGCTGAAAGTTCAAAGTTAAGATATCAGCAAGGGGACTTCTTCTGAGAATTATGTTATGGGTGATTGTCCTTCCACTGTAACTTTACCTTGTCCTCTTTCTTTGCATTTTTGTTCTCATAATTAAAAATTAAAAAAAAAAAGAGTATATAGGAACCCTAAAATTCTTAAACTGGGGGTAACATAATCTGAGATGTATCCCAGAGAGTATCACCACACCAGACAGGAGACCAGGTAGAGAGGTCAGAGCAATGGATATAAGGAGCAAGAACATAAATGAGAAGGTAAGGAAGTCCCTTGCTTTGACCCTATAAGCACAGTAGTGTGGTTACTGGAGATCTAGGCCCTGAAGTATGTATTACCTGTGTTGGCAGTGAACTGAAAGCACTACTGCAGAGATAATCAGCTTGGACCCAAGGTTTTGTTCTCTTCTCTCAGCCTTCCAAGAGTGTGTCTGTTAGATTAGACAGGAGGTGGCCCTTGGGATCATATTTTAGAGACAGAAACACTAAAGGAATGGGTAAGAAGTAGAACATAACAGCTGGTACCTTACTGTTCTTGAATGGAAAACTACTTTGTTAAATCTCTTAAAAACTTCAGAAGAGCTTTTCTCTGCTGAGCCTGCCTACATCCAAGGACTATAGCCTCTTTAGGACCCATCCCGGTAAGATGTCCCCACCCAATGGACATGGGGCCAATTCCTGCCGTGATTGGGTACCCAGAGACTTTTAAACCACAGCGGCCTTGCTCTCTACCTTTTCTCTGCTGAGCCTGCCTATATCCAAGGACTATAGCCTCTTCAGGACCCACACACAAAACGCGGCCGCTCTGCTTCGCTTTGCGGCCGCGCTTATCTTGTAACCCCTGAATTCCATTTCTGTACATTTTAAGAAGCAATCTACAGCCTTGCCAATGGAGTAATTTGGCAGTACACCCACATATTTACAGAAATCAAGATGGCTCCTCTAATAATCTAAAAAGTAGGGAACAAATAAGTATCCTCTCAAAAAGTTTAGAGTAAAATTATAGAAAATGTTCAGGGAGCTCAAAAAAAAAAAAGCATCGAGAGCATAAAAACCGGCTAACCTTTGCAAAAGCTGGCTCCCTGTGTGTGACACCAGGCGGGGAAAATCCGCGAAAGTACACCGGCCCAGTGGGGCTCAGCTGTGAAAGACTGTGAGTGTGACCTGTCTATGTCTGTCTACTGTCCTCTTGCGTGAAACTCTTGCGAGTGGGGCAAAAAGAGCCTCCAGAAACCTCGCTCGCCCAGACGCCATTTTCAGGGAGGGAATTCAGAGCATAAAAACCGGCTAACCTTTGCAAAAGCTGGCTCCCTGTGTGTGACACCAGGCGGGGAAAATCCGTGAAAGTACACCGGCCCAGTGGGGCTCAGCTGTGAAAGACTGTGAGTGTGACCTGTCTATGTCTGTCTAC